>NC_045765.1:11340011-11654387 GCF_008692025.1 Phocoena sinus | reverse complement strand
GTGGCCTTACCGGGGGCCAGGTCTTCAACACAGAGGGAAAGTTCCTTCCTATCTGGAAGACTAGACTTCGCCAACTGCCAATTCAGTGTGACGGCCACCCAGGCGTGAAGATAGGACAGATGGACCTCCCAAAGCCCTCTCCTCTGAGAGATGCTCCAAGAGCTGCGTCCCTTCAACCCCAGGGCAGAATCACAGACCCAGGAACAGAAGGACCCGCAAGGGACGGGGGCAGCTCCCGGTGGAACCCCTGATCCCCTGATAGTGATAAAAGGCCACGGGACAACCACGGGGAGCTTGGGGTTGGACATGAAGGACACAGAACGCTGAGCAGAGAAAGTAACAACTCGGCCAAGCAGGTTACCAACTCCAGGGAAAGCATGATGCGTGTGAGACGGACTGAGGCTCAGGTTGTCTAGGCTGTGCCCTGGGGGAGGTGAGGCCAGGACACAGGCAGGCCGGGGTGACTGATTTCAGGGCCAGGTGGAGTTGAGGCCTCATCCTGCACTGCGACGCCCACAGACTCCTCCTGGGACAGGCCAGGCCCAAGCAGCTACACACGTGGGGACTAAAAGCACAGAGGAAGCATCCAGGTCAACAGCCGAGATGCTGGGAGTGCACGTCTGTGCAGAGCAAAGCCACAGGGGCCCAGGCAGACCCTGGAAGCAGGAGCATGTTTAAGTCAGGTGCGAGTTCGGAACAAGCTGTAGGAAAAGGAGGCGCTATAGGCCCTGGGGTGACACAAGTCCCCACACCCTGCCTGTAACAACAGGAACACCCCAAGATCCTGTTTTTTTCCTTCTTGCCGTGAGACCACAGCATCAAGACCTGCTATAACTGGGGCTTTCTTCAGGGAGGAAGCAACCTAAAGAAAAACAAGTTGTGCAGAAGGGCGCCTGGAGAAACCTTCTGTGTGGCTGCGGGCATCAGGGGTGTTGACCCTGCCCTCTGCGCGCCAATCAGTTCACGCTTCCAAGGGCAGTAGGAGCTGTCGGCTTCCCAACAGGCTTCCGGCGGCGAGGCTGCTCTCCCAGCGGCCCACGCAGACGGAGAGAAGAGCATCCAGACAGCCCAGAGCGAAAACAAGGGAGGAAGCCTGAGCTTGGCATTATACTGAGATCCAGAGTCCGCATCCCTAGGAACCTCCCACCTAACACCCCTCAAGATTCAGCCCAGGCGCTGTTTCCTACAAACCACACCCATTCACACGCAGACAGGCTGCTTGCTCTCGGCCACACCCCTTCCCGGGAGCTCTGGGAGGCCAAGACGCTTGGGGTCTGAGATCAGCGAGAGGCACCCAGTGAGAGGCTCTGAAGGAAGGAAGAGTGGAAGCAGCCTCAAGGTGCCCCCCCCCATGTGCCCCTGGCCACCTCAAAGCACTAGGGTGGGTGTAAGTGACTATTTCAACCCTTTGCCAAAAAACGTGATAGATGTGAACACCTGCAGGAGGTGACTGCCTACCCAGGATGTGCTTTGCTGGGGCAACAGAGGACCCCCAGAGAGGGCAGTGGGGGCCGGGGGGGCACCTTCTGCTGAGACCGTCTCCTCTCAGCCTCCCTGAGCACCCAGAGACCTCCAGACAGCCAGAGCAGTGACCCCGGGACAGCAGGTGAGTGTCCCGCAGGGCCAAGGAGGAACTCAGGGTTCACCTAGACCAGCCCCGACTCAGCTCTGCTTTCCAGACGCAATTACTGCTTTAAACAGCTAAACTTAAAAAAAAAAAAAAATTAAAAAAAACAAAAAACCCCAAACCCTTCATAAACAGCTCCAAGTCCCTGAGAAATCACTTAAGGACTAATTAGCATATCAGGCTGTTCTGAACAGCACTTCACTTCACAGCCCGGGCTCCGGAGCCAGGCATCAATTGAGAAGGAAATCATTAATTGCTTGCCTCAGATGGGGGCCTACTTACCCACTTCTCCCTAGAGCTACCGTGGCCACTCCTGACTTTGGGTCCCAATTAACCAGAGAGGGGATGCATTTAATTAATGCTGCTTAATCTTGTCTGTGGGGAGTTTTGTTTTGTTTCTCTCTGCTTCTCGTCCTCGAGAGGCTCTTTTTAAGAAAGAGGGCCCGCAGCAGACGCCTGTGGGGATGTGCAGGTTTTGGAAGCAACCTTGACAGGAAGGGCAAGAGCGGGCAGAAGGAACGGTCTGGGGCCTTCTGTCCGGGCATTCTGGTGTTCAAGACGGTGACTCACACCCTCCACCCCACTCGGTAAGGGCTGGCCTTTTCCCTACAGGAGGACACGGTGGGCCACCCAGGCAGTCTCCACAGACCCCTCCATCCTGCTTGCGGGCCCTGCAGCCTTTGGGGCCAGATGAGGCCCCCTCCAGCATCCTTGGGATGAGATCTGCCCCAGGTCCAGGAGCTGGGAACTTGCTCAGGGATAGGGAGGCAGTTACCGGATGAGCATCCGCTTCAGCAACTTCTGGTCCCCCTCCGAGTAGCCGGGCCAGTCCTTCTGCACATCCTTGTATACACAGTCCTTCAGCGTGCACGTGCCATCCTTGGCATTCACGTTGGCTACCTGCAAGACAGAGCTGGTGTCACCTTGTGTGAAGCCCGAGAGAGACAGATGTTCCTGAAAGCATCTGCGAGGGGGCAGGGAGAGGCGGAGATAGACGTGAAAGGGGAAAGGGGACAGCACACTCCCTCCCCGAGCCAACACCTCACTCCACAGCTCCCCTGCGTGCCAGCACAGCAACCCTCGGGGTGCAGAAGGGTCAGGGCAGCGGTCCATATATACACGTCTTACAGCTGCTGGAGGCCAGGTTGGCTCCAAAAAGGGGAGGCTGCCATCTATACTCCCAAGACTCCATCACCAGCCCATCCCCCTGCTATGGACTGAACCATTTTTGTCCTCCCAAAGTCCATGTTAAATCTTAACCCCCTTAATCTAAGGTGATGGTATTCGGAGGTGGGGCCTTTGGGAGGTGATTAGGTCATGAGGGTGGAGCCCTCATGATGGGGTTAGTGTCTTTATAAAGGAGAACCCGGAGAGCTCCCTCACCCCTTCCCCCCCCCCCGTGATGACAGTAAGAAGGCAGCTGTCTATAAACCAGGGCGCATGCCCTCACCAGACACCCAATCTGCCAGCGCCTTGATCTTGGACTTCCCAGACTCCAAAGCTGTGAGAAGTAAATGTCTGTGGTATATAAGCCATCCAGTCTATGGTATTCTGTTACAGCAGCCCGATGGACTAACATACTCGCTCTCGGATTCAGACCTCCTGTGGCAGAGTCGGCCGAGACTGGGGTGCTCGGTGAGTGGTGCCTCCAGGGGCCAGGCTGAGCCCACCTTCCCTGCAACCAGCCAGCCCTGCTGCTGCTGGTTAACAAAAGCTGAGCTTGTCTCCAAGACTCTTTGCGAAGATGGATTTAAAACGTTTGCCGTAAGAAGCTTGACGGAACTCAGGCCCCTGACCTGAAGCGGGCACTTCCCTGAGTGTCTCACTTGGGCACCATGGTCTCCAGAACACGCGTGTGTAGCCATGTGGCTGGCACGCTGTTTTTCGCTCTCACTGAGACTACAAGTTCTCCACATCACAGCAGTTTTCACAAGGAGTATTTTTTAATGGTTGAGTAATATTCCACCAAGTGGCTACACTGTGATGTACTCAAACGTTTCTCCTTTGTTGGATGCTGACGCCGTTTCCAGTTTCTCTGTAGCATAAACAGATGTCACTTGTGCAGGTTTTTCCATGCTGGTGATGGTTTTCTTCAGCCAGCTTCCCAGAAGTGGGATTAGTGGGTCAGAGGCTCTGAACATTTTTATGGTTCTTGATACGTTTTGCTAAAATGCTCTCCGGAAGAGCCACCCACCCGTCAACACTCCCACCAGGAAGATGGAACGCCTTAAATCTTTTCTGTTTTCACAGAAGGAATAGAGAAGGCGCCTTTGAGCAGTGTGGTTTTGTTAGTGCTGTTCATCAGAGTCCCTGGTCACTTGCGGGGGCTGGAAATGAGCATCCTGGGTGAGGCACAGCCCCCGACACCTTCCCATCCCCAAGCTGGCGGGGGTCCTCCTGCCCCCCACACCGCTGCGGAGAACAAGTTGGGTAGTAAACACAGAAGCACAAGGCAGCTGGGGCAGTTTAGGAGAAATCAGAGCGGGCACGAGGAGGATGCTCTACCCCAAGACACTGGCTGGGCCACCCCCTAGGAGCTGCCAAACCCAAGTCCACTGGAGAAGCTGGAGCCCAGTATGGTGCCTCTCTGGTCCCAGGAAAGGACCAGGAGCAATGAGAATGTCACAGGGGTTAAAAATGGAGCAGTGCCCCACGCAGACCTAAGTCAGAACCACCAGACCCCTCTCTCTCCAGAGAACTGCGCCTGGCATCCCTGCCACATCTGAGGGCTGCTCAGTGGGTAAATCTCAGGTGTAATCAAGTGCTCGGTCAGCTAAGGGTCACATTCTGCATTGTGCTTTTTTATTCTGGGCACAAACAGAACAAGATTAGAGAGCGGGAGCAAGGGCATTTCTAAGAACGCTATACCAGGGGCTGAGGGCCTGGCTGGATGGCAATGCAAGCTACGGGCACAGCCAGGGGTGGGCGTGGCTGCCGCACTTGTCTCCAGTCTTGGCTCATGTCTGATGCCTCTGTCCAGCTCCCTTCAGCCCTGCTGCGGTCACCCCGTGCTGCAGGAGGCAGCTCTGGGTGGCCCCCAGCCCAGGGAAAGGGCCTCCCACATACTTCCCCCAATTTCCCAGGGGCAAGGCCGGCACGCGACTTTCCAAGGAAACGAGCGCCCTGGGAATGTTGTTCCTGGTTCTAGAGCTTTCTGGGTGCTTTGGCAAGCCCCTTTGCCAAAGAAAACTTCTGGGCTCCAGAGCCATGCATCTGTCTTCTAATAGGCCCCGAGCCAACCCCTAAGCTTGCAGGGAGAAACAGTGCTGCTCAGTCCTTGCCAGCATGACCTCCACGTGGGGGACAGCGGCTCAGGAGGCCAAATCCGCACAAAGGCACCCAGTGAGTGGACATGGGCGCTCCTGACAGTAACATGAGTCTCTGGTGAGCACCTCAGCCCTCAGGACACAAGAGGATTCTCCTTGGGTGAAGGATGGGGGAGGCACCCTTCACCTGCTCGCTCTGTGGATGGGGCCCAGCCCCTGCCCAGACCTGCATCTGCGCCTTGGAATGCAGGGGAATGTCACAGAGGCCTCTCTTCCCTCTTCACCCGTTCCCTTTGCCCTGAACTCTCGGGGGGTAATGGGTAACACAGGGACCCCAGCCAGAGCACGGGGGGATGCGAGCCATGCCGACATCCTCCCAACAAACGTGCTATGTGGTCACAGCAGCCTTGGACTGCACTGGGGATGGGGAAGAGAAGTGCCCAGAGGCCTGCTGAAGAACTCGGTAAATCTGAAACTCATCCTCAGACATAGCTACTGATGGTCACGGCGTGTACGTTCTGCTACAGGAGGCACCATCCAAGTGCCCAGAGTACCTGAGGCAGGGCCACGCCTCCTCCTCAGGATGCTGGCGTGACTGCCGCTGGCTGTGCCATCCCCACAGCGCTCTGAGGTGGCCCATCCCCACTTCATGGCAAAGTGGTATCCACACGGCCCAGCTGATGTGGTGAAGCCGGAGCGAGCCACTCGCCTTCTCAGGGGTCCTCAAGTTGCCTCCTCTCGGGCAGGGCCTCAGGAAGGTGCTGGGGCCACCGCCCTTGCTCCAAAGCCCCGGCTGCTTAACAGCAGGCTCCACCTGCTGGCACCACGTTCCTGCCCGCTTAGCTCCTGACCCCAAGAGAGGTGCTGTGGTCATGCCCCAGTCGCAAATGGAAGCCTGAGGGTCCAGACGTGAAGCCGCTTGCCTGGAGCCACAACTGATGAGCAACAAGGAGGCCCTTGCTGTCTGACTGTGAAGCCCGAGCTCTTGCTAACTCACGCTTGCGGGTTCCTCAGACTTCGTTCAATTCTAAAAACCGTGTGCGACTGGAGTCTTGGATCCCCTGTGCTATGCGCACTGCCTGTGTGTCCGCAGCTGGTAAGGAGGAGGGCCCTGGACAGTGAGTGCCACATGCGCAGCCCAGGCCAGCCCAGGGCAAGCACGCACCTGCTGGAGGAGGCCGTCCAGCGCGTCCTTGTCCGCCTGGGCCAGGCCGTCCTTCTGCAGCCTCAGCAGCAGCTCGGCCTTCCGGTAGGGCCTCAGCGCCAGGAGGTGCAGCACCCGATCACGGAAGGGCCTCTGAGACACCCCGCTGCCCCCGCTAACGCTGCCAGCGCTGGTCTTCTTGATGGCGCTTGCCAGGTTGATGGGGGTCGCCCGCTTCCGGGAGGGCACAGCATCCACTGCCCCCGGGGCCGGTTTCCGAAACTGAACCTTTTTGCCTGCAACAAGAGCCAGCCATTAGGGACTGGAAGGGGTGAGGGAGTGGCCACCGTGTCCCCCTGCCTGGGGCCGACGCCAAGTTCCTGAGCGAGCTCGTGGACACCCGTGGATGGCCGATGGCCGACAGCCCCAAGCTCTCACTAAGCCCAAGAGGAAGGCAATTCAAGCCTCGTCCAGCCCCACCTGCTCAGTGGGGCCCTTGGGCGGCCGAGACTGCCACCTGCTGACCACAAACAGCTCAGTGGGCACTTGCAGGGCCACACAGTCTCAGAAGCGGGAGCTACAGGAAAGAGAAGCGGGCTTAGAGCCTTAACTGACTTCATCATGGGCAGCCTACATCCTGGGGACCCAAAACACCTGACCCATATGGGGAGAGGGGGCTGATGTTAACAAGGGAGTCCCATAGCTGCCAGAGGCAGGCACCCAGGGACGGAACTCCACAGCACTATGCTGGTCCCACAGGATCCGTCATTCTTTTTTATGAAAAAGGAGAAGGAAAATAAAGGCGTCAGGGCCACTTGGGCAGCTGCTCTAGAGACCCCAGGGTGTGAGCAGCTCCCCAGCTGTGGCCCTGGCAAGTGCTCCTTGGGCAGACCTGGCTGTGCTTGGAGGCCCGGGGGCAGCAGGCCGATCCCCCACCCTCTTGCTGCAAACAGAGACGTACAAGGGGATCCTCCACGGAGCCTCCAGCACTGCTCTCGAGGGAGGCTGCTTCCACTCCTAAGTCATTAACTCCACCTTGGACGGCGCTCCCGCCACTGCAGGAACGAGGACTGCTGAGCAAAGTCAGCGCACATCTTGAATCCTTGGGCCAGAAACCTCTCCACGACGACTTCCTTTTGCATGTATCCCTCAAATCTGATTTGTCAAATGAACACAGGGAAGAAGTGCTTTTAGAATCCTCAGGGCCAGACTTCGTCCCCAGAGGACCCATCTGATGGGCCGAAATGGGGTGGGTAGAGAGGCCTGACACACCCAGGACGTGCACGTCGGTGGCTTAAGAGGCCAGGACACGAGCGTTTCCACCAGAACGTAAACTACTGCAAAAACCTTCATTGTACCCGAAATGGCACCGTAACATGAATTTTGGACCAAGTTTTTGGCTAAAAGACCCACTCAAAATTTATTCAAATGTGTACAAATGTCCACATTTGCATCTTGAAGCAAAAACAGGCTCTGAAGCCCTTTTAGATTCTGGCTGGCACCTCTTGGGCAGCTTACAGCCCAGGGCCCAGGCTCCCTGGTCACTTACAGCCACATCCACTGGGGCCCAGCGCTGACAGGCAGGACAGATTCCCGCACCGTCTGGGGTTTCATTCAGAGCCAACCCCACTGCCAAGCAAGGAAAGTCGCATGCTCTTTGGAGCAATGTGAAACGCTCTTGCTTTTCCTTAAAGAAGAAAAAAACCCCCAAAGCCATCAAGTTCTCCCTTGCTGTAAGCCGTTTCACACCTCTCTCAGGGCTTTCTTGCCGGGCAACACATTCCAATGACTCCTTAACTCCATCTGCATCCAGGAGGCGGGAAGACTACAGAAAGATGACGGGGCTTTCTAAATGGATAAATAGATAGTACTCTTCTCCCTATACTTTTAATGTTGTCAGTGTCTCGACTTCACTGAAATTGTTTCCAAGCAGATGCTGAGGGGCCAGAGCCTTCCCAGTGAACAGAGATCAATGTGTTTCCTTCCTGGTCTCCACCCTACGGCCCCTCGCTGGCCCCAACACAGCAGCAGGCCGCCCGCCACAGGGTGCATCTCGTCATCTGCACCTTGCCCCGGCCACGTCGGTCTTGGGAAGGAGACATCTGGGCAGGTGAGGGCAGGGGTGGCAGCTGGAGGACAGACCGAAGCTCTGGCTTCATGTAGGGTGAGTCTCCGTGATGGGTAGAGGTCCCTGAGGCTACAGCCTGGGAGAGGAGCCCTGAGATTCAGAATGCCTGGAATTCTCGGGTCCCTTAGTCCATCTTGGGTTCAGAAGGCAGCAGATGCCACCCAGGAAGGACCTTCCATCCTGACCCAACACTGACCCAGCTCATCCTACCTCTGTCAACCCGTCACTCCTGCTCCTGGTCTGGATGGGCCCTGAGTCTCTCCTGCTCCCCCGACAGCTGCCCAGCAGGTGCAAGGCCCCCACAGGTGGAGCCCCAGGCCCTGATCCTCACCCAGGTAACGGCCTCCGGGCTTGATGACGATGGCGCCTCGACTCCGCGTCTCCTCCTCAGCCTGTGCCAGGCTCTGCCGCGCTTTCTGGTAGGAGTCGTCGGTGGCACACACCGTGATTTTGTCCTGGATGCTGCCCAGGCAGTCCAGGTGGACATCCCCATGGCTGCAAGACAAGGGGCCAGAAGCCGGGATGAGCACCTGGGATGACCAGGAGAGATGGTCACCACCCCCATATCCAAGAAATGGGGCTTGGTGCTGACTTGGGCAACAGGGTTTCTTCAAGGCACATCTTGACCCGAAAGAAACAAGGGAACCCAGGTCCCTGGGCCACAGGTGGCACGCCAGGACCTAGACCTGTGCCCTGGACACACTGTAAGGAGCCAGGGTAGCTCACTTGAGAAGGGGAAGAAGGGGCGCTGGGGCTGGAGGTGGTGGGTAAACATCTGCACAGCAGGCTGCGGCAGGGGACGCCACAGTGGAAGTCGGGGGAGGCGGGTCTGCCCACTGGGAGACCTGAGGCAGCCTGGGCAAGGCTCACCTGGAGACGTACTGCTGGATGCAGTCAAAGCTGCCCTGGGGGGCTGTCACGGCCGATGTTGGAGAGGTAGAAGGAGAACGTCCGCGGCTCCGTGGGGCAGTCAGGCTGGGGGATGGAGATGTGCTGCGTGCAGAAGGGGGGACATCACCAGTAGGTCCACAGCACAGAGGGGACCACAGGATGGGCAGCACAGGACCCGGGCCCATCCCTGAAGCATGCCCCTTACAGTGGGAATGTGCAACCACATTCCCTTGAAACGCACCTTTGTTTTCCCGACAGTGACAGGACCAGCGTGTCACCATGGACAGGCTGCTGGTGGGTCCTGGGTTCTCATGCAGTGGCAGGGGGGTGGGGTCCTGTGTCTGGTTTCTAAGCAGCAATGGCAACTCAGTCTGAGGAGCACAGAGCACTCAGCACACAACCAGAGGCAGGGACCCCACCCCAAGCTGGGCCATGACTCAGTTTCCCCACCAAACAGGGCTGATCTGGTTCAGGACAACCGTAAAGATGAGATGAGACAAGATGGGTGGGCGTCAGCAGCGGGCAGGGCATGCTGAGAGGTCGAGATGTCCTGACCCGCACTCCTACTTAGCAACGCCCTCTCCACCTCCTCCAGGCCAAACACTGACTCCACCTGGGTGTCTGTGAATAAGGCAGGCACGGGCCCCGAGGGGCTCACAGAGGGGCAGCACTTGCCCCCAATCAACCATGACAGGGGATGCGTGTGCCATGGTTTATGTAACCCCAACTTCAGAGAGCACCACTGTAGCCTAGCGAGGCAAAGCCACAGCCGCCAGAAAGAACAGACAGACGGCCTGCCTGAGAGACAGACAGACAGCACTAGTCCTGGCCAAAGTGCAGGGCTCAGCGTAGGCAGGACATCCAAAGGCCACTTTATTCCAGGCCTACCCTCTGGCCCCATGCCCACACTGGGTGAAGGCCAGCAGCTGCTGAAAAACACAGACAGGAAAACCTGACATTCCAGCTGCCAGCCCCTGTGCAGGCAGTGGAAGGGCCTCCAGAACCCGTCACCAGAGGTGACCAGCCTTAAAGTAATCCCTGGGCTTGAGCACAGGAGCTCATCACAGCTAGGCAGACACACAAGGTGGGGTCACAGGTGGTCAGCAAGAAGGGGCAGCAGGCCTCGTTCCTGGGCCGTCGCACCAGCCCAGCAGGCCAGGGCGAGCGCGTCTCCTCTTTGGTTGTGTGAGGACGCTAACGCACCTCACCAGCACTGGACAGAATGCGGCTCAGGGCTGAACCCCTGCCCTGTGCCCAGCCGTCACGTGTGACTGCAGGCAGCTCAGCCTGTCTGAGCCTTGTCCGTGAGAGCAAGGACACAGCAGCTTGGGCCACAGGGAGGGAGGCGGCTCCCCTGCCCCAGCCCTCAGGGTGGTGTGTAGACCCATGAGGGAAGCTGGGAGGTCACACAGCCCAGGGCTGGCTCAAAATGCTGCAGGACCCCCTCAATGCACAGCCAGTCCCTGCTCCAAAGAGAGGCCCCCGCTGTGCACACTGAGAGCCAAGGTGTCACAGAGTGGCTCCCAGGCACAGCCGCTCAGGGCAGGAAGAGCCTGGCCTGGGGGAGAGGGACAGTCCGCACCAGCCGTCCAAGGACTGCAAATGACCTTGGGCCAATGATGATCCCTGTCCCCCACGTCCCCGCCAGGATGAATGCTGCCCAGGAGAAAGGCTGCCCCATTGGCCCAGCTCCACCCGGCCACCCAGCTGGGGTCTGTCCAGCACTCCCTCCTGGCCCTCCAGCATGATCCTGTCAATGCAGTTCGGGGGCAGGGCCCCCCCAGGACACACACCCAGTGGCAGGTGAGGCCAAAGTCCATGCAGGAGACCAGCAGGGTGGCAATGCCAGGTCGGCCCTGGCCAGCCACGCAGGCCCTAAATCTCAACACAGACACCTGTTTCTTTATGAGGGTCAAAAAGAGATGGAGCAGCTCACACTCAGCATCTAAAAAATTCAAACCCAGACTGCCTGCTATCACTCACCTCGGGCAGGAAAACACACATGCACACACACACACACACACGCGCGCGCGCACACACACACACACGCTCCAGTGCGTGTGCAGCATCTCGTCCAGCACTAGCAGCCCCCCTGTGTTGTCTGCTCGTCCCTTTGCAGATGTGACTTTTGTTCTCCACTATAGAAGTAACTGAAAACCCAGCACTCAGATGCCTCTGAGGGTCACTGTAGGAGATGCACCCGCAGCCAGGTACACACTGATGCAGTCGCCCAGAATGTGGCAGGAAGACTGTGCACCACGAAGTCAGAAAACTCAAAAGGCACTTCCGATGGAGCCTGAACCCCAACACGGGTGGCTCTTCCTCCATCCTGACCTTGATCCTCTCCCCTCGCCACATCCCGGCTCTGGCAGAGACCAGGCCTCCCCAGGTGGCATTTTTCCATCTCAGTCTGCTCAAAGGGCAGTGGCTGCCATGGCTGCCACAGTCCCCATCAGGCTATCGCCCCTAGGAGGAAAGGAGAGGGTACGCACAGCACGAGTCCTGATGCAACCGTGCTTCTCTCTGGGCAGGGGTGTGGTGGAACCTTCAGTGTGATCCTTTTACCCTGTGAGAACCTTTTCCACATGGGTATGTATGGCCACTTCCAAAATCCTGGAGGCAGGGGCACAGCACAGAGCCCAGAGGAGGGTCTGTGCAGCTACTGGGGCTGCAGGACGGTGGGAAGGGGAGCTTGCTTGGAGCCTGGCACTGGAGGCTCTTGAAGCCCCAGGCCCTTCCCAGCTCTGTGGCACCACCCCCTATGGAATCCTCTGGTTAACAGGCTGTTTTGCTGCTGGTTAACGATGCTGGTTAATGGCTACCAGTCACTGGAAACCAGCAGGGAAACCAGCCAGCTGGGCACGAATGGCTCAGGAATGCGCAGCTTTCTCTGTGACAGCGGAGAGCTCGACACATTTTCTGAAACTTGGGCCCCGCTTAGCAGTACGTGTGCCTTCTGGACCAGGTCTCAGCTGCCACGTGGCCCTCAGCTGGCCCGAGCATGGCAGGTTTGGGTGCATCTGATGTTAGCCCCAACTCCTGGTTATGGGGAGGCAGAGGGAGTTGCCATGTGTCTGTGTGCACAGACGAACAGATGGACCTGGAGCAACAAACAGCCTTGTCCCATCCCAAATGGTCCTGGGCACCTGAGGGACTGACATCCGCCTCTGAGGCCTAAGGCCCAAGAGGGCGTGTTGGTTCCGCTGCGAGTAGGTCGAGTCCCTGCCAGAGCCCTTAAATCAACCCCCTTTGAAATCTGTCCCATGTCAGGCCGGCAGCCCTCCCCCAGACCTGCGGGGCCTGGCCTGTCTGCGGTGCAGGTGGGAGCTTCAACGAGACAAATCAAGTCCCGAGCTGGGTGGGGGATAAATGGTGGGGAGCACTTGGTATTCCAGTCAGGTAAGAACAAGACAAAACAGGCACACACAGGAACCAAACTGAGGAGCCAGGCTCTCTCCAGCCAGAGGGGTTTTCAGAGAACGTTTGTTTTCATTATCTTTCTTTTCCAGGGAACCCTCAGAATAAAGTATATTTTGGGTAAAGAGTTACTACTGCACAGCTAAATACAACTCCTAAGCGTTGTAGTGGCCTCTTCCGCCCACTGGGAGGCTAGCTTCCTCAACCCCAGACCCAGGGCGCTTTCTAAGCACCTATTTCCTTTTCGAGAGCCACTCCCCGCACGCTGTGGGCCCTGGGAAGCGGGAGTGCACAACGCCCGCCCACCTGCCCGCCCCTTCCCGGGCTTTCCATCCCTGTGACCCAGCAACAAGCACCCCTGTGGCTCAATCTTGCACACATCCCTGATGATTCCCGCGGAGTTGGCTCCTAGATCACAGAGACACCAGTCAAGGGCCCTCGACAAGTGCCACCAAACCTCATTCTGTGAACTGCCGTTTGGGTTCCTGCTGCAGCACGTGCAAATGCCTTCAACAGCCCTGGATGCCAACCCTACTTCCCTTTCTTTCTTTTTTCATCAACTGAAGAGTGCCGGGCTGCAGCCGGCCAAGTGGGGCTTTCTTTTCCCCTCTGCCGCCTGACACTTCACCAGCTGTCAAGGGCTGACAACTTAGAAGTGACCCCTGATGGCAGAGGGGCCCAGGTCAGCCAGCTCAGTGTCTGTGAGAGGGCAGAGAACACACACGTACACGGCAAATGAAACAAAGGTGGGCATTTTGCTCTGAAGACGATGCCCTAGATGCCCTAGATCACGGACGTGCTACAGGTGGGGCCAGGCTCTCTGGGGAAACTGGCAATGCCATACAGTCGCCCCAAGGAACCAGCCAACACCGGGGCCCAGCCGCACAGCACCCAGCCCTTGTGGCGCTCACAGCACAGGCGGGGAGGTGGCTGGACTGGATGTGACTCCCAACCCAGGAGTTGAGTGACACCGAGACCCTATGCCAGCTGTACTGCATTCACATCAGGTGGGGATTAGCACCAGGAACTGAGTGAGCGGGTTCTGGACTGCAGGGAGGACTCTGGTTCTCCTAAGGCCATGTTAACCTGCATACAACCCTTGAGGTGGGTGGCCCATCTCCTGGGCAGGGAGGCCAAGGGACAGAGGGAGAAGATCTGGCCAAGGTCCCTGAACTAAGGAGCAAATAGGGTCTCAATCTTCAGTCTGCCAGCTTCATGGGCCTCTGGGAAGTGGGCCCTGTCGGCCTACACGGGGTCCGGAACATCGAGTCAGCCCAAGCATCAGGAACGTTGAATGAGCCTGCCCAACTCCACCTGCCAGCCTCCTACTCTATTTCTAACCTCACAGGTGGAGTGTACGGAGCGACCGGGAGAAGTGGGAGCGGAGAGCGAGGCACCCTGCCTCCTCCCCTCCTCCGCTCTGGGTGACCATGCAGGTATGGCCTGGTCAGGACAGAGTCCGCCGTGTGCCTGGCACCAGGCCACGCCTCTCACACCTGGCAGGGAGGAATGGTCACATTCCATCAATGCCCAGGAGGAGAAGGACAAGGTCCAGAGGTCATAAGGGGCAGACTTAGCACCTGATCCTTCACAGCAAGCTGGGAAAGCACCCCCCTCGTCACACAGCCCCCTCCAGCCCTCACATGGTCTCAGACAGGGAATAGCCTCTTAGTGGAGACTCATGGCCTGGCTTGCCCCGAGCTGCAGCGCAGGGCCTCCACACCCTCAGAACTTTCTAGGAACTCCATTACACATGAGGAATGCCAGAAGGAAGGAAATGTGGGCAAAAGCGTAAGTGTAAACTAAGATGTTGGGACCCCTAACTTGAATGGATGTGGCTCTTAGGTTTTGCACAGGAATTTGGGCGACACGGGGTACAACCCAGGAGAACCTCACAGCGCTTCTATGAGCAGCCACGTGGTGCCTTGCTGACTAGAAAGCATCGCTCACTGGATAAATGAACACCAATCCGTGCACTGGCTTCCTCATCTTCCCACGGCTGCTGAGGGCACAGAGTGATCATGGGCCACAAGAGGGCGCCACTGGGCCAGTCTGGCAGCAAGCCCGGCATTGACCTCCAACCCCTGGGGAAATGTCTCACGGAAGATAAAGTGGAGGCTGCAAAAGGGTGACTGGCAGAAGACTGATGGGGCCAATGAAGGTGTGGAGGAAGCCCCAGAGGAGGCACGGGGAGGCAGGGGGGGCGGGGCTGGTGTCGGGAGGAGGGCCCTGGGGCCTTTAAGGGCCTCACCGACCTTGACTGGTCTTGGGGTGATGGTCAGTTCGTGTGTTCCCCTGGCCAGGCCACAGCCCCCAAAGACTCTATGAATGGTAATCTGGGTGTGCCGTGGAGGTACTCCGTAGATGCAGTGACACCCACGACCAGCGGACTTTAAGGAGATGACCCTCCATGCTCTGGGTGGGCCTCATCCAATCAGCTGAAGGCCTTAAGAAGGAAACTAAGGCCTCCCTGAGGAGGAAGAAGCTCACCTATGAACCCCAGTGCCAGCTCCTACCTGCCCCATGGAATTCAGACTCATCAGCCCCACTACCACATGAGTCAATGTCTTGCAATAAATCTCTTGGTATCAATGTATCTGCACATGCAAACACATATCTCCTCAAGGCTCCATCTCTCTGGAGCATGCCGGCTGGGACAAAACCCACAGAACCCCTGGTTCTGTAAGAAGCCAGCAGGCTGTCAGGTGGAAACTGACTTAGACACATATGGCAACTCTTCAGATTTAAAAAAAAAAAAAAGACTTGCAATGAAGACTAGAAGAAAAACTAAAGTGTTCTCAAGCACCTTTGGTAGGTGGACGATATGGGGGTCCTAAGACCTGGGGGGGTAAGGATTATAGACAACCCACCCTTTCTTCCATTCCCCAATTTTTCTGTAAGATGGTTATTTAGAATCAAATACCTTTCACGAAAAAATGGGAATGTTGAGTTTCTATAACTCCCCTGCCCAGTACCAAAAGCCAGACAAACACCCATGGTCCCAGGTCTACCAACAGAGACAAGCGTCCCACCCTGGGGGGGCACAGTTCCAGGCTTGCTTGGGCTCTGGGGCCATAGTTTTGAATCAGCACAGAGATCAAGTCAGAACAGGGGTTTGGCGGCTACAGGAAGGAAGTGGGAGAGACTGAAGAGCCACTGGACAGGAGAGCTGCCTTCAGGCCACAGATGGCCTGTTGGTGTGGCCCCAGCCACAGGACCAGCCTGGAGGCAACCAGAGGCAGACCTTGACTCAGCATAGGGCCCAGCCTGGCACAAAGGTGGATGGGGCCAAAACACTGCTCCCAGCCGGCTGCTGTGCCCAGCAAGCCCTAACAGGGCAGGCAGCACACCAGTTCCACAATTCTAAATATGATTAAGACCAAAAAAAGACTCACCCCCTGACTTCCTTGAAATCGGATCGAAGGTCTCAGTGAAACAGAGTCCTGCAAAAAAGCAAGATGGAAAAATGTCAATAAAGATATCTGGAAATCCAAAGACTCACTTCCCAGTCATACAAGGAGCCAGATAAGGACAGTGTTTTCAGGAGGGGTGAAATAAAACCCACACATGTTGAAAATTACAGGAAAGGTTACTGGAGCAGGGTTTTGAAGGATCAATAGGAGTTCCTCAGATGGCACAGGGGCCAGGGCTGAAGGTACACATGAGAGGCAAGAGTGAAGATACAGGCAATGGGTAGCCCCCTTTCACCATTCTCCCAAAACCAACAACAGCCCAGGTCATCCTGCCTCAGAAACACCCCACTGGAAAGGAATCGGGGTGGGTGAGCACCACCAGCCAGGAGGCAGGCTGGTGAGGTGACGCCCTGCCCCCCAACACCCTGGCAGGACAGAGCCCAATGCCTGCCCAGCTCCCACGTCACAGCTTCAGAGCAGCTTGTCACTGCACTTGGAGTGGCGGAATTTCCAAATGTCACAAGAAAAAATACACCAAAAAACTCAAAATAATTTAAGCTTTAGCTATTCAGAGATCAGCCTTCTGGCGGAATTTTAGAAAGAACACGGATCCAGATGGAGGGTCGCACCTCTTTTTCTCATCTATCTTGGGGCTCTCAGCACCCACCTTCTGTGTAGCAGACATCACCCGACAGGGTGGTGCTGGTTTGTCACCACAACCCCTTCCCTCTACCCCCAAACCCACAGGGCCCAAATTGGCCTCTGTGCCCACTGTCCTCCCCAGTTCCTCCACAGGGTGCCAAAGTCTTGGGCTCTCCCACCTCCATCAGAGCCCACCTCTCAGGTCTCCACCCTAGCGCCCCCTAGAAGGAGGGGAGGCTCTCCCACCTGGGCCCCCCCACGTCTCCCTCAGAGCATCTGGAGTGGCTACCTGTCTGCTCCCCACCCAGAATGTCAGGCCCACCGCAAGCCCTGGGTGGGTAGAGGAGCTACATACATGTGGGGAGAACCAACCAATGGGCAGACTGGCATCTTGGTGCCCGTGACCCCGTCACCAACTGGGCCAAGGGCTGTAGGCATGTGAGGGAGACAGGGCTCAGCCAGCTTGGACCCTGTGGGCCACACACTCACCCCACTTTGCTTACCAGGAGCCTCCCCTTTTGCCAAGGATCTCCAAGGACTCTGCCATTTGGAGCAGACCTGAGAGGTCACACGGAGCTCCAGCACTTACCTCCATGGGATCTGACCCCCCAGAAACCACCCCACACTTCTAAAGCACAACACTCCTCACCACCAGGCTGGCAGATATGGGAGGTCCTCCAGCCCCTTGTGCTGCTCCAGCCCCTGCAGGCACAAGGGCCACCGTGCTGCTGAGACAGGGGCCAGGCTCCCTTCAAAGCAGGCTCAGGACCAGATGACCCATCCCGCAAACCACAACCAGACCACTGCCTGGGCTGCTGTTCAGAGTACTAGAGGAGCAGCACCGGTGGGGGCCCCGCCTAGCTGGGCCCCTGCAGATGCAACATTTAAATGGCCTCTGCTTGGAAATGGGTTAAAGACAGAGATCAAAAAGAAGACCTGCAGGTGGCCAATAAGCACGGCAGAAGCCCTTACTCATCAGTGAGGAAGAGACGGCACAGGCACCTACTGGGCTAGCTAAAAGAAAAAAGACAACACCCCAGAACCCTCGTCCCTTACTGGTGGGAACATACAAGGTGCTGTAGAAAAGTTTGGCAGTTTCTTAAAAGGCTAAACACAGAGTTACCACACGACACAGCAATTCCATTCCTAGGGATAAACCCAAGAGAAATGAAAATATATGTCTGCACAAAAAACATACATAAATGTACATAGCAGAATTACTCTTACTATTCAAAAAATAGCCAACAACCCAAATGTCCATCAGTTGGTGGACAGAGAAACAACAGACTACTACCCAGAAATAAAAAGAAACGAACTCCTGATGGACACAACGTGGACAAACCTCAAAGCCACCAGCTAAGTGAGAGTAGCCCAACATATGACACCACACGATGGGTGATTCCATCTATATAAAGTTCCAGAAAAGGCAAAACTAAAGATCAGTGAGTGCCTGGAAGTGGGGAGTGGCTGCAGAAGGGCTGGAGGGAACTTCTTGGGGAGAACATTAACACTCACTGACTATACACCTAAACTGGGGAAGTTCTATGGGTTACAAATGATGCCTCCATAATGCTGTGACCTGCCCTAGGGCATACAGAGGGTCTTTCTCTGAAGACTCGTGTGGGCTTTGAGGAACACCACCTGAACATGGGGAGAGACTCCCGTCTGTTAACCCTTTTCAGTGCAAGAGTGATATAAAGTGGGTGGAAGGGAAACAGCAGAACACACAAGAACACAGCAAAGACAGCGTCAAGGTAAAGCCACCCTGTCGGTCGTTATTACGGAGCTCTCTACTGACATCACCTGATCACGAAAGCTAGGAAGTCAGGGTGTTCTTGACCAGGGAACAGCAAGTGCAAAGCCCAGAGCAGAGACGTGGGACACCATGTAGTAAAGAGCATGCAGGACTTGGTTCTCATGCCCCCAGGTCTCTCGGTCCAGACCTCTATGCAAGACTCAGCTCGGGGCTAACCACAGCACCATGTGTGTCTGTCATCCACACACAGCAAAGCCTCTGTGTTCCAGGGGCTTGGGGGACAAGGGCCATGACGTCAGCAATGACGCGAGCCCGGATTTAGGGAGCGAAGGAGAGGAACTAAGAAGGGTGCACCTTCCCTTGGAGGATGGAGAAGAGACTCCATCAGGGCAGCCCCCCTGGTGCCTGGCTGACTCGATGGTGTGGTGGGCCATCCAACCCCTGGATCACACACTCCCTGTGGGCCATCTAGTGAAGCATTTAACTGGCCTAGTTGTCAAGCAAGTTATTTGGGAGACTCCTTTCTCACAAAGTCATTCAGTTCCCAAGGGCACCAAGAATAAGACTTTATACTGTAGAGCAGTTAGCCAAGAGGTCTAAAATCCCAAGCTTCCTCCACTATGCCAGGAGGGCTGGCTTCAAGTGTGTGTCCCCTGACTTTCATGCCGCCTGACTTTCATCACAGAACCAGGGTCCGGGCCACATGGGTTCTTGTGGTGTCTCCTCCCTCCAGTAGGAGGATCAGGCCAGGTCCTTCTCATCAACAACAGAGCAATTCACTCATACCACGGTGCGCACGTGCGTGCATACGCACACGCGTGCGCACACACGTGTAGGTGATGGGTCACCTGTCCATCGTTATTAGCAAAAAAGACACCAAGCCAAGACCTGTCTAAATTCCACCAGCCCCTGTGCCGGCAGAGGGGACAAGAGCCCCCATTTGGAAGACTTTGGAACAAAGAGAGGAGTCAATGACACTTGGTCAATGACTGAGGTGTATTCTTTTTTCTTCTTTTCCATTTTTTTGGGTCACGCTCCACGGCTTATGGGATCTTAGTTCCCTGACCAAAGATGGAACCCGCACCCTCGGCAGTGAAAGCAGAGAGTCCTAATCACTGGACCGCCAGGGACTTCCCCTGAGGTACGTTCGTTTGTTTGTTTTATAAATTTACTTATTTATTTTATTTATTTATTTTTGGCTGCGTTGTATCTTTGTTGCTGTGCGCGGGCTTTCTCTAGTTGCGGCGAGCGGGGGCTACTCTTCGTTGTGGTGCACGGGCTTCTCATTGCAGTGGCTTCTCTTGTTGCAGAGCATGGGCTCCAGGCGTGCAGGCTTCAGTAGTGTGGCACGTGGGCTCAATAGCTGTAGCTCACGGGCTCTAGAGCGCAGGATCAGTAGTTGTGGCGCACGGGCTTAGTTGCTCCGTGGCTGTTTGTTTACTGACTGACTGACTGGCTGCACCTTGCAGCTTGTGGGATCTTAGTTCCCTGACCAAGGATTGACCCCGGGCCCTCAGCAGTGAAAGCACAGAGTCTAAACCATTGGACCGCCAGGGAAGTCCCTCCCCTGAGGTGTATTCTAATGGCACTCAGCCCATGCTGCCGAACAGCTGGCGGCCAAGAGCAGTCAAAAGCACATCTGCTGGCACCAGAGGGCCCACCCTCAGTGATCTGGGTTAATGCAGCTGCCTAAGCTGGCTGTGGCTCTCACCCATCAGTTTTCCTCTGTCCTGGGGGCAACAGCCTTGATCCTTTCTGCAGACCTTTCCACATGGGGTGCCTGTAGGTAAGCTGCCTGCTCACCACTGTGTCCCCCGCATCCGGTTTCCAGGAGGAAACACAGGCACTGGCCAGGGCACCTCTCCAAGGGCTGCAGGAGTCTCTGATTTTGGAGTGTCCTGCACACTGGCATGTGACCATCCCACCTGTCACAGACTCCCAGCTTGGAGGCCCAATAACATTTTAATGAAGCACAACAAAATTAAAATTTTTACAAGAAGGTTTAAGAAAAGAGAATCCTCTAAAGCGCTCTAAAATGTACTTAAAAACTACTTGTGCGTCTTCAACATCCACCAAAGTGGCCTTTGGCACATACTGTTTTGTTGTGGCGCAGGGGCTACTTGAAATGGAGATCTGTTTTAGATCGAAACAGAAGTTTTCAGGTGCTTACTGTGAAGCAAAAATACTTTATTTGAATTACTCAAAGTGCATCCAGCCCTGTCACCTCCAAGAAACTATCGGAAGGAAGCTGGTCACGTGATAAACTCATCGGCTCTCTCCCTTCCTTCTGAGTCAGGTTCAAAGTGGGGCAGGTAGTCTGAGGGTAACCCCAAGTGCCGTGGGCCCCTCTGGAAACCCTGTCATAATGGGTCGCTCACAATGACAGAGGTGCCTCCCAGCACCTGGGGCCATGGCCCCACTTCCACCCTCTGCTGTTAAACAAGGCAGGACAGGACCATCTGGGCTAATTCCCGCTCCAACCAGCAAGCTGCAGTGGACGCCAATGGGGACCCTCATTTGGAGGTTGCTGGGTGTCCACTGGGTGCGCTCAGGACACAAGCCCCACCCATCAAAGGCCTGTGCCTGACTCCAGTGGGTGGCCACTGGGCTGGTGGGAGTAGGAGTGGCTGTGGTCTACCAGCAGCGCTGCACACCGTGCAGGTCTGATGCTGGCTGCTCCTGAAGGCTCCGGGGAAACCTGGGCAGAGCAGCCTCAAGGCCCCAGGCCGGCAACTTCCAACCTCCTGTAGGCAGGCCACACTGAAAGCCAAAGATCCAGGATCCCTGAGGAACAGCCCGCCTGCACTTCCCTTGTCTTAACAGCCTGGTAAAGGCTCAGGACCCAGAGCCATCCTGAGCAGGGGGGGCACCACGGGACCAGGGCACATGGCACCCAGGAACACATCCTGCAGGCCGCAGGCTAAGAGCTGCATTTAGGCTTGTTATTGCTAAACTCCACCACAAACCTCAAGCATCAGAGAGGGTCAAATGACTCGCCCAAACCCACACAGGGCCAGGATCCAACTCCACCTGCCACCTCCACGGTTCTCTGTGCTGGGTGGTACACACATTTGCAGCCTCCTGTTCTCTGAGCCCTTCAGGGACTTGTAGGCTGACCCCAGGAGGACACAGCCACGTCTGCTGCAGTCACCTCCAACCTTCTGTCTGGGGATTTTGGTGATTAGGCCGGTGACTCATGCCCTGCACTCCACTTAGAGGGGGCAGGCCTTTCCACCACTGGAAGGCCATGGTGGGCCACCCAAGCCCAGGAAATATTCAGTGGATGGATGGAGGGGTGAATGGACAGATAGCTGTCCCGTTGAATCTTCTCAGTTTCTTCACAAGCAGGCCCCCATGTCAGGGCCAGACAGACCACCTGGGACCAGACAAGCCATCCACTGGTGACAACTAGGGTGCTGGACAAAACACACAACGATGCTTTCAAAGTGAATGCAGGCAGCACTGGCCAGAGATGTGAAAGAAGGGAAACGGCCAAGGGAGCCTCTGGACTGCTCAGCTCACTGCCTCTAGGAACCTCTGGACCACGGGCCAGGGAGGCCGAAGGAACTGCGTGCGCGGGCAGAGGCCCATGAAGGTAGGGACAGTGCAGAGGGACAGCTCCTGGCACCTGCAGGGGGCCTTGAGCTGCTGCCCAGGAAGGCTTCGGGTCTCTCCCTGGGCTGGGGCCCCAAGCCCAGGAATATGGGCCAGGAGACGCCATAGACAGCCAGCCCAGAGGAGTCCTCACTGCACCACTCAGCAGTGGAGCTAAACCAGCCCTCATTTAAGGGGTTCTCTTATTACCCTTACTAAGAAATTTCAAAAACAAGCTTCCCCAAGATCAGCTGATCCCCTGCTAACCGAACTGCCTGCCAGCAGCCAGCAGAACTGACACGCTTTAAGACAATAAAATCCAGCAGACAATCCCATGGAATCTACAACACACAGTATCCAAAACCCACAACTCTCCAGACATATGAAGCTGTAGAAAAATGTGAACCTTAACCCAGGAGAAAAATCAGTCAATGGAAACAGACCCAGAAAGGACAGAGAAGATGGAATTATCAGACAAGGGTTTCACTTTAGAGCAACTATTCTAAATTTAAAATGCTCAAGGGCTTAAAGGGAACCTTGAACTGGTGAGAAGAGGAATATGAAGTACCAGAGTCACATGGAACTTCTTGAGCTGAGAAATGCAGTATCTTGGTGAAATACTTACTGGGTGGGATTAACGTTAAACACTGTGGAAGAAAAGGTTAGTGAATCTGATGACAAAGTAATGTCAATTTACCCAAAATGAATCACACACAAAAAAATCTACAGGAAAATGAACAAAGCCTTGGTGAGCCCGGCTGCATGTCTGAAGACTGTGGGAGGTGAGGAAGGCCAGCCCGTGGCCCTAGACGGTGGGAAATCCAGGCGTGGGAAGCACGAGGGGAGGAGTATTACCACGGGCGCCCAAGGCCAGTCTGTGTGAGTAGGAACACGGAAAAGCCGAAGTAGTGCCCGGACATGGGGAAGACGTCCAGATGTCTCACCGTGGCAATGAGCACCGCAAGGCTGCGTGGGACGTTCTGGAACCTTGCCATGGAGTGCTGCGTAGATGGCGGTGCGGGGCCATGGCCCAGAAACGTATGTTAGGTGAAAACTGTCTTCCCACGCCGCTTGCACACTCCGACAAGAACTCTGTAGATATGCGTGTGTGCATGCATATGGGAAAATAAAAGGATTACTAAAAAAAAAAAAAAAAAAGCCGTGGTGAACTGTGGGACAGTACTAAGAATTCCATTATACATGTAACTGGAATCCCAAGGGCACGATATCCAAAGAAATAATGGCCTCAAACCCCCAAATGTGGCAAATACTATAAATCCACTGACCTAAGAAGCTCCAGCAGAAAACAAAGAACCACGTGGCAACACACCATAAGCAAACAAGTGCAGCGGGCTGACTGATGCACCACAAACGGAGAAGCGCTCACGAGGCCAAATGTCAGAAACAAGCTCAGAGACCACAGAAGGACATCTTCAAAATACTGAGGACAGAACACTGCCAACCCAGAACTCCATATACAGTGAAAAGAGAAAGTCACATAAAGACTTGTTGAGACAAAGGCTGAGAGTCTGTTTGTAGCAGATCTGCCTTACAAGGAAGGTTCTGGAAGTTCTTTAGGAGGAAGGGAGAGTGACACCAGATGGACATGCACATCTGCACAGAGGATGAAGACTGTCAGGTTATGGTGAACATTTATGAACATGAAAGACCTTTTTCTCATTATGTTTCTGTAAAAGATAATTGATAGTTGAAGGCATAAATAACAATAATGAAGTGCGGGATTTGGATGTGCAACACTAAATGGGTGGCAACCAGGGGCAAGGAGGAGGAGGGGGAGATGGGAGCAGACTGTCCCAGGGTCCTGACACCATCTGACCCACTGCAGGAGATTAACTGGGAAGGCATGGTCTCCCGGTGCCAGAGCTGACCCGGACCTCCTGCACCTCAGCTCTGGGGACGTGGAGCAGGTGGACTCGCACATTTGCCGCTGGACATGCTGAACGTGCACCTCTGGCCTGGTCGGACCATTTACCCGTTCTTGCCCTCAAGGGGTACTTCCCGAGCCTCGAGGGTCCCAGGCCATGCCTCACAGAGTGGGACAGCTGGACACAGAGAGGACACCACATGGCCGTGACTGCACACGGAAGGAACAAGTAAGGGGCACAGTGCACATGGCGTAAGGAGATGAAGCGGAGATGCTGAGCTGGACTGCAGGCAGCAAGGGTGGCAGAGACAGCAGCCGTGGGTGAGAAGGCAAGGTTTTTGTTTTTTTATTTTATTGATTGATTGATTGATTGGCTGTGTTGGGTCTTTGTTGCCGCGTGCGAGCTTCCTCTAGTTGCGGTGAGTGGGGGCTACCCTTCGTTGTGGTGCATGGGCTTCTCATTGTCGTGGCTTCTCTTGTTGCAGAACACGGGCTCTAGGCGTGCAGGCTTCAGTAGCTGTGGCATGTGGGCTCAGTAGTTGTGGCTTACGGGCCTTAGAGCTCAGGCTCAGTAGTTGTGGCGCATGGGCTTAGTTGCTCCACCGCGTGTGGGATCTTCACGGACCAGGGCTCGAACCCGTGTCCCCTGCATTGGCAGGCGGATTCTTAACCACTGTGCCACCAGGGAAGCCCGAGAAGGCAAGGTTTGAGGGCAGCCGTGGTATGAGCGAGACAGGGGTCTCCCTCGGTTCGTGGGCCCTCTCAGAAAGTAGATGTGGTACCAACAGTGTCTTCTGAGCAAACAGGCAGAGGTGTCTTTATAGTAGGACCAGCGTCACCCTCCAGACCCACCCAGCCTGCCCTGGACCCCAGCAGCTAGGACGCCCCTGGTGGTGCATGGGCTGAACGTGCAAACATGGTCTTTCCTTGAGTTCTGGCTGGCTGCTCCCTGCAGGAGCTGACAGCTCACAGGATCAGGGACGCACCGCTTGTTAGGGGTACCTGCCACCCTGTTACCTCCTCTACATTTTAGGGACCAAGAGGGACTGACGGACTAGCCCGGGCAATGCCCACTTCCCTGTCTCCTCAGCAGCTTTTGGGTCAGCCCTCAGACGGTGATTAACAAGCCACCAGGTAATGGAACTTCCCATGACACACACCCCCCAGGCACAACACCACCCATCTCCATGCCTGTCACACTTGGTACATGCACGGGCTATGCCTCAGGCTGGCAGCATTACACACGACACGCTTAGTCTCTTCAGACCCTCTGAGGGCTTGTGTCGCTCACATCACACGCTCACAGGTCACGCCCTCCCCCGGGGCCAAGCTGCCCAGTGTGGCACCTCCTGAGCAGCAGGCACCGACCCCCACACCGGCCCTGTCAGCACCCCAAGTAGCAGAACACCATCTCCCATTAGCAGTGCAGGGAGGATGAAACCAGGAGCTGCTCGGGACAAGTGTCACTGCTAGTGCCATGCTTTGACTGAGAGCCCAGGGCTGAGTTGGGAGGCCTGGCAGTGGTGGGCAGTGGGGAGGCCTCAACACAGCAGGGCAGGGGCATCCGCGCCCTGAGGTCACTCAGCCCCCAGGCAGCTCCCCAATGTGGGGGGCGCAACTTGGGTGAAGAAACCTGTTTAATAAAGATGCTGATGCATGTAAGAAAAAACAGGGTGGGCACAGGGCAGTGACGGTCAGGGGAACAGGCAGGCCTGTGGGAGAAGGTGTGAATCCTGGCCCAAAACTCCTCTTCCCTAAGATGGGGCGAGGGCGAGAAGGAAGCTTACGGCTGGGATCCTCTTCTCTCTCCCCATGGAGAAGAACACTTAAGAGGGTGAAGCAACAGGAAGTGGCTTACGAAATCCACCTCCAGGTCTAGCAACCAGTTTGTAGGAAGTGCAGTGGGTAAGGCAACAAGTTACACTTGCAGTTCTCCACTGGGTGACTCTGCCCCAGGGGACACTGGCGACACGCAGAGACATTTTAGGATGTCATGACTTGGTTGTGGGGGGCTGCTCCTGGCATCTGATGGAGGCCAGAGACTCTGCCCAACAGACTACGGTGTACAGGATGGTCCCACCACAGGGTAACCCAGCCCCAGATGTCAGTGAAGCCAAGGCCGAGAAGCCCTGAGCTAGCTGCTGCCACGTGGAAAGCAAAGAGGACAGTGACTGCCAGGGCAGAACATGGGAAATTCCTTGGGACCGATGAACTGGTTTCTTCAACAGATGAATGGCTCGAGGGGAAGAATGGAGTGCTATAAATTACCACAGACTTAACATGAATGTCGCGTGTGGCTCTGCGTGGACCCTACTTGAACTAGCCTCAGTGAAGAGCCTGTGGAGAGCCAGCAAGGGTGCTCTCAGGGAGCTGCACGGAGGCGATGTCTAAAAAACACAAGTCTGTATCTGTTGACATTCAACACAGTGATTAAAATAGCCATGGATGAAATGAAAAGATACCTGGGATCGTTTTAAAGATGCTCTAGCAAACCAAACAAACCAAAAATGGGGAAATGAGGAGGGCACAGGGAAAAGTTGAGACAAGATGGGTAAAAGCTCAGAGGGTGAGACTGACAGCCAGGGGGCAATCGTTATTCTCATCTCTGTCCCACAACCCATGCACATACCCATGTGAAAAGATTTAAAATAAAAAGTGGAACAAGATAGAAAGCCCAGAGGTAAACCCACGCACCTATGGTCAACTAATCTATGACAAAGGAGGCAAGGATATACAATGGAGAAAAGACAGTCTCTTCAATAAGTGGTGCTGGGAAAACTGGACAGCTATATGTAAAAGAATGAAATTAGAACACTCCCTAACACCATGCACAAAAATAAACTCAAAATGGATTAGAGACCTAAATGTAAGGCCAGAAACTATAAAGCTCTTAGAGGAAAACATAGGAAGAACACTCTTTGACATAAATCACAGTAAGATCTTTTTTGATCTACCTCCTAGAGTAATGGAAATAAAAACAAAAATAAACAAGTGGGACCTAATGAAACTTAAAAGCTTTTGCACAGCAAAGGAAACCATAAACAAGACGAAAAGACAACCCTCAGAATGGGAGAAAATATTTGCAAACGAATCAACAAAGGATTTATCTCCAAAAAATAAACAGCTCATGCAGCTCAATATTAAAAAAACAAACAACCCAATCCAAAAATGGGCAGAAGTCCTAAATAGACATTTCTCCAAAGAAGACATACAGATGGCCAAGAAGCACATGAAAAGCTGCTCAACATCACTAATTATTAGAGAAATGCAAATCAAAACTACAATGAGGTATCACCTCACACCAGTTAGAATGGGCTTCATCAGAAAATCTACAAACAACAAATGCTGTAGAGGGTGTGGAGAAAAGGGAACCCTCTTGCACTGTTGGTGGGAATGTAAACTGATACAGCCACTATGGAGAACAGTATGGAGGTTCCTTAAAAAACTAAAAATAGAATTACCATATGATCCAGCAATCCTACTACTGGGCATATACCCAGAGAAAACCACAATTCAAAAAGACACACGCACCCCGATGTTCACTGCAGCACTGTTTACAATAGCCAGGTCATGGAAGCAACCTAAATGCCCATCGACAGACGAATGGATAAAGAAGATGTGGTACATATATACAATGGAATATTACTCAGCCATAAAAAGGAACGAAATTGGGTCATTTGTTGAGACGTGGATGGATCTGGAGACTGTCATACAGAGTGAAGTAAGTCAGAAAGAGAAAAACAAATATCGTATATTAACTCATATATGTGGAACTTAGAAAAATGGTACAGATGAACCGGTTTTCAGGGCAGAAATTGAGACACAGATGTAGAGAACAATCGTATGGACACCAAGGGGGGAAAGCCACGGTGGGGGTGTGTGTGTGTGTGTGATGAACTGGGCGATTGGGATTGACATGTATACACTGATGTGTATAAAACTGATGACTAATAAGAACCTGCTGTATAAAATAATTTTTAAAAATTTAAAAGTGCAGGACTTCCCTGGTGGCACAGTGGTTAGGAATCCGCCTGCCAATGCAGGGGACATGGGTTCAAGCCCTGGTCCGGGAAGATTCCCACATGCTGCGGAGCAACTAAGCCCATGAGCCACAACTACTGAGCCCGCATGCCACAACTACTGAAGCCTGTGCACCTAGAGCCCGTGCTCTGCAACAAGAGAAGCCATTGCAATGAGAAGCCCGCGCACCGCAGCAATGAGTAGCCCCCGCTCACCACAGCTAGAGAAAGCCCGTGCACAGCAACGAAGACCCAACGCAACCATAAATAAATAAATATATATACATATTTTTTAACATCTTTATTGGAGTATAATTGCTTTACAATGGTGTGTTAGTTTCTGCTTTATAACAAAGTGAATCAGTTATACATATACATATGTTCCTGTATCTCTTCCCTCTTGCGTCTCCCTCCCTCCCACCCTCCCTATGCCACAATAATTTTTTTTTTAAGTGTACATGTACAAGACCCTCCACCCAAGGCACACTGAATGGACGGTGTGGGAGGGTGTGAGGCTGGTGAGCACAGAGCTGGTGTTTCACGTGGGGGAAAGGGCTGGAGCCAGTGGAGGTGGAAGGACCATCAAGGACGGGGCAGATCTGGACACAGTCCCAGGATGCCCACCACTGGCTGAACGTGGGGAGCATCAGTACCCAACACTGCCCCTCTCGGTCCTGAAGTGCCCACAGGGGGCAGTGGCAACTGTGCCCAGGCAGCACGCTCCTGTGGCCTGAAGCCCCCGTAACTCAGAGGTGCCTGTGGAAAGTGATGGGAGGGAAGGCTTCTGTTCCTCCTTAAAGAGTCTGTCTTTCTGATTCTACAAAGCACAAACGTAGCCCTTGAGCTGATTCTGCAGAGCTGGGATCCAACCTCTCCTGAGCAGTGCGTGGCCAGCAAAGGGGGAGGTTAGGTCCTGAGAAAAAGCCTGTCAGCCAACCTCCTGGCAACTGTCCCCCAATTTCCAGTAAAGCAGAGACGATTGGGAAACGTCTTTCAGGAATCCTCCCTGCGACTTCCTGGCATGTTCCGAGTGGGATGCTGAGACCACAGAGAGTTTAGACAGTGTCTGGGACCAAGAGGGGCCATTTGTGTGAACCACAGGCGGGTAGAAGGGCCTGGGATGCATCCCCAGATCAGTCCTGTGGGCGTGGCCAGCTCAGGGCCAAGCTGGGAAACCTGGGCGGACACACTGATAAGATTCTACCCTTACTTGATGAGGTCACAGCAGAGCAAGGGCATGGCAGGCCAGCACAGGGGCCCACAGCAGCTCCTCCCCTTGGCCGGCACAACATTCATCATTATGTGAAGGGACATGTAAAGAAAGGCAAGAAAAGGGATTCCAAGTGGCCATAAGCCAGGTGTAAATCAGGACCCACATGGTGGCCAGCACAGCAAATATTCCTATCTAAAGTCACAGAAGTGCACAGAAAGTTTAGGGAAAAAATTTTAAGACATCCTGAGGATTAGAAAAACAGATGTAAATCACCTGCAACTGGCCCTGACACCTTCCCATGCATTTGTTTGCTCTTCTTGGGTCAGCAAATAAACACGGTCAGCACCAAACGGGCCACCTTCCTTTCTGCTGCAATTCCCACATGCCCACCTGTACTCCAACTCTCCCCTCATCCCCAGTGACCTCCAATCTGTGTTCTGTCCCTATGGTTGCATCTTTTCTAGAAGGTCATATAAATGGAATCATACTGTATTAGTTTCCTGTGGCTATGTAACAAGTCACCAATAACTTGGTGGCATAAAACAACAGAAGTTTATTCTCTCAGTCCTGGAGGCCAGAAATCAGTATCCTTGGGCTGAAATCAAAGCGTCACTGGCAGGGCTGACTTCCCTCCGAAGGTTCTAGGGGAGGATCCTTCCTAGCTTCTTCCAGCTTCTGGAGGCTCCAGGCATTCCATGGCTTATGGCCGCATCACTCTAACCTCTGCCTCTGTAGTCACATCACCTTCTCTTCCTCTGCATCAAATCTCTCTCTGCTCTCTCTTAGAAGGTCACTTGTGATCACAATTAGGGCCCATAAACCCAGGATAATCCCATCTCAGAATCCTTAACTCTTTAAAATAATTTTTTCGTGGCTTTTTTTTTTTTGATCTAACCATAGATTTACATTTATCATATTTTACTATTTTTTTAAACTTTTAAAAACTTTTTTTATTGAATGAAAAATTCTTTAAATTCTACAGTGCTTTACAATTTTCAGAAGTTTCACCCACATGATTTCAAATAATCCCACAATAACCCTTTTTAAAAAAATCTCCTACTCCTATACTGTCCCTCCCTGCTTCCCTCTCCCCACTGGTAACCACTAGTTTGTTCTCTGTATCTGTGAGTCTGCTTTAGAATCCTTAACTTACTCCCACCTGCAAAGTCGTTTTTTTCACATAAGGTCACATTCACAGCTTCCAGAGGTTAAGACCTGGACATCAATAGATAAGGGGGCCCTTATCCGGCTGACCACACAATACTTAGCATAATGCCTTGGAGATTCAACCACGCTGCTGTCACCAGAAGTTCATTCCTTTTTACTGCTTAGTATTAACCCACCATATCATACTACAGTCTGTTCATCCATCTGCAGACTAAGTTAGGACACTGGGGTCATTTCCAGTTTGGGGAACTAATGAATCAACTGCTATACACATTCACATGCAGGTTTTTGTGCAGACACGCATTTTCATTTCACCTGATGAACCGCCAGAAGCGTGACGGCTGGGTCCGAATGGTAAGTGTATGTTTAACTTCATGAGAAATGGCCACACTGGCTTCCAGGGTGGCTGTACATTCTGCAGTCCCATCAGCAAGGAAGGAGAGTTCCACTTGCTCCCCGCCCATGTCAGGATTTAATGTTGTCAGGTTTTCTATTTTAGCCATTCTCGTAGGTGTGAAGTGGTATCTCGTGGTTTCAACTTGCACTTCCCTAATGACGTGGAATGTTCTCATGGACTAATCTGCCATTCTTGAATCTTTATGGTGAAGCTATACAAATCTCCAACGCATTTTTTAAAACTGGGTCATCTTATTATTGCATTTTGAGAGTTCTTCTTATATCCTAGATACCAGAGCTTTAGCAGATGAGTTTTACAAAGATTTTTCTCCCAGTCTGTGGCTTGTCTTTTTATTCTCTTAACAATGTCCTTCAAAAAGCAGTCCTTAATTCTATTTTGTAAAATTAATTTATTAATTAATTAATTTATTTATGACTGTGTCGGGTCTTGGTTGCTGCGCGCAGGCTTTCTCTGGTTGCGGCGAGCGGGGGCTACTCATCGTTGTGGTGCTCAGACTTCTCATCGCGGTGGCTTCTCTTGTTGCAGAGCACGGGCTCTAGGCGCGTGGGCTTCAGTAGTTGTGGCGTGCGAGGTCAGTAGTTGTGGCTCTTGGGCTGTAGAGCACAGGCTCAGTAGTTGTGCGGCACGGGCTTAGTTGCTCCGCGGCATGTGGGATCTTCCTCGACCAGGGATCAAACCTGTGTCCCCTGCATTGGCAGGTGGATTCTTAACCACTGCGCTACCAGGGAAGTCCTGCTCCTTTCTTTTTTTTTAAATGGCTCCATTTTATTAAAATCTTCTAAATTCTTACCAATTTCCCTCTCCTCTCCACAAAAAGAAGTTCCAGAGAACTGCTGAGTCCAACACCACCCCCACCCCAGATCCCACTGCAGGGTCTCTTTCAGATTCCCATGTCTGCATGCTCTCTGCATCATGACCCCAGACACTCCCTGGGTGCTGACCAGCCAGATGGTGCAGGGTTTGAGGACATCATCTGGTTTCAGCCTCACAACACCCGTGGGGTGGAGTGGGGTAGGTGGTGTCCTGCCTGCCCCTGACACCCCTGCCTCACCCTGAGTGGCAGCACATGCTGCTCCACTGCTCACACACCCATAAGGCCAACAAGTCGGGCCTAGGCCATGTGGGACCAAGACCACTCCCCTGCTGGGTCCCATGTCCCTCGTGTGCCAGCCGACATGACTGCCCCAGGTGTCCAAAGCAGTGACTCTACAGAGGGTCACTGGACAAGTCAGAGCACAGGGGACGTCAGTACACAGGAAGGGCAAAAGGACCCGCAGGGCAGGGTCTGGTGTGTGCTCTACTTAAATGTCGGTGGGTGGGCGGCATCTGAACCCTGACTGGAGGGGAGCTGCACGGACTTGCTGGGCACAGGCTCTCCATGGAAATCACAGCCAAATTAAACATGATGACTTGTGGTATCAAGGACAGCAGGCGTCCATCAAGAAGCTCACTCCCATCTTCCACTACTCAGATATCAGGGTTCCTGCTGTTACGACTGAGGAAAATAAGGTACAGAGCGGGGGCAGGGTTGCTGGAGGTCACAGGGCAGGGCTGGGGGCCCCACTCCACCAGCAGAGCTGATCCCAACCTCACAGGAAGGCCAGTCCTGGGGCCCTCACACGGCTCATGCTTGGTCACCGCCCCATTAGACTGTATCCCAATTTCACAATTTATCCAAACTCTTTGTGAAATGCACGTGACCCTGTCATAATGGGATGAGACAAACATTTGCTAAACAATTCTTCACATTAAAGTGCTCCTATTCCGCTGAGCCCTGTTCCGTCCACAGCTGCCCGCAGCACATCCCAGGCCTGCCTCCAGGGGAGTGTGCGCTCATGAGCCACCAACCCTGCCACCTCTCTGAGCTCTGCAACCCACGCCTGCGCCAGGCCCTCTTTTCAACACCTTTGCCTCGTTATTATTTCATCTTTCCCATCTGCCTTTCCTCAAATAGAAACATTAAGAAGCCGCCCCACGTCAGTACCTGCTGCACGCCCCCGGCACATGCAGCCTGCAGCACTGAGCACAGCCTGCGGAGGAGCCAGGTCCACACGCTGGACTCAGCTCCCTGTCCCCAGATGGCCAAACCTCGGATCTCATCTTGTCTGTGTTACCGCTGCCCTGTGGGAACAGAGCAAGCTTATGCAAAGAACCACAGCACCGTGTCTTGGAGTTTGCAGCCCAGGCCCCTTGCTCTGCTCTGGGGACCTGAGGCCCCCTCCCTCTGAGCAGAAGCCCACCTCAGGGAGCTGTGTCCTTGGCCTCATCTTACTCTCCTTCAGGGAGCCCTTGACAAGGCTGATGGAAGCACTCCGGAAATGCAGACAAAAAGGCAGAAAGATACCTGGGGCACTCTGCACCATTGCGCTTCTGACGTGCCTCGCCAGGAGCCTGAATGTTGAGTGGGCTTGTTTTTCCTTTTTATTTTTTATTTATTTTCTTAATATTTAAAAAAGAATTTTTTTTTGATGTGGACCGCTTCTAAAGACTTTATTGAGTTTGTTACAATACTGCTTATGCTTTATGTTGTAGGTTTTGGTTTTTTGGCCGCAAGGCATATGGGATCTTAGCTCCCCGGCCAGGGATCAAACCCGCACACCCCCTGCATTGGAAGGCGAAGTCTTAACCACTGGACTGCCAGGGACAGGCACTGAACTCAGCATCAAACTTCACTGTGCCCAAACCTGTCCTCTTCCCATGGCCTGGGGGCAACATGACCACACACACACACACACACACACACACACACACACACACACACACACACTCCCTCTCTCCCTCTCTCTCTCTCTCTGTCTCTCTCTCTCTCTTGCTCTCTCTGTCTCTCTGTCTCTCTGTCTCTCTCTCTCTCTCTCTCCCCCCCAGACAGCAGTGACGAGGATGGAATCTTAACAGCGGAGGAAGCTGAGGGCTTGACCTAGATGGCCCGGGTACTCTGGGGCGCAGCCCAGGATGCTGGTCTGCATCTCGGCATGGGGCTCAGCTCGAGTTGCTCCCTTCTCATCACCTGCAAAGCACCCCAAACCTGTCCCAGGAGATGCAGGCACAAATTACAGACAAATAAATACCATGGCTGAGAACTCGGCCTTCCCTCCCCTTTGGGATGTGATCCCCCACCCCACCCCATGGCCTCCAGCTGGTGCCCACAGCAGGGTCACTCTCCTGTATGTCCTTCTCACACACACAAATGACCTGCAATCTGGATCTGGGAGCTGCCAGGTCAGGGATCCGCCCTCCCAGCCTAGGAGCTCACTCAGCATTGGTCCCACCGTGTCACCTCGGACACATGCTCCCAGTCCATGTTACCTCTCCACCCCACCAGCCTCTGACCAGCTTTAGGCATCAGCTCAAGGCCATGTTCAACACCCTCCGCCACTTCTACCACTGCAAAGGAGTAAATCCTAATTGCTCAGAACCACAGAAAAGGCCTCACCATGCAGACCCTGCCTTGAACACACCACCACTCACCAGCTGGGGACCCCGGGAAGGGAGACTGCCTCTGAATAGAGCCGATTCTCGAGCAGCTGGGCAGTAAAGGCTGCCTCCACCACAAGGTTGGGTCAGAGACATGGCCTTGGAGCACAGGCTGGGATACTGTTCCTGAGGGTTCCAGAGACATCCTAGAGGCTTGGAGAAACGTCTGGACAAGCCAACCTCCCCAGAGAGCTGGGTAACCTCTCTCTTTCTAGCAACTCTGATATATATATATATTTTTTAAAGATTAATTTTATTTATTTATGGCTGCGTTGGGTCTTCGTTGCTGTGCACGGGCTTTCTCTAGTTGCGGCGAGCGGGGGCTACTCTTCGTTGCGGTGCGCGGGCTTCTCATTGTGGTGGCTTCTCTTGTTGCGGAGCACAGGCTCTAGGCACGCGGGTTTCAGTAGCTGTGGCACACGGGCTCAGTACTTGTGGCTCGCGGGCTCTAGAGCGCAGGCTCAGTAGTTGTGGTGCACGGGCTTAGTTGCTCCACGGCATGTGGGATCTTCCCGGACCAGGGCTCGAACCCGTGTCCCCTGCCTCGGCAGGCGGATTCTTAACCACTGTGCCACCAGGGAAGCCCAACTCTGATATTTTGAGCCAGAAAACTCCAATAGTCTCAAAGAGCCATCAAAATCTGGGAGAAGGGAATTCCCTGGTGGTGCAGTGGTTAGGACTCTGCGTTTTCACTGCCAAAGGCACGGGTTCAATCCCTGCTCAGGAACTAAGATCCCACAAGCTGCGTGGCAGGGCCAAAAGAAATAAAACAAGAATTTGTTAAAAAAAAAAAAATCCGGGAGAAAAGATGGCCTAGGGCTTGGGACCCGCCTACAGGTCCCTTGGTCACTGACCTGCTCTTATGGCACCAGGGGGTGGGCACTGACTGGGCCCAGGGCTCGTCCTGGCCTGCCCTCAAATGTGTGGGGCAGGAGAGAGAAGAACAAACGTGACAAACAAACACGTGTGAGGTGTGTGTTCTGGGCAGCAAGGCCTCAGAAAGCCAACATCGCTGAATTCAGCCCACGATCTTCCTTCTCCTGGAGGAGCACTAGGGCACCATGCACGGAGCTGGGCTTGGGTGCAGCCTACAGTTTGGGGATAGGGCTTTGAGCAGCCAGGTGGCTGGCTCAGATATGGGCCCCTAGTTACCAGCTACATGTCCCAAGAAAGCCTTCAACTTCACAGGGTCTGACATGGAGCAGGCTGTATGAAATCGGCATATTTTTAAACTTGTCTTTGAGAAACAGAACCTAACCTGACCTGGCCGAGGCCAGGCTGTGCTGGACCCTCGGGGAGGCCCTGGGAGCCAACGCTGCCCTGAGTCCTGCACCTGCAGAGCATCTCCACAGTGAGGACCCGTGTGGCTGTCGGGCACTCAGGTCTCATCACTATCAGAGCACAGAATGGATCAGTCCCTTCCGATCCTTGCTTGGCCTCCGACAGACCCAGGTGTCAGACTTTGGGAACAAGAGGATCCTCTATCACCCTGACAGACAGAACAGGCCTTCCTGGAACAACCTGGACTTTCAGACTCTGGACACTCAGGAGCTGCTGGAGCCCAGGGAGGCAGGGCCCAGCTGCCCATCCAGCTGTCATCCCAGCCACTGGCTTCAGACCAACCCCTCAAAGGGCTCTCTGCCAGCTGCCGCTGCCGGGTGGTGAGTACAGCCCCCTCTGAGCACAGACGGGCTGACTGGGAAGTCTGAGGGGCGGGTTGCCTCCACCACACTCCTTCTGAACTGGAGTTCTGAGAGATGTGTCCACGGGCCCCCGGCAGGTGAGCAGTGAGTGACGCTTGGCCCAGGCCGCCTCTCCAAACACATCAGCTGCCACCTGGCTCCCATCAGCAAAAGGATCAGCCCTGTTCCTGGGTTAAGCTGTGCACAGGTGTCCACCAAGGTCCACTAACTGACTGCCCCCCCAGAAACATGACCTGCCCCCAGAGCAAACAGCCCAACGAGAAATGTCACCAAACTGGGCCCATCCTGCAGAGCGGGTGGGGCAGCAATGCTGGTCTCTTCTGGGGTGGGAGCAGCATGTGTTCTGCCAGCAGCTTGCACCCACTGGCCCTCAAGAGCCTAACCGTGGGGACCTCCCGTGGACAAGGTCACGTGTTTCCACAATCAGCTCTGGGTGCATGAGGAAACTGAGGCTCAGGGAAGCCAGCAGCTTTGCTCAAGGTCACCAGCTCAGGAAGCGGCAGAGCACACACTCAAACCCAGGACGGCCCCCCAAACCAGGAGGCGGAGGGCCCTCTACTACTTTAGGACAGACCTTTTCCCCTGACTGCCTTTCCTTCAGCATCAATGGGGCCATGCTGCTTTGGATGCTCCTGTCACCCTCCTCAACTGGCTGACCAGCGTCCTCACCGGAGCTGCACAGGGCGCTCCTGTTTCTGCAGATCCATTTTCATTCATCAGCCTGCTGGAGGAGAGTCTTGCCCTGAAAGCACAAATGAGCCAGAAGTCTGAAACCGTCAGCCACCTTTTTACAGAACATCTTGTCACCTGCCTAAAAACAGAAGTGACTGATCTCGGCTCAAAGTGACGAGATTAAGCATTGTGTATTTGTGTAAAGCTGATGCGCCCCAGAAGCCAGGAGGCAGCTGGAGTTCTGCTGAGCAAACTGCGGATCTGAGTAAGAACAGAGTGTAGATGTAAATGAGGAGGAGTCCTTCCAGGACTCTTACAAGCATTCGTCAAATCACATCCTGCAGCCCTGGGGGCTCACGGTGACCCCCTTTACGATATTCAAACCCAGCACTTGTGTGACAACCCCCCAAGCCACTGTCCGAGGCATTCTTCCCTGGATTCATCCGGCTGACTCCTCAACTGAGGCTTCCTCAGAAAGGCTCCCAGTGGGGCACGCTCACTCGGACTCCTGCCACCAGGTGAGGACATCTCCCTGACAGACGTGCTGGGCTGGTCTGAAGATGAGTCCCAGGAGGGAGGATGTCCTATCACTGCTGGTCTCCAGGGCAGATGGTCTGGCACCAGGCCACCCAAGTCAGGGCTCAGCTGCATGCAGAGTAGAGACGTGAGCCAGCCCTAACCACACCGTGTGGCAGGTGAGACGCTGCTTCCGGGAGCAGGGAACAAACGTCCCTGCCTGGCTATCTCTCCTAAATATGGTCTGGAAATAATCCCAAGCTCACAGAAAAGCTGCAAGGGCACAAAGAATACCCAAATACCTTTAAACCCCACACTGACCTGCCGCTAACTCTTCCCCACCTGCCCGCAAGCTCTCTGCCCCTACGCACACATGCACGCCATAACATATAGATTTGGGTGCGCATGCTTGCTTTCCCAAACCGATTGAGAGTAAGCTGCACACATCACTGCGCTTCACCCCTAAACACTCAGTGCGTCTCCTAGGAGTAAACCACATGACAGCCGCCAGCTTCACCATGTTCATTATTGACGGGACACTGTGCACCACTGTCTACCTTCCACGTTGCCACCTGGCTCGGTGGTGTCCTGCCACTGCCCTCCCTCCAGTGAGGAGAACAGCACACAGCACTGAGCCACCCCGCCTCATCAGCCACCTTTAATCTGGAGGTTTCTTGGCTGTTTGTTTGTTTGTTTATTTTTGGCTGCATTGGGTCTTTGTTGCTGTGTGTGGGTTTTCTCTAGTTGTGGCGAGCGGGGGCTACTCTTCGTCACGGTGCGCAGGCTTCTCATTGCAGTGTCTTCTGTTGCGGAGCACAGGCTCTAGGCTCACGGGCTTCAGTAGCTGTGGCATGTGGGCTCAGTAATTGTGCCTCGTGGGCTCTAGAGCACAGGCTCAGTAGTTGTGGCACACGGGCTTAGTTGCTCCGCGGCACGTGGGATCCAACCCGTGTCCCCTGCACTGGCAGGCAGATTCTTAACCACTGCACCACCAGGGAAGCCCTCTTGGCTGTTCTTTGACATTTAGGACATTGACATTTTTGAAGGATACAGGCGCCCCTGCCTTTTCTTTACTAGAGCACGCTACATTTTGGGTCTACCTAGTGTAACTGTGATGAACTACGCTGTGCTCCATCCGCATGACGGGAGGTGACCATCGTCCTCCACGGCACCCCATTCCCCTCTGCGAGTGCCCTGTCTGCCCTTCTGGGACGGTTAACTCTGATCACCCAGGCAGGGCCACCCTGTTCGGTCTGCCTTCTCCCCATGCGGGTCACAACAGACGCTTGCTCTCCACCCACAGCCCGGGTTCAGCCAGCCCCACCCTCCACAGCTTCACGGTGGTGACTGTAAAACTCAGTCCCTGTCTCTGGCAGCCTCGGCATCCCACCATAAGCAGGAGCCCTCCCTTTTCCCCACTAATTTATTTACATGCTACCATCAGCAGTATGGTGAATTTCATGTGTCAACTTGGCTAGGCCAGGGAACCCAACTGCTTGGTCAAATACCAGCTGCAGTGAAGGCATTTTTTAGATGTGATTAACATTTAAATCAATAGACTCTGAGTAAAGTAGATTACCCTCCACAACCCCCCCAATCAGTTGAAGGCTGTAAGAGAAAAAAGGACCAAGATCCTCTGGAAAAAGGAGGACTTCTGCCCCCGCACAGCCTTTGAGCTCAAGATACATCAGCTCTTCCCCGGGTCTCCAGCCTGCCAGCCCGCCCTACAGGTTTTGGACTTGCCAGCCCCCATGACTGCATGACTCGATTCTTTACAAGAAGTCTCTTCTCAAACACAAATGGCCAATAGACACATGAAAAGATGCTCAACGTTGCTAATTATTAAGAGAAACGCAAATCAAAACTACAATGAGGGGCTTCCCTGGTGGCGCAGTGGTTGAGAGTCCGCCTGCCGATGCAGGGGACACGGGTTCGTGCCCTGGTCCAGGAAGATCCCACATGCCACAGATGCGGCTGGGCCTGTGAGCCATGGGCCGCTGAGCCTGCGCGTCCGGAGCCTGTGCTCCGCAACGGGAGAGGCCACAACAGGGAGAGGCCCGCGTACCGCAAAAAAAAAAAACAAATAGAAACATATTTTCAAGTTTAAATTAGAAACCATAATAAAACCTAGTCTTTAAAAAAAAAAAAAAAAAACTACAATGAGGTATCACCTCACACCGGTCAGAATAGCCATCATTAAAAACTCTACGAGGACTTCCCTGGTGGCACAGTGGCTAAGAATCTGCCTGCCAATGCAGGGGACACGGGTTCAAGCCGTGGTCCGGGAAGATCCCACATGCCGCGGAGCAACTAAGCCCGTGCGCCACAACTACTGAGCCTGTGCTCTAGAGCCCGTGAGCCACAGCTACTGAGCCTGCGTGCCACAACTACTGAAGCCCGCACGCCTAGATCCCGTGCTCCGCAAAAAGAGAAGCCACCGCAATGAGAAGCCTGTGCACCGCAACGAAGAGTAGCCCCTGCTCACCACAACTGGAGAAAGCCCACGCACAACAACGAAGACCCAACACAACCAAAAATAAATATAAATAAAATAAATAAATATTTAAAAACTATGAATAACAAATGCTGGAGAGGATGTGGGAAAAGGGGAACCCTCCTACACTGCTGGTGGGAATGTAAGTTGGTACAGCCAATATGGAAAACAGTATAGAGGTTCCTCAGAAAACTAAAAATAGAAATAGAATTACCATATGATCCAGCAATCCCACTCCTGGGCATACATCAGACAAAAACTCTAATTCAAAACGATACATATGGGACTTCCCTGGTGGTCCAGTGCTAAGACTCAGCGCTCCCAATGCAGGGGGCCCAGTTTCGATCCCTGGTCAGGGAACTAGGTCCCACATGTCGCAACTAAGATCCAGAGCAGCCAAATAAATAAATAATTTTTAAAAAGATACATGCACGCCTATGTTCATAGCAGCACTATTCAGAATAGCCAAGACATGGAAACAACCTAAATGTCCATGGACAGATGAATGGATAATGAAGATGTGGTACCTATATAAAATGGAAAACTACTCAGCCATAAAAAGGAATGAGATAATGCCATGTGCAGCAACATGGATGCAACTAGAGATTACCACACTAAATGAAGTAAGTCAAAGAGAAAGACAAATACCATATGATATCACTTATATGTGGAATCTAAAATATGACACAAATGAACCATCTATGAAACAGAAACAGACCCACAGACATAGAGAACAGACTTGTGGTTGCCAAGGGGGAGGGGGGGTGGGAGAGGGATGGAGTGGGAGGCTGGGGTTAGCAGATGTAAGCTATTATACACAGAATGGATAAACAACAAGGTCCTACCCTATAGCACAGAGAACTATATTCAATATCCTTATGATAAACCATAATAGTAAATATATTTTAAAAAGAATGTATATATATGTATAACTGAATCACTTTGCTGCACAGTAGAAATTAACACAACATTGTAAATCAACTGTACTTCAATAAAAAGAATTTTTTTTTTAACACACACAAGGGAATTCCCTGTTGGTCCAGTGGTTAGGACTCCGCACTTTCACTGCCATGGCCTGGATTCAATCCCTGGTCGGGGAACTAAGATCCCACAAACCGCGAGGCTCAGCCAAACGCGTGCGCGCGCGCGCACACACACACACACACACACACACACACACACACGCAAACAAGTCTCTTCTCACTCCTTCACTCCTATTTGTTCTGTTTCTCTGGAGAGCCCTGATATGGACAGACTCATGGACTGCCTTTTGCAATGGTCTCAAGTGCATTCCAGTCCTTACTTATCCTGATACTCAGATTGTCTCAGACTGGCCCTGGGGTCCTTGGTGCTGGCTCCCAACTCATCCCCGCCCTCCTCTGGGACCTCTCTGACGTCCTAGCACCACAAGAGGTTCTGGCCAGAGCCAAGGGGTTGTCCAGCTCTCAAAGGAGCCCCGGTTCCAAGACTGAGACTAGGAAGCTTCCTCATTCCTCACAGCAGATTACAGAGGTCCATGCCCGAGACAGCTGCTGAGGGCCCTACATCGGAAGAAGTGTACAGAACAGGGCTCACATCTGGGGCGTCCTTGAATTTGGGTGGGAAGAAAAAACACATCTATTTCCACTAACTGTAACTTAGCATTTCCTTCAGTTACAAAGGCAGGCAACAAACTACAGCAGTTATGAGCAGTATTAACTCTGATATGCTTTAGCACATCAAATAATGGTTTGTTGCTGTCTTCAAACACCATTTTTGCTCACCACAATTTCAAAATTACAGCAACTAGATCCACTGCTAGATCTCATCACTTAACACATCAACATAATAAATTTGTTACTAGGTCACACATTCCTTTTTAATACTTTATTCACTCTCTGTGTAGCACATTTCCTTGGTAATTCTACATATTTTAGGCATCTGAGAGGGATCATGCCCAGAAAGGGCCGAGGCCCCTGTCTGTGATTCAGTGACTTACCAGGAGCTGCCCCAAATAGGGTGTGGCCATGACAGCCTGACTGGGAAGGTGCTTATAAAGTAGGCTGTGTTCAAAAAAAATTACCCCCACTAATCCACTGTCTCTAAAACACTATTTACTCCTGGCCTCAGAAAGTTGGGGGTGAGGAATCACCAGATAAGCCACGTAAAGTGCTAACTCAGGCATGGAATGTCAGCACCCCGGCCTCCACACCAGTACTGCTGATGCCCACGGAGCGGGGGGGTCCTCCATGCAGTGGGGAACACATGGCTGAGTCCTAGAACATTTGGTTCCAATTATTTAAAATGCCATTATTACATCATGAACACAGGTGCATGCAGGCACCACAAGATGTCACACAACTGAGAGGACATTTGGAAATGAATGACCCCCCCTCTCCGCCTGTCTGGAGTACCTCCCCCTGAGCAAGCCCCTCTCTAAAGCCTCGCCTTCTCACTCAGGTTGCCCTTCTGCAGCGTCAGGCTGCCTACTCCCTGGAGTGGCTGTCCCTCCTGCCCCATCTCCCCAAACCCCCTGGCAGGAAGAGCCTGTGTGCTGGCCTCAGTCGGACCTCCATCAGCTGGGCTGAGATGACACCAGGAAAGGCTAGAATAAGTACCTGTTCCCCCCACACCCAGCAATTCCTCCTAAGACCTCCTCCCACCCCCAAAATGAAAAGGGCAGCTCTGAACACCTCACAGAGCAGGCTGGGCCAAACTGCTGCTCCTGATCTGGTGCGGTTTCTAAAGCCACTTGGACAAGCAGAGGCGAGGGCAGGCTGCCTTCGTCTTCTGCACCAAGACCAGACCAGGAGGGTAACTAAGAAGGAAAGCGGGGGATGTACCAAAGACAAACCATTTCTACAAGCCCAGGGATTTGTATGAGAATCTAAAAAGGAAAGAAGGAGACCGTCACAGGCAGCTCAGACCCCAGGGTGGTGAGAAGGGGCCGCTGTCACCAGAGCTGCCCACCAGGCCCTGCTGGGAAGCTCTACCCAGCACCTACCAAAAAACACCGTCTCTGTACTGCAGCACTGCAGAGCCTGCCTGGGCTCTAGGCAGCATAATGACACCTCTGTCCCCTCTGAGGCTGCTAGCCAGGGCAGAAAGGGCTGGGCTCCCCTGAACGCAGGGTCTGGGCCTTCATCTTGGGCAAAAACCAGAGACCATTAAATGGGAGCGAGACGCCCCACTCAGGAGGATGAAATGACAAGAACATGGCATATTTTTCCCTCTCTAACCTACCCAGGTGACCCAACGGGTAGGGCAGGCAGGGCGTCCATACCTAGACAGCCCCACAGACAAAGGGAGAGGGCCCACCAGCCACCTGGTCCCTGGGAAACACTGTCCTTTACCCTGCAGCCTGGGAAAGGCCTGCTGGGTCACTGATCACTTTTCCCAGTGTTGTCTGCTCTGGTCCCAGCACACAGGTGCCCTCCGGAGGGGACAGTCCCAGAGACCCCTAAGAGGTGACCTGTCCTACAAGGGCACAGTAAGGTCTCTCTCACCAGGCAGGTAATCAGAAACAAAAATCAATACTAGAAATCTATCCCAGGGCATGAGGATCCCCAAAGACCAAAGACCCTCCCTGAAATCCCCCCAGGTCCCTCCTCTCTGCTGCCTGGCACTAAAGACCACAGACGAAGATTTCCAACTCCCTACCTCTGCTCAGCTGGACCCCTCCCACCACCCCACACTCATCTGCCAGCATTCTGGGCGCCAGACCAGGTAACTGCATCTCCCAGCATCTTCTTTGCCTTCAGAGCTGCATTGGCTCTGCCCATGCCAGACTGGAATCCTCTCCCTCCACTTCCTGAGCTGGCAACACCTGGACACCTGGCACCTTTGGCAGGTACAATCTCAGAACCATCTTGCCTAGGACTTAATAGCTGGAGAAGGCAGCAAAAGCACTACAGCAAGCTGGAAGGATGGAGGCAGGAGGCGGGGACCCAGCAGCCAATAAGACAGACGCTGCCCTGTCCACTCAGGGTCCCTTGGCACAGTTTAAGAGTGGACAATAGAGTGACACTGGGAGAGGCTGTTCTGATGGGATGAGAGGGGGCGCTAAGCCAAGACCAGAAGGATGGGAGGTGACAGACCTCAAGGGAGGCCAGACCAGGGAAACGGAGCAGGGAGAGAGGGCCTGAGCACCCAAAGGGGCATTGCTTGGTCCCACGCGCGTGTCAACCACTGCTCTGGGCAGCTGGGGCACAGAACAGGAGCCAGTAAGGAGCAGCAGGAGACCCCAGATGGGAGCTGCTGGCCTCTGCCATTCCTTCTCACTCGTGTCCCCATTAGCTCCCCACTGCAGCTGAGGGAGGAAAGTGGGGGGGGCGGTCCAAACAGAGAGACCAGTCTTAAGGATGCTGAGCTGGGCAGAGTAGAGTGATGGGAGGGAAGAGGGGACCCCGGCGCTAGGCAGGGCCGGCAGAAGCCAGGTCCCCTGCACAGCCACTTCCGGGGAGTCTGCACCAGGGTAGGGGATGGGCGGGCTGACCCCAAGTACCTCAGCCTGGGCTGAGGGAAAGATCTGGCAGAGGCCAGTGCCTCTGCTGACCTTCTGACCTGAGCCTGGGGTGACAGGGCTCAGGGAGGAGGGCCGAGCAGAGTCCCCTGCACTCTCCAGAAGGGGCCTCTCCTTGGCACACCTGCTCTCTGCCCTGACGGCGAGGATTTGCACGCCCCAAAAGACGATGACCAGGGTTTGGACAGGCGTGGAGGTGTGGCCGAGTGCATCCTCTCCCCAGCGTGACAGCGATGAGCAGAGGACACCCCTTCACGTGGCCCTTCATCTGACACTCCACTCAGTCCCTCGCAACCTCCAGGGAAGGGGCAACTGCTCCCTCCTCACAGAGGGAGAAACGGAGGCTCGGGCCATGCCTGAGCCCCACGACGAGGGAAGGAGGACTCAACCCAGACCGGCCAGGTCCCCACACAGGTGCCTTTAGGCATCACCAAGCCAAACTTCAGATCTTGACAACCTCGAGCTGCGACGGCCGTGCCTGAGCGTGTGCCACGCGGCATGCTGGAGCAAAGGAGAGCCATGCGTGAGCCCAGGGGTGGTGCAGCCCCTGCCTCACACAGGAGGACCTCAAGCCCGGACACTGGCTGAGATTCCAAAAGAGGCAGGAGCCTCCTGCAGTGAGCATTCTGTAATCTCGGAGACAACGGAGCCAGAGCAACCTCCAGGCTCAGGAAGCAGCAGAGTCTCCCGAGGGGTGACCCAGGAAAGTGCTGCCTCCACCACTCGGCTGCTCAACAGGCCAAACCTGAGGAGACCCAGCCACGTGCCACACCTGTGAGTGACAGAACATGTCTTCCTGAGCTCGAGAATAAATAAAACCAGGTCAGGCGCAAGAAACAACTTTTTTTAAAGTTTCTAGAAGGGTGGTCTGTGTAGGAGACACAGTGAGGCCAGCCTCAGCGACAGGAGGAGCACAGTGGACCCTCACCATGGCCGGAATACCGAGTCTTCTAAGCGAGCAAACATCACTCCAGCAACACGAAACCCCTAGAAGGAAAAACTCAAGTCTCCTGTCTTCCTACTCAACAACCTCAGGTCAACAAAACCGTTTTATCTCAGGCCTGAAATTAGATTTCGGGAGCAGCTTACAATCTGCGCCATCACAGAAGGAGAACCTGGCAGGACTCCAGGCCAGCCGCCTCAGCGGAAGGAGGACCAGAAGGTCTATTTAGGAAAGGAAGACGGAAGTGTCTCGCTGGCACTGACAGTCGCGTGCATCGGCAGTGAGACTGCACAGTACAGTCCAAACGCTTTCCGGACTTCTAGGCTAGGAACACAGAATCAACCAGGATGAGAGGTCAGGTGAAATTGGGGGCCCTCGGCTGGTCCAGCCTCATATCACCACCACGCTGCCCCGGGGGCTGGGTTAAGGAGAACGTCACATGAAACTCACAGCCTTATGCAGGGACGATAAGCCAAAAGGTTCTAACCCGCTCCAAGGTCCAGGGTCCCCTCCTCCACACCACTCCAAGCCATTCAAACCCAACCCATAGCTGGGGAGGAAGGGCTGGGCATTGCTTGAAAGCTGAGGCAGCACCTGGAGGTGTCCTGTCCTTTCCTTATAGGAGATCGGAGCAGTGCACCTGCCAGGCTTCCACATCAGTCAACCGGTCCAAGCAGAGACAGGGAACCAAAGGCTTAAGAACAGGAATGATACACTGGGGCTTTCAGCAGCTGCTGGGACTCAAAAGCAAAACTTCTGTCTCAGGGCCCAGAACTACGATCAGAGGATTTGCTTCCACTTCAGGATCTGCCACTTAAGAGCTGTGTGACCTAAGTAAGACACTTAATCTCTCTGGCTTGGTCACACGGGGCTGTGCTGAAACAACGTACAGAACAGCACAAACCGGCTCTGCCACGCACGTGACCTCCGGCTCCTTCCTGCCTCTCAGTTTCTGAACGCTGGAAAATAAAGTATTGCAACACTCTTTAAAACAAAACAAAACAAACAACAACCCTGACGCAAGGAAGAAGGCAAGGCCAAGAGACCTCCGAGGACCTCCAGAGTGAGGGAAACCACCCTCTAACCAGCTGTGTGGTCAGTTTTCTCATCTGAGAAATGGGAATGACCTTGTTCTTGCCTTTTTTGTCCCCACCAGGGACGGCTGACAGGCCAGACCCAGACAAAGGGAGCACCCCACCCCCCAAACCAAGGGAACCATCAGAGCCAGGGAACCTTTCCCAAAACTGTATTGATGACCTCAAATAATATTCAACAAGGTGATAACAAGTCAATAATAATAAAAGTAATAATAATAAGCTCATTTAAGTAAAACATGATTACTAGCCACACTCATGTTTCCACATCTGCCATGTACGTGGTGGGTATCTCCGTAAGGACCCCAGTGCATGTTCAGCATTTGATTGAACCCCTTAGATGGTGCTCACCAAGCACTCACCACGCAGACGTCTGTCGTGGATTCCTTTAACAGCAGCCCCATCAACCCTCTGGTCATGACATGTGAAATCCTGCAGGTCAAATCCAGTTTTCTCCAAGCAGGACCTGTCAGCAGATTCCTCCTCAAGGAATTGATTCTGTCAAAGGTAGAAATAGGAACCACCCTTGCAGGATGAAGGGATGATGGGGGAATTATGGCTTCCTTCAGGGAAGCAGCTGTGTGTTGGGGCTGATGGATGGCACATCCTCATCCCAGCCAAGGCCAGCATGGCACAGGAGCCCGGACCTCTCAGTGAGCCCTCACTCTGACCCAGGGACAAGCAGTGCCTCCCATGGCCTGGCACAGTGGCCCTAACTGACCACCCCTGCTTCCTGAAGTTGGCGTGGGCTCAAACACTATATATATATGGAATAACTTTGGGAACCAAGAGGGACTATACAGACTAGTATTTTCCAATCCACAAGCACGTTTTTCCCACTAATATGTCACTGAGGTAAATGGAAGCAAACCCAAGACCCTGGAAAATAGTCTAACAGCACAGTCTAAGTGCTTCAAAGTCATTGGCCAGCTGGGTCCACGGTCACACTCAAGCAAGTGACAAATGGCCTGCTGGTTGCCAGCTTTACACAGCCGACTTGCCAGAGAAGAGCCTATGAGTAAGTGTCACTCACAGGGACAGCCAAGCCAAAACCGAGGCGATCTTGTTCGGTCAAGAGTGTGGTGGCTCTCGGACTTCCCTGGTGGTGTACTGGTCAAGAATTCACCTGCCAATGCAGGGGACATGGGTTTGAGCCCTGGTCTGGGAAGATCCCACATGCCACGGAGCAACTAAGCCCGCACGCCACAAATACTGAGCCCGTGTGCCACAACTACTGAAGCCCACACACCTAGAGCCCATGCTCCGCAACAAGAGAAGCCACCGCAGTGAGAAGCCCGCGCACAGCAATGAAGAGTAGCCCCCGCTCGCAACTAGAGAAAGCCCACGCGCAGCAATGAAGACCCAACAAAACCAAAAATAAATAAATAAATGAATAAATGTATTTTTTTAAAAAAAAAGTGTGTGGTGGGTCACACCTGGGAGAAGAAATGACCACGCCGCAATGCCGTTCTGGAGAGCAGACAGCACTCAGGTGGCACCCAGTGAGAGAGCTGAGGGGGTTAACTGGCGCGGGAGTGAGCCCCATTCAAAGACACACACACACCAAGAGGAAAAGGCGACGAGTGGCACAGACTGAGAAGACAGTACAAGTGGCTAAAATACGTGAGATGCCACCAAGAAAACACAAATGAGAGATACCATTTTTGCCCAGCACTACCACAAAATTAGGAAGAAAAGGACAATCTAGTATGCAAAAAGAAGTGGGAAACGTCCTGGGACACGCTCACAGAGGTGGCATGAAAGGTCAGCTGCTAGGGGCAGTGGGGAACAAGGCACAACCCACAGGACAGCAGAGCCTGGCCCTCCCTCGAGTCTGTGGTCGGGCTGGCCAAGTATCTTGAGCCAGGTGCCAGTTGCTCACGGGAGCAGATGAGGCTGCACTGGAGTCACGGGGCAGGACCTGAGGGGCCTCAGCATTCAGCAGGGTGTGCTCTGTGGGAGTGAGGCACTTCCCACTGGTCTGACACACCTGGCTGGTGCCTAAGAGCTGGCTGCACCATGTAAGAGCAAAACAAAGTCGGAAACCACTGATCCAGAAAGAGAAGGCCCAATCAAATTCACAGGCTCACGGCAAAGGCCTGGTGTGTGCCAGGCCCTCTCATGCACACTCCGTCCTTGGGGAGCATTCTGGACTCCAGGAGTGTGCTTCTTGGTGGGCAGGAAGGAGGGGAGGCAGCAAGAGCACCGACACTAAAAAGGAGACCTTTTTTCTTTTTGGCCGTGCTGCACAGCTCGTCGGATCTTATTTCCCCGACCAGGGATCAAACCCGGACCCTAGGCAGTGAGAGCGAGGAGTCCTAACCACTGGACTGCCGGGGAATTCCCGAGGAGACTTTCAAAGAAAGGCCTTTGGCTGTCAAGGAGAGAATGCTGGGGCCTGGGCAGCGGGGTCCCCGGGAGCCCTGTGAATCACACATCGCCGCCCACAGGTGGCCCCCAGCAGCAGTGAGTGGCAACACCACCCAGCTGTTACAAATGAGGGGTTTGTAACAGGTGGCAGAAACTCCACGTTAGGCCACCAAATGTCCCAGAGCTCTGTAGGACAGGAGTGGCCCCTATCACTGTGGCTGGATATCCCGTTAAGGACCCACACTCCCAGCCAGAGATGAATGAGGGCTCCAGGAAAGCAGTGTAACCAGAGAAGAGACACGGCGACCCTGGGGTGACGGCACAAGAACACACGGCAGGCCCCGTGTCTGTGGGTGCAGGGAGGCTTCCGGGAGCCATGACCACAGAGCTATCTATGCTGACAGAGTGCTTTCCGTGAGTCGTGGGTGTGACAGGAGTGAGTCAGGAGGGGACAGAGGGCATCCCAGGTGAGGGGGGCAAGGGGCACAGACCCCTAGGGAGGGAGGGGTGCAGGCCTGCATCAACTGCTCCAGGTGGAGGCACTGGCGACAGCGGTGCTGCAGACCGCTGGGGCAGCCAGAACCCAGGGTGAGCCGGCCTTTGTCAATTCTGCAAATGGGGACCACACCACCACAGAAAACCCTCCAACCAGCCAAATTAGGAGGAAACCTTTAGAGTCAAAAGGTCAAATATCCCCACCAAGGACATTCCAGGACCCCAAACAGCGGCTTTTTGGGCTTCCCAAACCCTATCCATGAAGGAAGACAAAGAGCAGCAACGCCAGCGGCCGCATCCCAGATCTCCAGGACAGAGGAGCAGGAACGTGTGCGTGCAGCGTGGTCAGGGTTCTGCGAGGAAACTCAATGACCTTCCTCTTTTTGCTTCTGAGCCCACTTAGGGAAGAAGTTCTGGGCCCATAAATGCAGAATCCAAAAGCCCCTACCTGAGGAAAGCATTCAGCAGCCTAGCAAGGTTTGCCAATGCCCAGGAAGGAGCATACGGGGCACCAAGCAAATGCCCCAATGCTGCCATCTGGGGTGCCCCCAACCCAGGCAGGCTGTGGAGGCTTGGAAAGCCCTGGGAGTGGGAGGACACTGCCCAGGATGAGGCCAGAATCTCACCAAGGGTTCCTGGGCAGAGCTGGGGCCCAACCCCCATGGCATGGGCCACCCAGTAGGACTCCCCGGCCCCCACCAGAGTCATCCCTGTCACCTGCTTTATAAAGTGGCATTTTAAGCTGGTTTTACTTGGTAAAAAGGGAACCCTGCTCAAAAAGAAAAACATTCAAATTAGCATAACACACCAGGCCCAGACCCGCCGCAGAGGAGGTGTCGTGAGCCGCTGGTCCTCCAGCGGCACTGTCCACCCTGGGGCCTGCGCTGCTGCCCCAAGCAACTCCAGAGGGGATTTTATGGTGCTCTGGGAGGGAATACCACCACCCTGGGGTGAGCACTGGGATAAAGCTGGTGAGAAGGAGGTGGCAGAGCTTTTATATTTGGAAAAGGAATCTGGCAGAGCTGGAGAATGAGGAAGGGAGAGAATCAGACACATGTGACTGAGGAGAGTCCCCCCACTGAGAACAGTCACGGCCTCCAGGGCAGGGGTCTGCTGAGGGAGCTGAGCTGACGGCATCCTGAATCTGGAGCAGGATGCTGGCCCTTGGAGTGACAGAACAGACTGGGCAGAGTGAGCTGGACAAGGCAACCACACAGGGCCTGCACCCCTCCTGGACACGGTCCCACCACATGTTCATATGGTATGGTTCACCCTGCTGCTACAGAGTGCCGATGTGGCGCCAGACGCTGGGACAGGAGCACTCACACCTCAGGGGACACGCTGAGTGCCGGGGACACACGGAGGAGCCCTCTGAGCAGAGACTACAAAGGTGGGGGGAGAGGCCCATAGAGACCTAGAGGAAAAGTGTTTGAGGCACAGGCACACACGCTGTTTCCTGAAGCTTGTGCCCTCCGGTGCCGTGTGCTGGCCACCCTCCCCAGCACTCTGACCTGTTTGTCTGATCTCAGCACTCTTGGGAGAGGGCCGGGCTTCTTCCTCAGCACAGCCTCCTGGGCCTCCTGGGGTGTAGGCTCTTCCCCACCACCGGCTCTGGCCCCAGGAATTCCACTTTTCCAACAGGTTCCAGCAAATGTTCCTTCTCCAGCAAACCCTCCTGACCTGTAGGTGGAATTAGAGCCCACGGGACTGTCGCTCTTCACTCAGGACCCACAACGCTCGGCACAGGGCCAGGCACTCCAAAACTGGGATGTCACACCTGGGGCCTGGCTACAGCCCGGCCTGTCCACCTAAGGACAGGTGCTCTGGGCCAGATGCCTGGGGCTGACCAGGACCCCACATGTCAGCATCCCACTTGCTTACTCCCTGCGGCCAGGGCGTCGCTTGGGCCTCAGAGCCTGGGGAGGACTCACCAGGTGGCTGCAGTGTGCAGAGGACACACACACACTATTTCATTTCAGGCCCTGGGCAACGGGTGTTCGGCCACCATGCAGACAGGCTGGGGCGGTGCAGGGGACTGAAGAGAGGCAGGAGGCCAGCCACCCTGTTGAGGGATCTGCCCGCGTGGGCTGACTGACGCCACTCCTGTTCTGTTTTTCAAATGCAGTCCTGTGACTCTCTGAGTTACCAAAATCTCAATGCACATCCTGAGTGAAAATGATGACGTGGGGATCACTGTTCTAAATTTCCCCTAAATTTTCCGCAGACTTCAGGATTCCTCCTGGACGCCTATGTGAAACTGCTGTGCACGTCTGATTTCAGTCACGTTCATCTATGACTGGGACAGAAGGGGAAGCAACTACAGGCTCCAGAATCCTCAATCCCAGCACCCGGTTTTCAAAGCAACAATGCTCTTCCGTCCAGAATTGGCCAGCTTGCAGAGCTCAGACCCCACCTGCCAGGCCTAAGGCCAGCTCGGTACCACCCACAAGGTTAATCAATGGCTTAATAAGTAACAACCAAGAACACAAGACCCAACTTTAAACAAACAGAGCTCCCCAGCCTGCATCCTGCCTAAGGCCCGGCAGCGTCTGTGCATGAACTGTGTCCCCGCTCACCACCTCTAATGTCCTCTAAGGGCTGTCATGGGAAATGCTATTTACAATGGAACATGCCCACTCTGCTAAGCACTGTACAGCCACCACCAAGTCTGGCCACCAACCTGCCCAGTCGACAGGCTCTGAGGGCCCGCAAAGACCCCATAACCTTGAGCAGCAGAGGAGCCGGCTAGCCTGAGGTCTATGATGACTGCACCCAGGAGATCCCTGGCCTATGGCTCCAACAGAGGAGCAAACGCCTACCTTTCAGAGACACCCCAGGCCTTGACTCTTCTGCTAGACAGCTAGGGCTGCAGCATGGAAGGAAGGCACAGACCCCGCAACATGACCCCCATCCCGCGGGGGGGTAAAATGAGGTCCAGAGAGTGGTGCCACTGTCCAGCCAGTCCCCTCTCCCCAACCCGTGTCCTGCGCTGCACTCTGCAGCCACCCAGCCCATGCATGGTCAATACCAGTGAGAGTTTAGAAACAATACGGCCTGCCTCCCTACCCCGGCCCTCAGCTGTCTGAGGTACAGAGCTCAGACACCCGGAACCTCTGTACCTAGGCCTGCTGGGTGCCCATATGAACACGGAGCAGTGTGCAGCCTCCCCAGGTCTGCAGGCTGGCTCAAAACCAGCCCCAGCTCAGCCAATTCGAGGCATCCTGCTTCACTGCCCCAGGCCTGGGCCCTGCGTCCTCCAGTGACCTGCTTCAACACCTCCAAGTTCCCCCGTCCCCTGAGCTAAGCAACAGCAGGGGGACACCCACTCTGTGTGCTCGCTCTTGAATGGCTGAGCCCCAGGAACAGCACCAGGAGCTCCAAGAAGAGGGCACGGAGGCAGAAGCCACGTCTGCTCAGACCAGCCACTCACCAAAGCTGAATTGTGCCCAGCAGATCACACACTTGGCAATTCCTGTCACACGAAAGCATCCAGGCCTCAGTGAATTCTTACATGAGAGACCAAAACCAGGAGGAAGAGAGGCAGGTGGCAGGAGCTGTGTGAAGACCCAGGACAAAGTGCAATCAGAGCCACGGCTCTGGGGCACAGACCCTGGAGAGTCACCTTCAACCCCTGGGGAAAAAGAGGTCCAAAGCTTTGTGCGTTTGTAGCATGGCATCAGTCCACCTTCCACTGACAGCCTGTGAGCCGAGCCCCGCATACCCAGGCACTGGCAGGCCCCATTCGCTGGCCCCACTCTCACAGCCCAGGCTCACCTGGGGGGTCACTAACCTCACCTGCTCAATAACAAGAAGGGACCCTCCCCATAGAGATGCTAGATGGCAGGGCTAAGACCAGGGAGGGCCAGGGGCCACATACCATTAATCCTACACTCCAGGCCAAACACCACCTCAGAATCCTTCTTAACACAGCTCCGCTTCCTGTCAGGGCAAGCTGGCACGGATCACCATGTCATGTGGCTCTACAAACAAGGCTCTCGACTAGTGGGACGCTGTGCACAGGTAAGGGAGCAAGCATGGGCCTGGTGCGCTCCCCAGAGCAGGCTGGAGACAAGCTGGACATAGGCGACTAGGGCTGGTTGTCCTCATCGCACTAGCCAGATCCACTGTGAGCTGAGCATATTTTGCTGGAACCAGCAGACATCTGTGAGCATCCAATACCAAAAACAGTACAACCAGAGGAGGAAGGAACACATTCTTCTAGCTGTGGCCTGTCCCTGCCCTAGACATCTCCCAGCAGTCTCTCCACCCTGGGATGTCCCCAGTATGATCCCCCTGTGGACCTCCCCCTTGCCTCGAACTTCCCCCTACACCGTCCCCCTGCCCACCCTGCCACAGCTCAACAGTCCCATCTGATTCTACAAAGGGAGAAATGACATCAGATAACAGCAAAATCATGCCATTTCTGCGAACAGAACCCAGAAACCGCGGCCCCTTGGCAGAGGCCTGCCCAAGAAGGCCTTCTCTAGTGTCCAACTCAGAATCATCTACAGATGGCACTTGTCAGAATCTAACTACAGGTAGCACTCGTCCAGAGCTGAGAACACTCCAAAGGTTCACCGAACGCCAACCCCCGGGCCCCGCCTGAGGACAGCTCACTCCTGGGGAGCAGGAGAGGCCTGCTGTCCGTCGTCTCCACACAAGGGACCCATCTGAAACCACTGTCATCTGACTGTTCCTCATGTCATGAAACACATTCGAAAACACTGTGGGAACTGACCCCTTACTGGGCACAATCTCCCCTCGGAAGGTGACACCAGCCCCACTGTACACCCATGGAGCTGAGGCTGAGGGACGAGGAGGACTTCAGCCAGAGCCTGACTCGAATCAGAGGCAGACGCCCACCCTACCAGCTCGGCCAGGGACACGCACACAGCCCTTCCCACCCAGGCTGCACAGTTATGTTTCCAGAGTTCACCAGAAGGTCACAAATAAAAAGGCCAGGCCCACTGGAAGCTGTGCCAAACCTGTCACTGTGCCTGAGAAAAGCTGCTCCCAGGAAACCCAGTGACTCACAAGAAGGGCAGGAAGCCTCGGAGTCTCCATGAAATTGGGAGGGCAGGCAGTCCCAGAGTGGACACCCTTGGGTTTGAGGCTCGATTTATCTATGCTGATGTGACCATGGGCCAACCACCATTCTCTAGACATCCCCATCCATGAAATGAAGAGGCTGGACAAAAAGGACCCTCTGAAGCATCGGTCTAGCCCTGAGATGCCATGGCAAGCTGTCTGCCAGGGCTCACAGGGCTGCAGGCAACAGCCCAGGGACCAGGGGTCCGAGGCCTGAGCTTTCCCTCAGGACAGCAACAGTCTGCTAAACACACCCATCCCAACACTCCAGACCAGCAACTGCAGGCTTCTTCTGTAAAGAGCCAGAGAGTTAATGTCTCAGGCTTTGAGGGCCAGATAGTCCCTGTTGCAAAAACTCTGCCACCGCTGCAGTGCAAAAGCAGCCGTAGACAACACCACTGCGTCCCAATAAAACTTTATTTAGGGCTTCCCTGGTGGCGCAGTGGTTGAGAATCTGCCTGCCAATGCAGGGGACACGGGTTCGAGCCCTGGTCTGGGAAGATCCCACATGCCACGGAGCGACTGGGCCCGTGAGCCACAACTACTGAGCCTGTGTGTCTGGAGCCTGTGCTCCGCAACAAGAGAGGCCACGACAGTGAGAGGCCCGTGCACGGCGATGAAGAGTGGCCCCCGCTCGCCGCAACTAGAGAAAGCCCTCGCACAGAAACGAAGACCCTACACAGCCAAAAATAAATAAATAAATAAATGAATTAATAAAAAAAAAAAAAAAAAAACTTTATTTACAAACACAGGTGGGGGCCAGATTTGGCCCTCATTTTAGATTCTAAGGCTGACACTGAAAAAAGGAACATGCCGTAACAGTGCACTTCATCAGCATCCTTATCCGATTCTGTTCACCTAACATGGTGGCAAACTACCAAGGCCTTGGTCTTGGGGGCCAACAGCTACAGCAGCAACACTGGGCCCAAGAGACCTCAGATTCTTCAGGGCCAAAAAGAAGGCCCATCAGTTCCACCACTAATCCCACAGGTAAAGGGAGCAGTCAGAAGGGCGATGTGGCACTGGCTCACTGTCAGGACCTTGAAAATGTGGCAGGGAGGGACCCACCATCAAGGGCGAGGCCAAGCTGAGCTTGCCCCCACTCTAGCCCCTGTGAGCTAGGCTGTCCTGACTCAATTCAGTGGGTTTTCCCCTTGTTGGAAGTGTTGCACCGGGACCGTTAAATCACTCCCTCCAGATGTGGGGAGAACCACAAGGTCCACAGCAGGAAGCTGAATTTCCCCAAAAAGACTGCACTTCCAATGCAGGGGACCCAGGTTCGATCCCTGGTCAGGGAACTAGATCCCACGTGCCGCAACTAAGAAGCCCACTTGCCACAACTAAAAACAAAAAAGATCCTGCATGGGCTTCCCTGGTGGCGCAGTGGTTAAGAATCTGCCTGCCAATGCAGGAGACACGGGTTTGAGCCCTGGTCCGGGAAGATCCCACATGCCACGGAGCAACTAAGCCCATGTGCCACAACTACTGAGCCTTCACTCTAGAGCCCCACGAGCCACAACTACTGAGCCCGGGTGCCACAACTACTGAAGCCTGCACGCCTAGAGCCCGTGTTCTGCAACAACAGAAGCCACCATAATGAGAAGCCTGCGCACCTCAACGAAGAATAGCCCCCGCTCACCACAACTGGAGAAAGCCCGCGCACAGTAACGATGACCTAACACAGCCAAAACAAAAAAAAAAGATCCTGCATGCCGCAACTAAAACATGCTGCAACTGAGACCTGGTGCAGCCTAAATAAATACATAAACACATAAATAAAACTTTAAAAGGAAAAAGGAGCCTCCCGGCCCACTTACTCTCTTCAGGGTAGTAAGAGAAGGCAAGGTCACCCTGAGCCCAGGGCAGCATAACAGGGTGGTCACCCCAACCAGGGCCCTCGGGCCCTCTCAGATCAGCCTCCCCTGGATGGAGGGAACCAAAAGCATGGGGGCCAGGGTGCACGCTGTGCGTGCGCACGCATGCACACACACCATGCAAGAGAACTGGAGGCAGAAGCAGGACTGCACAGGGAGCCCACCTGCTGAAGTCCCCCCCGAGGGCAAGCGGGCTGCATCTGCCCACTGGGTCCAGAAAAAAACACTGCTCCTCCTCCCCCTCATGCACCTTCACACAGGCCCTGAGGCCAGGTCAAGGGCAGGAGCGGGGTCAACGGTACTGGAGGTCTTGAAGGCTGAAGCTCAGCCTGTACCTGCCCAGTGCCCCACAAAGGGCAGTGCCTGACCTTTGGGGTCTCCAAGCCGCTTCCCACCTGGAAGAAAGCCCATTTTCTGAAACAGTCCCCTTGTGATTCAACATGGGACACAAACTGCTAAACTCACAAAAGTCGAGTAGATTCTGCCACATCGGAGCTCATGACTAGGGTAGGGCCCAGCAGCCTCAGGTGCCCGCAGGGAGAAGCCCAGACCCTCCCTGTCACATGACCTCAGGGCCTCTCTTTGGTTTTAGGGGGAGTGGGGAGCACAGAAGTCTTGCCTTTGGAAGGGCAGGAAGTGGTGAGGGTGGCAGAGAGCTGAGCTACCTGAGCTGACCCCATGTCACACACACTCCCACCCTTCCCTGGCCCTCAGTCCCCACTGCTTGCCCCCCCCACAGGTTCTCCAGACCACCCAAGGTACGTACTAACTCTCCCAACTTAGAGACCCGGGTCCTGACTGGGCCCAGGCTCCTACACAGTCACTGCTATCTCAACTCATTACTGTTATCCTCCCCTTGTCACTGTCATCTCCACTTGACCACAGCTTCTCATTCAGGGTGGGGCCACACCTGCTCTCCCTGCCCTTCCTGTCATCTGCTCCCAGGGGTGACCCTCTCAAAATCTTCCCTCAGGCAGGACCTGAAGCCAGCCCAAGCCCACCTCAAGTGTGGGTACCAACATGCCTCCGTTCTGCTGGGGTCAGGTTCTCTGTCACCTTCACAGGGAACTCCTGAGCCTATCAATGGTCCAACAAGTGCCAGAGGCCCTTCAGACCTTAACTCTCACCAGAGAGTCACAAGCATCTTAGTACATTTTAAAGGCTCCAAGATCACCTCTCACCCATCAGGATGGTTACTATCAAAAAAGGAGAAAATAGGGCTTCCCTGGTGGCGCAGTGGTTGAGAGTCCACCTGCCGATGCAGGGGACGCAGGTTCGTGCCCCGGTCCGGGAAGATCCCACATGCCGCAGAGCGGCTGGGCCCATGAGCCATGGCCGCTGAGCCTGCGTGTCCGGAGCCTGTGCTCCACAACGGGAGAGGGAGAGGCCACAACAGTGAGAGGCCCGTGTATCAAAAAAAAAAAAAGGAGAAAATAAGTGATGGTGAGGATGTCAAGAAACTGAAACCCTTGTGCACTGTTGGTGGGAATGCAAAATGGTGTAGCTGCTATGGAAAACAGTATGGAAGTTCCTCAAGAAGTTAAACATAGGACTTCCCTGGTGGCGCAGTGGTTCAGAATCTGCCTGCCAATGCAGGGGACATGGGTTTGAGCCCTGGTCTGGGAAGATCCCACATGCCACGGAGCAACTAAGCCCATGCACCACAACTACTGAGCCCTGGCACCACAACTACTGCAGCCCGTGCACCTAGAGCCCGTGCTCCGCAACAAGAGAAGCCACTGCAATGAGAAGCCCACACACTGCAATGAACAGTAGCCCCAGCTGGCCGCAACTAGAGAAAGCCTGCGCACAGCAACGAAGACCCAAAGCAGCCAAAAATAAATAAATAAATTTATTTTTAAAAAAAGAAGTTAAACATAGAATATGATCCATATGATCCAGCAATCCCACTTCTGGGTGTATATCCAAAAGAACTGCAAGCTGGGACTCAGATAACTGTTCACCTATGTTCACAGCAGCATCATTCACAGCAGCCAAGAGGTGGAAACAACCCAAATGTCCACTGACAGATGAATGGATAAGCAAAAAGTGGTAGATCAAAACGATGGAGAATTATTCAGCCCTAAAATGGAAGAAAATACTGACACATACTACACCATGGACAAACCTTGAGGTCATTAGGCTAAGTGAAATAAGCCAGTCACAAAAGGACAAATACTGTACGATTCCACTTTTAAGAGGTCCCTAGAGCCATCAAATTCATAGAGACGGAAAACAGAATTGTGGTTGCCAGAGGCTGGGGGAGGGGAACGGGCAGTTAGTTTTTAATGGGGACAGAGGTTCAGTTTGGGAAGATGAACAAGTTCTGGAGATGGATGGTGGTGATGGCTGCACAGCAATGTGAATATATATACTTGATGCCACTGAACTGTGCACTTAACAATGGTTAAGATGGCAAATGTATGTTATGTGAATTTTACAATTAAAGATAAAAAATAACAGGACTTCCCTGGTGGTGCAGCGGTTAAGAATCCGCCTGCCAATGCAGGGGACACGAGTTTGAGCCCTGGTCCAGGAAGATCCCACGTGCCGCTGAGCAACTAAGCTCGTGGGCCACAACTACTGAGACTGTGCTCTAGAGCCCTCAAGCCACAACTACTGAGCCCATGTGCCACAACTACTGAAGCCCACGCGCCTGGAGCCCGTGCTCTGCAACAAGAGATGACACTGCAATGAGAAGCCCGCGCACCACAACAAGAGTAGCCCCCACTCCACGCAACTAGAGAAAGCCCGTGTGCAGCAACAAAGATCCAACACAGATATAAATAAATAGGAGTGGCCTCAGCTATATATGGTTTCACTCTTAAAAAAAAAAAAAAGATAAAAAATAACAATAGGGCTTCCCTGGTGGCGCAGTAGTTGAGAGTCCGCCTGCTGATGCAGGGGACACGGGTTCGCGTCCCGGTCCGGGAAGATCTCACATGCCGCAGAGCGGCTGGGCCCATGAGCCGCGGCCGCTGAGCCTGAGCATCCGGAGCCTGTGCTCCGCAACGGGAGAGGCCACAACAGTGAGAGGCCTGCATACCGCACAAAAAATAAAAAATAAGAATAATGAAAAATTTTTTTAGAAAAGGCTCTGAGAGATCCCAGGTAAAGACTGGGGTTGACTGGTCTTAGCACTCCCAAGGCCTCCCTGACCACAACCCTGGCCCCAGTCCTGCCTGTCACAGGAGGAAGCCCCCAAGGGAAAATGTTCATGCAAACAGTGAAATCAGCCATGGGGTCGAGCCTTCCACAGGGAGCCCCCAGGAAGGGGCTGCAGCCGTCTACACCCACACAAAGCAGAGGAGTCACAGCTACTCACTCACGGCTTCCCTGGATGATGAAATTAACCCCAACTTCTGGCTCAGGCACTCCTTACCCCCAACTTCCTCTGGCTGCTCCACCCTCCCAGCCTCCCTACCAGCCTCCCTCCTTCAGCCGCTCTCTCAGATCTCACGCTGACATTCTAGGCCTTTCCCGGATGGTTTCACTTGCCCTGCTTCCCAAGGGCACCTCCCTCCCCATCGCCGCTGCATTTCTCCCGCCTGGCAGCCATCATCACCATGCCCTCAGCTGGCCTCCCCCATAGGGATGTGGGGACTGCAGGGTGAGACCAAGTCAGTCAGTCTAATAAACAGGACACGAAGGCCACGGGCATACATCCAGATGGGGAGAGAGGTAGGCCAGGGACTCCTCAGGCCTCTCATGCCCGTGTCCTGCCACTCCTGTCCAAAAAGAAGCCGAGGGGCCCAGGAAAGGGCAGGGGCGGACAGGGTGGCCCCTCGTTACTCGGCTTTTGCACACCTTTGCCAGGGCCACACTCAGCCAAGCTGGATGATGGAAGGGCCAGGAACCCCTCCTCACATACCTAGGGAACAGCATTCTCGAATGGAGAGGGAGTTTGGCCCCTCGAGACTGCCCTTGTGTGACTCCCCAATACTCACAAGCTTGAGCACAACCTGAAGGCAAAGATGGAGCCACCATATCCTGGGCTCTGGGGCTGATTTCTCACACTCTGCCGGCAGCAGCCACAAACCCAGTAGGCTCAGCAGTCATCCCCAGGCCCAGCCGGACACGTCTCCAGAAACCCGGGCACGACCTCCTGTCCCTCCTCAGCTCCATCTGGCCTCTGCTCACTGCCTGCTCCATCAGTAGTGCCCACTGAGGCCGCTCGAGGGATCAAGAAGCGGGATGCATGAGAGGGCCCAGCTCCCTCCGACACAGTGCGGTGGACTTCCAGGCAGGAAAGTGGCTAAAAAAGACTGGGGAAATCCATTTAATCTAGTCATTCTTTACTTTACAAAAAAATCCTTGACGATAGAGGCAAAGAAGTAGATATTTTAAATTCTGAAGGGCTTCACTTTCTCAGATCATTTGTAGAGTATGCGCGCGCACACACACACACACACACACAAACACACACACACACACACACACACACACACGGGGGCAGGAGTGGTCAGCATCCATACGTTTCGCCCATCTGACCTGGGAGGCCACTACAACTGCAGGTGTTGCTTCAACCCAGGAAACTGAGGCTTGGGAGGGAGCCAGCAGCCCGGGGCCCCCGCCAAGCCGCAGTCTCCCTTTCTGAAGGTCTACCAGGAGAACACCGACGATGGAGCAGTGATGTGGAGTATTAACCACAGCCCTTGATCATCGGCAGCTCATTAATTTCTTGAAAGCACAGCAGTCCAAGGCGGGCTGAACTTCTCCAGGACCTCCTGTTATGGAGTGTGCCTGGGAACCCTGGGAAGTGCTAAGCAAGCCTTGGGCCCTCGACCCAATGTTATCTGCACTTGGACGGCGTAGCCCACCTGCTCGCCTGCCCATGAGGCTGACTTGGGGTGACACTGACACCCAAATGCTGTCTCAGGGTGCAGCCCCTATGTCCAGGCCCAGCCTTGGCTCCCCCAGTGTCCAGAACACCCACTGTCCAGAAACTGGTCAATGCCAGCACAATAAAGGAAACCTGCTATCCAACTGCCCCTGAGCAACGAACACAATCCAAGAACCAGAAAAAGAAAGGCTGCTGGCTTCCAAGGCCACCACATCCGTTCTAAACCGCCTTCAAATTGCACTGGTTAGGACACTGGCAAGAAACTCATGACATCCACACCCTGAGACAAAGGTAGCAACCCAGAAAGACACGGGCCCTGAAGCAGCATCACCACGGCTGCACACGCACGTCTTCCACCTCGCTCCACATCAATGACGATGATGCTGATGCTGTTCACCCACCACAGACCTGCAGCAGCTCTCTGATCAGCCACAGTCGCCTTTCCTCCAGCCAAGAGTCACTCCAGAGGTGACCATCAGCGTCTCATCAAGCCCTGCATAACCCGACTCTCACAAACCCAGCTCAGGCATGACAGTAAGCCGAGCGTGCAAAGACACTTCTGCCCTATGGCCAGAATCAGGAAAGGTTAGAAATGTCCACCTCCCCCAACCAGGTACAGCCCAAATACTTCTACATCTGTCCCCTTGCCCGACCCCAGTGGACCCCAGCTCAGGCCATCAAAGTCTCCACCCCCAGCCTCCCCACCTCTAGGCCTGACCTCCCTGAGCATCCAACACCACAAACCAGACCATATCCCTCCTGGGCCTCGATTTCAACATACAGTAGTTGCACCGTTCAGCACCTGCAACCTCCAGCTCCACTCTCAAATGCACAGGTACACCAGGGATGCCTGTCACTGCAATTCAGCATCTCTGCACAGCCCTCAGTACCGGACAGCAGACTAGGACTAAAGCCACTAAAAGACAAAGTTTAGCACTGCGATAAAAAAGAATCGAGACCTAAGATTATATGAGGACACCACTGTGATGTCCATTTCCTCTGGATCCAAGACAGAGGAAGGCGCTGAGGTGCCAACAACAGCCCATGGAACAGAGAATTGCTAGTGTTCTTCACTGAACTCTACAGCTTTTGTGGTAAAAAGAAAGAAACTTTTGACATGTGTCGCTTTTAAACAGGAGTTCGGTGACCCCACAAACTTCACAGACATGTGAGGCCCCCTCCCCTCTGGAAGGGTTGTGGCGAGTCACCAACGCACCCCTTTGACCTGGTGACTCAGCCAGGAGCCGCATCTCAGTGTGGCCAGGGAGGGACCCAGCTAGGAGGATATAATTAGCATCGGATTCCAGTGCAGCGACTTAGTGTGGGAACAGGAGATCTCCCCCTGAATGGTTTACTTGGACACCAGCTTCTTTATTAAAAAGCAAAGTGATAAAACTGCACATGGTGGCTGTCTGTGTCACTTACTGCACTACAGGTCAGAGGCTGTTTGCAGGGATTGTTCTGGAAAGCATCCCTGTGGTCTCTGGGTGACTGCAGAGTGGCCACGTATCGCTAGAGGTGAGATCTCAGACACCTCCAGGCCACGCGAGTCACAGACCAAGGAGAAAGTCATAAAGGCAGAGAGCAAGGGAGCAAGGCCCTACAAGTGAAGGACCTAGGGGAGGCAAACCCAAAGGCACAGGATGGATTTCCAGCCAGGCACGCTGAGCAGGGCTGTTGCCATGAAGAAGCAGATTTCCCAAAACCAGTGTCTGCTCCGGGACAAGAGATGCACGGAACAGGAGAAACAGTCTTGTTTTTCAAGGACTCCCCAGAGATGTCACAATCCGGGTGTGATGTCAAAACTACTTCAAGGGTGATGAACTCTGGCCTTGCCGATGAGTCAACAGAGGGTGGGTTTCCGAGAGCCACCGGCTGTTTACACACAGTCACCATGGTGAATGGCTGCCGGAAGCCTAGTCAAGGGTCACAGTGGCAGATGCGGGGCTTGGCCACTCACACAGCCTCATAGGCCATCTGCAGAAATGACCAGCACTCACTCCATACCCCAGGTTGCTCGCCTTCCCTCAGTAACTATGAGACATGCGCCTCTGGGAGGGACTCACCCCACCCAGACCTACTGAGTGCCCACCTTGAAACACACATGCAAACCGAACCCCTACGTCATGCTCCTGACACCAATGGGCCAGCCCAGTCCACTCGGCCACCACCCTTCAGAGAAGACAAAGCTCAAGGCCACACATACTGCATTCCAGCCAGATGCCCGGTTCTCAGCCCCATCCCAGCTGGGAGACTCCTTCTGGTGACTCGGTCTCCCAGAGTCTTTACCTGTTTCCTCACCTGAGAATTGAGAACCGCTCCCCACCACAGGGCTGACAGCCAGGGGACAAGATGAAGTAACATGTACAGTTCAGGCCAGCGCTGGCATGCAGGGCACAATCCACAGGCACTGGTTATCACCTGCAAGCTTTCTCAGGGGAGAGGGCACGGTACAGTCAAAGCTGGCGACTTCAGGAATTTGCATGGCCACTCATGTCACCAATGTTCTCGGGACCCTGGGATGCTGGCATGTCATGAGGACTTGAGACCACAGTGGGACTCCCTTTCATAGCTGTGGCTCAAACTCCCGCCCAACTGGAGAGGCAGCCTGGGCCAGTGAGGACAGTCAGCATGACCTCAGGCAGGCAACGCTGCCCCTCAGAGCCTCAACTGCCCCCAATGAACAGTGGGAACAATAAGCTAGCCTTCCTGCCAAAACTGTCAAGAAGGTGACACGTGCCTGGACAAAGGGCTTACAGGGCCTGGCCAGAGGCCAGGAGGGGCAGCAAATTTAGCTATTCCTGAAGACAGCTCGGGGACTTCCCTGGTGGCGCAGTGGTTAAGAATCGCCTGCCAATGCAGGGGACACAGGTTCAAGCCCTGGTCCAGGAAGATCCCACATGCCGCGGAGCAACTAAGCCCGTGTGCCACAACTACTGAGCCTGCGCTCTAGAGACCGTGCTCCACAACAAGAGAAGCCACCGCAATGAGCAGCCCGTGCACCGCCAACGAAGAGCAGGCTCTGCTCGCCACAACTAGAGAAAGCCTGTGTGGAGCAACGAAGACCCAACACAGCCAAAAAAATTAAAAAAATAAAGACAGCTCATATGAAAAACAGACAGGGCTGGCAAGAAGTGACCTAGTTAGGGCCGAGTGGGGCGGCCCCCCAGGAAGGAGAGACAAACCCACCTCCTGGGGCCTCACAGTGGGAGGGGAGTAGAGGCTAAATTAAGGCTCCTCCTGCCACCGGTGGCCAGGCTGACACCCACGCAGCTAGCCCCTTAGCAGCAGGCAAGCAGCCCCTAGCGTGGGTCAGAACAGTCACAGAGTACTGTTGCAGACCTCCTCTTCCTAAGCCCGTCCCAGGACAGAGCCCTGCAGCTGCCTCCACGTCTTTACCTGGGCCTTGCCCCCTGCCCAAACACCCTCCCCAGCCCCTCATGTCTCAAGGCCTATGCATGTGCCATGCCTGGAACTCACACCCCTTCCCCCCAGGGGACCCCTCGCCCAGCAGACCTCAGCTCTGGCATCTCCTAGGCAGCGCCCTTTCACATCGCCCCATTTTATTTCCTTCCTGACAATGACTGCTGACAAGCTCTTCATGATGATTTCTGTGCCACCCTGTTCATCATCTGTCTCCTGCCTCTAGAATGCCAGCCCGAGAGACCGGGGACTCATTTGGTCACTTATAAATGTCCAGCCCCTGAGCAGTGTCCCTGTACAGACCAGGCGCTCAATCAGATTTGGGAAAATGTAGGAGCCCAGGCTCTCCTATATTCTCTGCTCAAACCTCCAGGTGGGAACCAGCCCTGAGTACCGACACCAAGTGCTGAGAACCTGGGAAGGGTCAGGGCTGCACTGAGGGCCGCACGTGTGCCAAAGGAATCCCAACAGCCCTGAGAGGAGGAGCCAGAGCTCAGAGAGGGCAGGGCCCTGAGTCCGGAGAGAAGGATCTGGAGCTGGGAGGGGTCAGGTACTGGGACACTCATAATCCTAAAGAGAAGAAGGATCCAGAGCAGCCACTGGGATCCTCATAGCTCTGAGGAGGAGGACCTGGACTGGGAGGGGTCAGGCACTGACCCAAGGCCTCACGCAGGTAGAGCCGAGATTCAGAGATTCAAACCCAGATAGGCTCCAATTCCCAGGTTGTTTGGGCCCCTCCCTGGGCCCTCAATTTTTCCTGAACAACAATATGCTACTCTTCATCAAAGACCTTTTAATCTGGGGAGGGGAGGATCACTCAGCAACAGAGCCCACCAAATCCGAGGATGAAATACTCAGGTGGTCGAGGGAGGTGCCCCAGGGAAGGCCACTTCCGTTCAATCACCGTCAGGGACACTTCTCTGAACAGGCGCTTGATGCTGTCTTGGAAAGATGGGTTGTGTTTACGCTTCCCCTCTCTTCTCTCCCGGAAGTAACCCATCACGGTGAAAAGGGAGATCCATGGGAGTGCCTTGGGATGCACTCAAGAGTGCGTGAAGCCCAAGTCTGGACGGTGGCAGCTGCACATATGACTACATCTTTACCTTCCACCATGTTCCAGGCTGGCCACTAGGTCTGTACAAAGGCAGCTCAGACTCCAGACCTCTCTGCAGAGGGAAGCTGTCAGGGACTTCTCCGGCTACTCCAACAGCTAGGCTCCCAGGAGCCACAGAGAAAGTTTTGAAGGATGCTCCTCTCCAGGTCCCTGCCACATCTGAGTCTGTAAAAACCTCTTTGCAATTACAGTTGCCCCTTGAACAACACGGGGGTTAGGGGCACCAATCCCTGAGCAGTCAAAAATCCCTTATAAACTTTATAGTCGGCCCTCCATATCCTGAGTGCTGAATCTGCAGATTCAACCAACCGTGGGTCCCCTAGTACTGTAGTATGTGTTTAGTGAAAAAAATCCACATACAAGTGGACCCGGGCAGTTCAAACCTGTGTTGTTCAAGGGCAACTGTAAAAATTTTGTAAAAGTAAAAACCCTCCCCACAAGTTGCCACTGGCGAACCATATAACCACAGCGCTAGAGAACAGAAAACTCTAGACGCTACTGACAGTCAAACATATGGGGTTTTGTTAATAACCAGTACACTTCACTAGTCACACAAACAAGTTCTTCAAGTCGCCTTCCCCATGCCCACCACCCAAGAACACTGACTGTGCCCAAGCTGCCCTGATTTTACTTCAGTCCACTACATTGCCCACTGGATAAGATTAAATACAAAACTGCCAAGTAACTTAAATGACAAGTCAGCCTCTGAGAAAAATGAAAGTTTGAGTCACCCTCAAAATTTAGCCCAGCCAGCCAAGTTAACACGAGTAGCTTGAGAAGGAGAAGCTCTTCGAGGGAGCCCTTTCCGGCTGATCAACACAAACATACACAGCTGGGCTCTCCGTGGGACGAACTTGAGTCTACAGTTATACCTTCACCCTCACAGGAGGAAGATCCAGCTTAGGGGATGTAACCAACACCCTAAATTAAAAATAGCAGCGTGACAGCATGAGGTGGACGCACAGGCAGGCCTTCCGGACAACTAGATCAAGGGAGGGCAGCATGGCAGGGAAGGCGGGGCTCCGAACTCACAGTGACCAGGTACCAAGCTCACCTTATTTACATGACGCATAAGCTCTCCCCCAGCTGTTTCTAGGAAATCCTGCCTTCCAGGGGAACAAGTCAGAACTGCCCTGGGAAAAAGACTCCCGGCTGGAATTCCACAAGGAAAGGAGGTTCAAGCTGGCCACCGTGCCCCCTCCTCCTCACCTGCATTGGCACCCCAGCCTCACCTTGGGGAATCCCTTTTGACAAGGTGAGAACTCACTCTTCTAGAAAGATGAAATCCCGGTTCTATGAAGGGGAAACTGAGACATGAGGACAGGAAGGAAATTGTCCAAAAAAGGGGGAAGAAGAGCGGGAAGGGTGGGCACTGGGAACAAAACAGGGGAAGAAATTCCCAGCTTAGCTAATGGTGCCGAACAAGTCCAGGGCAGGAAGAAAGCCACATTCCTTCCTAGTTAGTCTCTCTCCTCACCCGCCCGAGGCCCCCCCATCCCCAGTACACACGCGCGCACACACACGCACACGGCAGGGCCTCCCTGAACCTGATGCCAGACCCCTCCCCCTACAGCCACTGACTATGAAGCCCCCACTTTCCAGGAAAGGAGGAAAAGGGCTCCCAAACCACCTCCCCTCAGGACCTGACCACTGGGCACCTGCAACTTCTGTCCCAACACAGGAGGAGGGCGCCATGACACAAACAGAAATGGGAAGAAGCAGTTTCTGACCACGGGCCCCAGATGTGCCCCAAAGTCAGGCCTGAAAGAAGGTAGAAAGAAGCCTCTCCCCAACCCCCCGGGCCAGGTGGCAGAACTGAAACGCCTCGAACTTCCCGAGATGGGCCCAAATCGGCCCCTGAGAAGTTTGAGTCAGCAGCCAGGTGCAGTGGCCAGAGCTCCTCCCCAGGTGCCCACAACAGGCTCCCAGCTTGGGAGAGGCACCATGCCAGCAATTCCCTCCCCAAAACACTCCCACTTTCTAAAGGTGTCCAGTGATTCAGGTTCACCTAGGGAGTTGGGGACAAGCTGTCAGGTTCTGCCCAAACTCCCCTTCACAAGAACCAAGAGTGAACCCAACTCCAGAGGCCTCATTGGAAAGCATCAAAGACGGCCCCCAAGTGTAGACACAACCTCCATAAACAAACGGAACAGGACCCCACAGATGCCCCGACAGCAGTGCCCCACTGACCCACCCTGACAGCGTCCTAGACGGAAAAGCTGCTCCCCAGGAGTGCAGTCAGCCTTCCCTACCAGCCACCCTGCAAGGAGCCAGACTGAGAAGTCCCAAACCCCCACCTCCCGTGCTCGGACGGCGCTGCCTCCACCCCCTCCCCTGGTCAGGTGAAAAAACGAGTTCCTGCCCAGGTGCCGGGTAAGTCGGGAAAGGCCCCGGACGCCTCCAGGTGCCGACACAGACGTCCCCCGGACCAGGCGCGCGATTTCGGGCCCCTCGGCCGCCCTGGGCCGCCCGCCAGGGTCGTCTCCCCGCGCCGAGGCTCCCCGCGCTCCGAGCCGGACAGGCGCCCACCCCGCGCCCCACTGGCCCAGGAACCCGCGATCAGCACCTCAGACGCCGGACCCCGAGCCCCCAGGCAAGGACGCCACGGAGAGGGACGCGCGAGGCCGACCTGCGCCCCGACGTCCCCGACGGCCGCGCCAAGCCCCGTGCCGCTCACCTGGCTGGCGCGGTAGCTCTCGAAGGCCCTCAGGGCACTGTCGGTGAGCTTCACGTGGAACACGGACACCTTGCTGCCGTCGCTCACTCGCCCGCACGACAGCCCGTAGCTCCGAGCCTCCTTCAGCGCCGCCATCTTGCGACCATCACTCCCCCGCCCCCCCTTCCCGGCTCCAGGGCCGGAGGCGCGCCGGCCACGCCCCACCCCGCCGCCCGCTGACGCGCTGCATTATTCATGACACGCGATTGGCCACGCCCCCTCCGGATCCAGCGAGAACCACAATCGCCGCCGCACCCCCCGCCGACGTGCTGCATTATTCGTGAGACACGGCTGGCCACGCCACCCTGCGGGCCTAGTGAGGCCCACAGTCACTGCCCGGACTTCCTGCATATTCATAAGGCGCGGATGGCCCCACCTCTCAAGACTCTAGAGGTGTCCACTTTCGTGCCCGGACTCCGCCCCGACACGCGCCCACCTTCAGGCCCCGCCTCAATGTGTATTATTCATGACCCTGACAACCAGGCCCGTCGAAGCCCCGCCCCACCAGCCGCTGACGTGATGTATTACTTATGCAGTCTCTCCAAGTCTTCCGCCTTTGGCTTCTGTTGAGAGCCCCAACGAGGGCGCGGAGGGGGCCAGGCCGGCGCAAAACACGTTGGTGGGGGGGGGGGGGGGGGGGGGGGGCGGAACCAGCTGCAGGCTGAGTGGGTGGGCGTGACTATGCAAACCGAGCGCGCGTTGGACGCTGGGTTGGGCTGGTGGGGCTTCCTTAGGGTTGTTGGGGAATTGTTGGGGTTGGTAAACTTTGCTCGCAATAAGACTAGACTTTTTTTTTTTTTTTTTAATATTTATTTATTTATTTTGGCTGCGCTGGGCCTTAGTTGCGGCATGCGTATGGGATCTAGTTCCCCCACCAGGGATTGAACCTGGGCCCCCTGCATTGGGAGCGCGGAGTCTTACCCACTGGACCACCATGGAAGTCCCAAGAGTAGACTTTTAATAGAATAAAATCCTACATCCCCACAGGCCCTGAGAGATGGTGGTTGTCCAGTTCTCCTATTAAAAAAAACATTTCACATATAAAATTAACCCATTTAAAGTGTACAATACTGTGGCATTTAGTACATTCACAGTGCTGTGCAGTCACTACCACTATCTAGTTCCAGAACATTTTCATCACCCCTAAAGGAAACCCTATACCCACTAAGCAGGTTATTCCTCACCCCCCTCCCCAGGCCCTAGCAACCACTAAGCTACTTTATCTATGAATTTGCTTTTTCTAGACATTTCGTATTAATGGAATCATACAATATGTGACCTTCTGTGACTGGTTTCTTTCACTCAGCATGATGGCTTCAAGGTTAGTCCATGCTGTTACCTGTATCAATGCTTCATCCCTTTTTATGACTGAATAATATTCCATTGTGTGGATAAACCACATTTTGTTTATCCATTCATCCACTGATGGACATGTGGGTTGTTTCCACTTTTTCACTATTACGAATAGTGCTGCTGTGAACATTTATGTACATGGTTTTGTGTGGACAGATGTTTTCCCTTCTCTTGGATCTATACCTGGGAATGAAATTGCTAAGTCATATGGTAATTCTATGTTTAACCTTCTGAGAAACTGCCAAACTGTTTTTCACAGGAACTGCGCCATTTTATCAATTTCTTGTTTTACATGTGGGGAAACTAAAGCTGAAGACCAGCTCTGGCTTGCCCAGGAAAGCTCCTCCTGGGCTCCTGGGTCTTCTGACCTGCAAAAAGTTCCTGAGTTGTTTTCCTTCTCGCTTGAATCTAATTTACGGTGGTCATAGAATGAATATTTTGAGGCAAGACAGGAAGGTGAAGGTGTATGTCTCTACCCAGGTGGTCTCATTAGTTCTGCCCACCAGTGCCAGGCTGGCACTACCATCTCTTTACCCCCGATCATGAACTGCTGACCCTAAAGGCAATGCTAGATTCTGTGAAACCTTTTTCCATACCTGTCATTAATATCTCCATTTACAAATGGAGAAACTGAGGCTCAAAAGGGTTAGGCAACATGTGACGATATTCACCCTACCAGTGAATGGGCTGCTTGGAACTTTGAACTTGGATCTTTCTGATCCAGAGCCCTCCTGATTACCCTTCATCCTGCCTCTGGTACCTGGGTCCCTTTCTGTATTTCCTCATTGAACAACCCCAGCACAGGGCCTAGCACAGAGTAGGTGCTCAGGAAATATGTGTTGAATTAATAAATGATCTCATTTAATCCTCACAACACAGCTATCAGCCCATTTCAGGGATGAGGAGAGCGAGGCTCGGAGAATCTGGAAGGTCTTAAATACTGCTGCAGAGATTCCAACTCCAGCCTGTCTGAGCTCAGGGCCAAAGCTCTGGGATCCTCCACCCTTCACCTAGGATCAGATCATCCTACCACCAACATGCGAGCACTTGCTCAGACACGCTGACCCATTTACCCACTGCTGTGGCCAACTGCGTATCCGGAGGCTGGGCCAGGAAAATATTGGAGCAGGCCAGGGCTGCACTGCCCCTAGAAGGGCCACAGAAGGGCAAGAAGGGTAGCTGTGGAGCAGGCAGTCTGGAGTTAAGAGGATGGGGAGGGGAGAGACAGCCAGACTGCTGAATGGAGTAGAACATGGGAGGAGCCAGCTCTAAGTGCTGACCAGCTTGCTGTGTGACATTGGGAAAGGCACTTCCCCTCTCTGAGTGTAAGTGGATTCATCTGAGAAACAGACAACAGTACTAGTAAGAGTCACCCCACGTAGAGTGTTTAAAACACACAAGGCTCTGTGCTCAGTGTCTGGCACCCACAACTGCCTTTCGGGGTGGATACAGTGGCTTGGTCCCATCTGCCAGATGAGGAAACTGAGCCCTTAGAGAAGTTAAAAGACTTAGGAACAATGCAACCATGGGCTGTAGTGCTTGGTAACAAGTATTGATTTTTCTCCACTTTACACTGAATGCCCCAGTGGCTCCCAACAGGACCCCTGAAATGATAATGGAGGAAATCATCAGGCATTGGCATGCTCTCCAAAAGCCTTTAAGAACTAGGTCACCCAAGAAATTGGAAGCCAGTTGATCACCTTGAGTAGCCTCTCAACATACATTCCACTTAACAAGCCCATTGAAAAAGGTCTAGCTCTGTGATGGGAACAGTGACCCTAGCCTGACCCTCACCCCTTGTAGCCTTGGATGTGTCTCACCCTCTCTGTTCCTCATTTTGCTCATCCATAAAATAGGGATAATAACAGCATTTACCCAAGAGCCTGGCCCTAGACCAAAGGCAAATGGCATCGTCATGGAAATTGTTATTATTATTAATGGGTTTACAAGAGTTTATGTACATAACCTCTTTCCGTTAGACATTTATGTTCTTTGCAGTTTGTGGGTTTTTAAACCGCACTGGGATGAACACCCACTATTCATTAGTTGGCTATCGCTAATATATGTATTAGTTTGCTATTGCTGCCTATTGCTGTGTAACAAAGTATCTCAAACTTAGTGACTCAATATAAGGAACATTTATTATCTCACAGTTTCTGTGAGTCATAAGTCTAGTATGTTTTAACTGGTTCTCTGCTCAGGGTCTCATGAGGCTGTAATCAAGGTATTGGCTTGACTGTGTCCTCATCCAGAGGCTCAAGTGGAGAAGGATCTGTGTTCAAACTCCTTCAGGTTGTTGGCAGAACTCATTTTTTGGTGGTCGTAGGACTGAGGTCCCCACTTCCTTGCTGTCAGCTGGGGGCCACTTTCAGGCGCTGGCCACGTGGCCCCCTCCATCTCAGCAATAGAGACCTCCCTCATGTTGAATCCCTCTGACTTCCTCTTCTACAACCAGCAGGGTCAGGCCCACCCAGGTTATCTTAAGGTAAACTGTGCCCAATAACAACACAATCATGGGAGTGAGGTCTAACACATTTCCAGACCGGGGATGACACAGGATGAGAAATCTTAGAAACTCCTTAAAACTTCTGCAACGCACAGCCCTTAGAGACACATCTCTGCACATCTGTCCCAGAACTTCCTGAAACTTGAGATGCTAAGTCAGAGCAAATGGACCTTTGGGATTTTGAAGCAAACAATTTTGCAGCAAAGGGAACGTGATGATCCATGAGAACACTCAGTTTGGAGCTGGCCCCTTTGCATGGTGGGGTGGCCAGCAAGCAGCCTGCTCCGGTGCTCCCTTAGCTGGGCACCTCAGAGCCAGCAAGTCTACCTTTTGGGGCCTCAGGACTCATTTGTGCAATGGGTAGGGGGGCGCTCACAGCTCTTCTCGGGATGGGGGTAAAGACATCTGTTGTCAGGGATCCCCAAGACCGCCCTCAGGTTTGATAATTCACTAGGAGAACTCAGAAAAGCTGTTACATTCGTGACTGTGGTTGATCACAGCGAAAGGATAAAGATCAGCAAAGGAAAAGGGTGCATAAGGCAGAAACCAAGAGAAACCAGGCACAAGCTTCTGGTTGCAGACAGCACTGAATTTTCCCAGCAATGGCTGTGACAACACACATGGAATACTGCCATCCAGGGAAGCTCACCCGAGCCTTGTCCAGGGTTTTTGTTGGGGAGGAGGGGTCAGTCATGCAGATATGGCTGACCACCCATGCGATGAAATTCAGTCTCCAGCCCATCCAGAGGTTGAACTGATACCATGTGGCCAAAAGCCCCCACCCTAAATCATATTGTTAGCATGGACTATCTGGTGTGGCCCACGACCTCAGGTAAACACTTATACCAGTCAGGACATTCCAAGAGTCTAGAGGTGACCTCCCAGGTGCCAGTCAAGGGCCAGTCCTTTAAATGTGCATAGTTTGGACAACCCAGGCCTGATGAGTTATTTCTTTACCACTCTAAAGCAGGTGGGGCTCCAGGTGCCCTCATGGCTCCAGCAGAAGTACCACAGAAGGCTTTAATAGTTCACTGTGTGTCACGTGACCACCCAGGAGCCAATCACTGTGGCCAGGGGGCTAGAATGCTCTGATTGGTCAGGCCTGGGTTGCAGATCCACCCCTGAAGGCTGGTGGGGAACCAGCTCCATCTGCATGATGAGGAGTAAAGGTGAGTTCCACCAGGAGGAGAAATAGAACACAAGCATTCAGAGACACTGATGATTCCACACTGGGTGACCCCAGCCAACACTCCCCACCGGGAAGTTGTCCTTTAAGGATGACATGAGATGGAAGTATGCAAAGGTCATCCCACTGAAGTGCTCGGGAGACATGAGCTCTCACACGCAAAGCTCATTCTACCATGTTCACTTCCAACTCACAGCCCACTGAGAGTCGCGCCCCTCGAGGGCAAGTTCAGGCTGAGTCATCGCCCAAGACAGGGTACACAGAAGGCACTGGTATACGTTTTGATGTGAAAGAAGAATCCATCCTAGTTGTCCTCTGAACATACCACGCACCATCCAGCCAGCACACCTTTGCACATGCTATGCCTGAACCAGGAGCAAGCACCGTTTGCCACCCACCAAAGGCCTCCTTGTGCCTTTAGGGCAACTTCGATGCCCCTCGTCCTGGATGCCCTGGCTCCTCACCCCAACCCTGTTCAGACTACCGAGGATGGAATGACCAAGGGGGTGAACACATTAAAGTCACACATCTGGCCATGGCATTCAAGGCCTTTCTCATCTCCTGGCCTTAACTTGCAGTAAGATGCAGAACCAGCTGGTGGGTGGAGCATGTGCTCTGGAGGCAGGCCGACCTGGGCCAAATCCTGCCTGTTGCTTCCAGGTAGTGGGACCCTGGACAGGAGCTGTCTCCTCTCTGGGCCTTAGTCTGCTCAGCTAATAATGGGACACAACCAAAGCAACCATGGAGAAAAGTCAGGCACACCCAGCCTGACTCCATCATTACTAAAAAGCTACAGTCTTCAGGACAGTGTGGAACCTGCCAAGGGGACACAGAGACCCTCACCATGGAGCAGAGTCCAGAAAAGACACATGTGCGGTCAGTTGCTTTTGACAAAGCTGCCACAGTAACTCACTAGGGAAAAGTAAGTCTTCCCCACAGATGTTTCTGCAACAGCTGGATGGCTACATGGAAAAAAATGGGGACTTCCCCGGTGCTCCAGCGGCTACGGCTCTGCACTCCCAATGCAGGGGGCCCAGGTTCGATCCCTGGTCACGGAACTAGATCCCACACGCCGCAACTAAGAGGTTTTTTTTTTTTTCTTTGCGGTACGCGGGCCTCTCACTGCTGTGGTCTCTCCCATTGCGGAGCACGGGCTCCAGACGCACAGGCTCAGCGGTCATGGCTCATGGGCCCAGCCGCTCCGCGGCATGTGGGATCTTCCCGGACCGGGGCACGAACCCACGTCCCCTGCATTAGCAGGCAGACTCTCAATCACTGTGTCACCAGGGAAGCCCGCAACTAAGAGTCTGTGTGCTGCAACTAAAGGTCCCACATGCAGCAACGATGATCTCGTGTGCTGCAATTAAGACCCAGCACAGCCTAATTAATTAATTTTTTAAAAGAAGAAAAAAATGAACCTCAACCCCAACCTCACACCACATACAAAAATTAACTCAAAGTGGCTCATAGATCTCAATGCAAAAGCTAAAGCCATAGGACGTTTAAAAGAAAACCTAGAAAATCTCTACAAGCTGGGCTCAGCAAATATTAACAAAAAGCACATGGAATGGAAGAAAATAAACTGACAAATTGGACTGCATCAAATTTTAAATATCTGCTCTTTGAAGGACATCATTAAGAAAATGAAAAGTGAGCCACAGAGTGGGAACTACATTCACAATATACCTATACGACAAAGGACTTGTCCCCAGAATACATGAAAAATGGGCACAGAACAAGGCTGCTGTGGGTAAACAGTGGACTAACCCCATTGCCAGCATACAATCAGTGCTCAGGAATGTCAGCGGTGGTGACTCTCACACCCAGGCCAGGAAGTCACCCCAGCTGGCCCACAGTCCCGCTGGCCAACCTTCAGGCCAGCTTCCCAGTCTGAAGTCAAGGAGACTGAGGAAAGAGGGGGTATCCTGCCTGAGATGCAGGTCTCCTGAGCCTGGCCAACCCATGGTCCCCGCCCCAGCACCTTCCATGGAGCCCCCTTCCTGTCTGAGGACAAGGTAGAAACCTAAGGGGGCTGAATGGTGGAGAGGAGAAGCAGGTCCAAGCCACCCCAATTTATGCCCTGAGAGTAATCCAGGTGGCCCAGCAAAGGCCTGGAGCAGGCAGGGCAAAGATCTAGTTTCCAGGCCTGATGGCCACCTTCTGCTGGGTGGCTGTGGCCAGTTGCTTCTACTCCTGGACTGTAAGGGATGGGGGCAGGCCGAACACTTGTGTGGTCTATCTCAGAGACAGCAGCAGTGAGAGGAACTCAGGTTAATAAAGGCCCAAACACCGGCTCTGGCTGTCCTGGTTGTGACAGTGGGCAACATTTTGGAAAGAAGCTCCAACAGCCCTGGGTTGTAGGGAAAAGGAGATGGGATGGAGCTCCTGGAATCAAACCCAACCCCTCCCCATAGCCCCCAAGGCCCTGCAGGGTCCAGCTCTGCTGACCACCCACCTTTATCAACTTTGAACAGACGAGGTTCCATGCTGCTCCAAGGCCTTTGCACTGGCTATGTTGCTGCCCAGACATGGGCCTGTCCTCTTGCTGCACAGCCAGACCCCTGTGGTCACTGAGGGCTCAGCAGAGTCCCCAGTTAGGTCCCATCAAGGTCCCCAATTTCAGATGAGGCAACAGAGTCAAGAGAGGTGGGGTAAGGAGCATAGCTAGCTGTGAACCCCCCCAGAGTCTGACCAGGGACCCTGAGCATAACGCCCCGCTATTCCAGGTCTCAGTTTCCCCCTTGGTAAAGATGGTTTGCTGTGACCTGAGAGCAGACAACCCCCACTCTAGTCCTGGCTTGGCCATATCCACGGTCCTGTGTGACCCTGGACAAGGCACAGGCTGTCTCTGGCTCAGCCCCAAGCGATGGTGGAAGAAGGCTCCAGAGCCAGCAGGGTGCGGGGTGGGAGGCTTTATTTCACTGTGTGTGTGGTGGGGGGTGGGGGGTGGGGTACCTGGACAGAGGGCAGCAGGCGGGGCAGGAGGAGTTGGCGCTTGGACAGAAAATGGGTGGGGGAAGGGCTGCCCCCAGGCCTGTTGGGAAGGAGAAACTGAGGCTGGACCCTGTTGGGACCTAACCCAGGGGGTGGGGTCAGGGGTGGGAATTGGGTCTGGAGGAATGACGGCCCCCTTGCTCCGGGCTGGACGTGGGGCCCGGGCCCTGCCTCACTTTCCTCCTATAGGGCTCAGTCCCTCCTGCTCGCTGGGCCACACGACCCCCAAACCTCACTGCCCCCGCCCCAGAGGAGGGGGCTAGGCCAGTTAGGGCAGTGGACAGGGAGCCTGGGGGAGTTAGGGAGCGCAGGGTGGGGTCCACGGTGAGTGGAGGGGATGGCAGCCACCTGGGTGGTCAGTTCCTGGCAGCGATGACCACAGAGAGTGCCACGCCCCCCAGGGCGACAGCAGTTGCCCCAAACAGCCACTTCCATGGGATGGACTGTGGATAAAGGAGAGGGAAGAGGAGGCTAGACAGCGGTCAACACGGATGTCTTGCACTTCAGCTAGCAACAGGCCCCAAAAAGGCCTCCCAGGAAACCACTGCCTGACAATGCCTTGCCTGCCTCTTGGAAAACTCCTACTCATGCATCAAAACTCAAGCCAAATGTCCCCTCCTCTGGTACACCTCCCCTTTCCCTCTGGATGAGCCCCACCCTGAGCCCTCCAGATTGTGTTTTTTTGTGTGTTTTTTTTTTTTTTTTTTTGCGGTATGCGGGCCTCTCACTGTTGTGGCCTCTCCCGTTGTGGAGCACAGGCTCCGGACGCGCAGGCTCAGCGGCCATGGCTCACGGGCCCAGACGCTCCACGGCATGTGGGATCCTCCCGGACCGGGGCACGAACCTGTGTCCCCTGCATCGCCAGGCGGACTCTCAACCACTGCGCCACCAGGGAAGCCCCAGATTGTGTTTTATCTTCTGCTTTAGTCCTGGTCACACAGCACTGGGGCTTCTCTGTGTCCCCAGCATGGTCCACAACACCCCAGTTCATGAAGACATCAATGTTTGCAAAATGAAGAAACTCCCTCTGCATGGCGTACCCTGCCCATAGCCCCTGCCCCTACTCTGGGAGCCTCCCTGTGCCCACCGGCCCCAGCTCACCCAGGCACCCTTGCCAGGACACTTGGCAGGCAGCCGGCTGGGGTTGCCCAGCATCTTCCGGTACAGGGCGGTCTCAGTGCTCCGCTGGGCCGCGTGCTTCTTCACCAGCTTTGAGAGCTCTGCATGGATCGTCTGTGAGAGGGGGGTGTCTGTGAGAGCAGGTGGCAGCAGAAGCCAACGATCACTGCTAGCAGTCTGCCTTTCTGGGGCTCTGGGGCCCTTCGGGGCTGGAACCACTGGGACATGGGAATTCTGTCAGCTATTCTCTGGGCATCGGCGAAGTGAGGGCTGCTATCTCCATCCTCCTAGGAAGCCAGAAGATGGAGTGGAGCAAGGGTGGCCAGGAGAGAGGAAGGTTCTGGGAAGAAAGCTGAAGACACTGGCATTGGCCAGGCTGGCTAGTGCCCTTGGCCTCTGGGACCCCTGTTGGGGGTGAGTCCAGACTGCCTATGCAAGGGTCAATAAGGGTCTCAGCAGGTGGGCTGGGGCCCTTCAGCTACCTACCCCCTGCCACTTCCCAGGTAGAAACACCATAGGGAGAGCCACAGCAAGAAGGCTAAGGGGCAGACCACAGGAAAAACTTCCCAGACAGGCCGGCACAGCAAATCCCAGGGTGCCCCCATTCTGCTCACCTTGTTGGAAGGTTCCAGCTTCAGGGCTGCTCTCAAGATGGGGATGGCCTCACTGTACTCGCCTTGCTGGGCCAACACCTGTGGGAGGAAGTGGGGAGTATATCATCCTGGACCCACGGTGGGCCACGTTCTCCTTCAAGAGACCCAGCCCTGCCAGGCTCCTGGCCACCTGACTAGTCCCAAATGTATCTCTAGCAAGTGCCCCGGGGGTCCAGTCACCCGTACACTGCTCCCCTGAGCCCTTAGACTACATGAGCAGACCACCAGGCTTGGTGTCACTCCCCTAACCTGCTCCTTCTCCTGGGTGTCTGGCTCATCCTGTGCAGGAGACCCAGGTGCTGGTCTTTCCTCCTCCTTCACCACCTCGGCTGGCTCGAGAAGCCAAATGGATGCTGCCAAAGCTCTGGCCACATCGAATGATTCAGAGCCAGGCATGTGACTCAAGCCAGCCAGTGAGATCCAGCCTGAACTCTGCTGGTACCACTGAGAGGCCAGTTGCTAAGTGGAAGGGATGGAAGCCTGGAGCTTTTGGCAGAGCAGGACGGAGCATCTTGGTCACCCTGAGAGAGGAGCCTGCCTGAGAGAGAAATGCGGCAGACAGACACAGCACCTGCACAACATTTCTAAACACCTGGATCCAGCTGTGCCTGAAGCCAGTTACCCCTGACTTGGCAGTTCCACACGTCGTCAATTCCTTTGGCTGAATCTATTTGAGTAGTTTTCCATCACCTTCAACCAGCAGACCCAAACATGTATAAGGCTACATGAGCAGACGGTCTCACTCCCCACAGGAAGATTCTAAACCCTTGAAAAACAGGGACAACATCTTTTCTCTCCTCTCCGTTTCTACGCAGAACTCTACACACAAAAAGTACTTAAAAAATGCTGGCTGGCCTGCTCAGGCCTCTCATTAACACACTAGGTGACTCTGCATTTGCTTGCACTTCAGTTTCCTTGGTTTACTGCTAAAAAATGCTGAAAGCACCCCCTATCCCAACAGAGTGAAGATGAACAGAGATGGGGACAAAAGCAATTAAAGTCAAATCCATTCAGGCCAAATTCACTCCTACATTCTACCAGCACTTACTCAGCACCTACTGTATGCCTGGCTCTGTTTGAAGGGCTAGAGATTTAGCAGTCAAGGAAACATACAAAATCCCCACCTTCTGGTAAGGGAGATGGACAAGAGGCATGACACCTGGCCACGCTGACAGTGACACAGGAAACATGAAGGCAGGGCAGAGGGTCAGGGTGGGTGTTGTAGGGAGGACTTCCTGAGGAGGTGACATCAGAGCAAAGACTTGAAGGAGGTGAGAGAAGGACCCATAGGTGTATTTGAGGTATGAATATCTCAAGCAGAGAACATAGCCTGTGCAAAGGCACGGGGGTAGGAGCAGACCTGGCCCAGGCAACAAGTAGTGGAGAAGCTAAGCAGCATGCAAAAAAGCAAGAGTACACTGGAAGATGATGGCAGGAGGAAGACCAGATAGCTCAGAGCCTTAAAGGCTGAAGTAAGAACCCGGCTTTTACTCTGAGGGAGATGGGAGTCACAAAGGGTTATATGCAAGGAACAGTTACCAATGGGCCAAAGGGCAGTGTCGGGGAGTAGAGGGAACCTAAGACCCAGGGTTCAAATCTGACCTCAGTCAGGGGACTTCCCTAGTGGTCCAGTGGTTAAGACTCCACGCTTCCAATGCAGGGGGAACGGGTTTGATCCCTGGTTGGGGAAGTAAGATCCCACAGGCCGTGTAGTGCAGCCCACAAAAAAAAAAAAAAAAAAATCTGGCCTCAGTCAATGAATTGCTGTGACCCAGGCCACACCCCTGCACCTGTCTGAGCCTCAGTTTCCCCATTTATACCCCAGAGAGCTTGGCTGACTGATACCTGTGCCTATCTCAAATCTAGGGTTTGGGACCAGCGCCACTGCTCTGAGGTCAGGGAGCCAGCCTGCCCGCCTGCTGCCTGTGAGCTGTAGCTCACCTTGCCCTTGCGGAAGAGCGCCTTGATGTTGTCGGGCTGGTGCTCGAGCACAAGGCTGCAGGAGCGCAGCGCTGCACGGTAGTGGTCCAGCTTCAGCTGTGAGGCTGCCAGGTTGTTCAGACACTTTACCTTCAGCTGCAGGAGCTGCTCCTCCTCTTCGAATGTCATGTCCACTGTTGGGGGACAGCACTCAACTACAGCCACTGTTACCACACCGCCAGCCGCCCACAACCATCTGCAGAGGGATTATGTGACCCAGGCCTAGGCCCACCCCGCTGCAGCTGGTACTGGAGGAGACTCGGGGGGAAGGGTCTCTGAGCGTCCCAGTCACAGGAAATGGGGGGTTTTCAAGATGCCAGTGCTGGGGCCTCTACCACCTACTCCCTGGGGGACCTCAGGCCTCTCTGGCCTCAGTTTCCCCATCTCTAACACGGGCCAAGACCAGTGCCGTCCTCAGGGCACTCCCAAGGAGTCGACAAAAATGGAGCCTAAGTGAACGAGGGCCTGATCATGGATTGACAATATCTGCAGTCACCCACGTTCCAACACCTACCTGCACTCCGTAACAGTCCACGGACCTGGGATATAAGTCTAGAAATATCTAAAGACTAGGCATAAACATCTATCCATATTCTAGAATTTTCTAGAACATTTTGAATCTGGGGCCCTCTGTGGCTTGAAGTTTCTAGCACTAGTGGGGATGGCTTTGCAGAGGAGGTGCTGGGATTCGACCTGGCGGTCACCTTTGGCACTAGAAGTAATGGCCTTGATGGCGAGGTCGTAGGAGTTGGCGGCCAGCACGAAGTCAGCCCGCTGGTAGTGAGCATTGCCACACTCCCGCTTCCGGTTGGCCAGGGCCACGCGTTCCTGCCCCGTGAGCATCTCCAGGTCAGGCCCATCCACGGCAGTCTTCAGGGTCACCTCCAGGCACAGGGCCGCGTGTGGGGGGATGTATGGGCTCCTGCTGGGGGATGGGGTGGGGACAGCACTCAGACCCAGCGGCCACCATGACTGAACGCCAGACACACTAGGTTCAGTGGGAACAGGCGGGAAAGGGCCGTCACCCCCTCCTCAGTAGAAACACAAGGGAAGTTAACTCTTGCTACTCTTGAGCTCCATGACTTGGTGTGGGAGTTCCCCTCCCGGAGCCTGTTTCCTTTTCTATAAAATGTGCACCTAGATGGGGTGAGATGGGGGAGCAACCCGTCCCACCCACTTCCTCACCCTCACAGGGACCCCTGCAGGCAGCAGGTACTCACCTGCCCTGGGGGCCGTAGCAGTACTTGGAATCAGCAGTGACCATAGCCGTCTCTCCCACGTCCATGAGCGGGACACTGAGATCCAGGGCCTGGGGTCGGGGAGGGGAGCGGCATGAGTTGAGTGGGTCCAGGTGCAGCACAGCAGTGCCCACCCACCCGGCCGCCGCCACCACCACCACCTCCCCTGCATCTCACCCCAGCCCCTCCCCACCCAGAACTGCCCAGGCCCTGCACCGTTCCCACCTGGATGACATCACAGTCACCCAGAGTGAACACCAGCTCCGGCTCCTCCTGTACCCGTGTGCCATTCTCCAGCGAAGTCTGCAGCTGCACGGTGACCACCTGGCCCTTGGCCGGGCGGCTTGAGCCTGGTGGGCCTGGAACCAGCATCTTCTTCCTCAACAGCCCATTCCCTGCCATGGAGCAGGGACAAGCAGCCTGTCACTGAGCAGCTCAGATGGGCAGCTGCCCCCTGGGCACTCCCCCCTCCCCAGCCCTGCCTATCCTGGGGGTGGCACAGCACCAGGGTACAAGCTGAGTTTTCAGTGGTGACTCTGCCATGGGCAGGTGACCCCATGCCTCTGGGCCTCGGTGTCCCCGGCTTGGACACTGAGCATGAAAGGATTGATTTGGGGACTGACGATACTGGCTCCAAGGATGGGCTCAGTGAACGCTGGCTGGTCTGTTATCTTAAGAAAACCAAGGTAGTTCCCCGGTGGCCTAATGGTTAGCATTCCGGGTCCGGGCTTTCACTACTGTGGCCCGGGTTCAATCCATGGTCAGGTAACTGAGATCCCGCAAGCCAGGCGGCGTGGCCAAAAGAAGAAAAAAAAAAGAAAGTCAAGGCTCAGTGAGGACAAAGGGCTGAGAAAAGCCATCCTGCCTACCACAGTCAGGGCAGCAGGGATACCCAGTAATGAGACTCTGGAGCTACCCTCTCCTCCCTCCTCCGGTTCCAATCTCAGCCCTGTGACATGTGGACCGCAATTTACCCAGCCATGAAATGGGGTGATCGGGGGTATCCTGGTGACACCTAGTGAGTAGTCTGCTTGGTTAGCAGAGCACCTGTGATGCCAGGACTGTGTCCCGACCAAAGCACCACATCACAGAAGGACCTATAAGCAAAAGTAGCCCCCAACGCCCCCCTCCAGCTGCCGAAGAGACCACTATGTTCCCCCCCATACCCCAAACGATCTTAGGAATGGCCAAATGGCCACAGCCAACACCTACTGAGTACCAGGCATGAGGCCCCGTGCTCTCATGAATCCACTCAAGGAGCCCCCGCAATGATGACACCCACTGTCATGCCATGACAACTGCTGGGGCAATAGAGGGCTTACACCTATGGGGCACGTCAGACTGACATCATCTGCAGTCACCCATGTTCCAACAAGTACCTGTATTCCGTAATATTCCACTGGTCTAGAAAATACTACCATGAGTCTGAGTAGACCCTAGTCTAAAGGTTAGGGGCAGAGAGATCTATTAATACTATGGAATATTCTAGAGTGTTCCAAATTTCTGCAGTGCTCCCCAACTTATACATGCCCCTGCATCCAGTTTGAGAACCAATGATCTAGTGGATGCCAAGAGACCCCTGTGTCTTGAGGTTTCTGGGCACTAATAGTGGATATGCTGGTAGGACCTCAACCAGGCACTGCCTCTCACCCAGGTAAACCCAGGGATGTAGAATCACATCCCCTCTCAAGGCCTCAGTTTCCTTGTCTAGAAGCCTGAATTCTGACTTCAGAAAGCAGCTGGCTCGAATATAAACAAACAGAGCCATCCTCATGCTCAGGCAGGGAGCAGGGCAGCTCTTAATATCATTAGAGAAGAGCTTCCCAAACTTTAATACAGCCAAGGAGGCTGTGCAACCTTGGACAAGTGTCTTCACCTCTCTGAGCCTGTTCCCCTATCTGTAAAACGGGGATATGGTAGGACTTACATCGTGGGGTTGTTGTGAGGATAAAATAAGATGATGCACAGGCCTGGCACAGAACCAATGCTCAGTAAATATCACCTGGTGTTATTTTTAGGTGCAGTAAGGTTTATATCTGTAGTGGAGGTGAAATCAGTACCAATTAGATTTTACCAGTACCAGTATTATTTGATATTACTGTATCATTAGCACTAATGATGGTAGTAATAATGTTTTACTATTATTTGTGTGGTCATTAGCATTATTTAGTGTGTTAGATATCAGAACTAGTAGCGCTGTGTTTATCTTCTAGAGTCGTTGTGATGGGGTACATGGGGGTGGCACATGTGTGGGTTCTCCTAGTTTCTTTCTTGCAGGACTTTTCTGAACAATTAGCACACTAATGAATACTATGAACCAGACACAGGGGTGAACAAAATGGAATGTTCCACAGATCTATTTGACCTCAGGACACATTGTTCTGGGGACAGGCACTTGCCAGACAAATGCCAAGAAAAGTGGGGATTGGGAGCTGCCAGTGCCTGCTGTGCTGGCTGTGCAGCTCTGGGCAAGTGATTCAGCCTCTCTGAGCCCTGTTAACAGCTCTGCGAAAGCAAGTCATGGGGTGGGGAGGCAAGAAAAGGCCATAAACATGAAGTGTCTCGAGCAACTGCCTATGGCTGGCGATCATCGTGGTTACCACATGTTTTACTTCCAACCTCCTTCTCAACAGAGATGGGGAAATGAGGCTCAGGGGGAGAGGGCCTAGGCCAAGGTCACTCCTGAACCTGAGCTGTCCAGGCCCTGTCGGTCAACCCGAGCCACCCCTGCTCCTTACCCAGGATGTCCAGCCACTCGTCCAGGGCCGGGGCGGGCTCAGGCTCTGGCTCCATGGCGGCCAGGAACTCTCGGGCCAGGGCCCCGGGCTGCTCGGCCTCCTCCTGTGAGGGCTGCCCTACATCCTCAAGTGGCGGCAGCTCACTCAGATCCTCCTCCTCCTCCTCCTCCTCCTCCTCCTCGCCCTCTGCGTCTTCCACCCCGTCCAGCACTTCGAAGTCCTCAAGTGGTGGGACCCCAGCAGGTGGCGGGGCAGTGGGCTCAGGGTCCGCAGCAGAGGGCTCAGCACAGGATGCCATGCTGCTGGGGGGATGGGAATTGGCCCTGGTGGGGAGAATGGATGAGGGTAAGAATCCCACCAAGCCCCTCAAATCTCCTCTGCCTCCATTCTCCACACCGCCGATCACTTGCTGTGTGACTCAGGGGCTCCAGGCCTTAGTTTCCTCATCCACAGGGTGGGTAGAGTAACAACCCTGGTTTGTCCAAAGGATTTAACAACCCACTCATCAAGCCCTGGCATCAGGTTCAAACAGTGTTAGCTATTATTAACTATTATTTAATCTTTATAAACACCCCGGGGAAGTAGGGAACATTCCCCCTGCAGAAAAGGAAACTGAGGCCCAGAGTGGCAAAGCCATTTGCCCAAGGTCACAGAGCAAGCCAACCACAGGAGGCAGGATTTGAACCTAGGGCTTTATCTGCTTAAATGTCCAGAGCTGGTGCTGGGATTTTTTTCAGGGGGACAACCCCCGAGATCTTGGGGAGACTATTTTTTAGAGCCCAAGGGAAAAATAACTGAATCTTTACCAGAGCTCCCCACCTCCAGCTGTCCCTTCTCCTAAGGGGAGCCACCCAGAAACCCCAAGGCTTTCCTTCCATACACTGAACCTAATACCACCGCCCCCAACACCAGGGACCTTGACCCAAGCCATTCCTTGGGAGCCTTTTCTCCTCTCCTCAGGCCTTCTTACCACCTTCTCAAAGTAGCCTCCTTTGAGGAGGAGTGGTCGAGACCCCCACGGCTTCTTCCTTGGACCATCAAGAACTGTCCGCCTCCCCCAGGCCCCAAGCTCTGGCGGTGGTAGAGCCGTCATTCTAACCCACAGCATCCCCTCCCTAACCCTCACCTGCCTGCTCCTTCGGGGCTCGGGTCCCATTTTCTGAGACCCTCCCAGCCCCCACCCTCACAATCTCCTGCGCTCGCATAAATAGCCCTCCCCCCACCCCAAGCACCGACACCAGCCCGGGCCAGCTTCCCCCACAGCTGGCCCGTCGCCCCTCAACACCTTGATATCCCCAGACGCCCCCCCTCCCCATCCCATAACACCCTACGCTCTCCAGACGCCCCCTGCACCGGCCTGGCCTACCGTCAACCTCCCACCCAAGTTCCCAACGCCCCACGCCTGTTTGACGCCACCAGTCTGGGGCTCCCGACCCCCCGCAACCCTCGGGCGCCCCCGGCACTGCACGTCTCCGCCGGCAGCGCCCCCAGCCGCTGCCCTTGACCTTCCGTGGCCCCCACCCCCAGCAGCCCTCACCAGGCCGCGCCCTCTCCGGCACTCAGAACCCCCGCGCCCCCCGGCTCGCCTCCCCCGCGGCCCTTCATTCCGCCTAGCAGTCGCAGCCCCCGCCGCGCCGGCCCCCGGACTAGCCCAGGTCCGGGCAGCGCTCCGGGCCAGCGCTACCCCGCCGGCGCCCCGGGACACGTGCCTCCGGCTCCGGGACCCCAGCCTGGGGTCCTGCGCCCCCCTCCCCGCCCCCAGCCGCGGCCGCCGCGCCTCGGGAACCAGGCTCTGGTGCCCAGCACCGCCCTCACCGCGCCCATTGGACGCCGCCGCGGTGACTGCAGCGTCCATTGGTGCGCGAGCACATCCGTCTCAGGCACAGGCACCGCCCCCTTCCTGCTTGCATCCGTGGGGCGTTCTTAAAGGGGCAGAGGCCGTCGCGCCAACCCCTGACGGAGGCGAGGGCGGAGGCGAAGGCGGGGGCGGGGGGCTGAAGATCCGAGTCAGTTCTCGGGTCAGTGCCGCGCATCTTGGCAAGACATACAACCCCTGTTTGAGCTTCATTCTGCTCATCTGTGAAATGGGGATAAACACCTCTATGCGCGCACTCTCACCTTGGGGGCTGTTGGGAGGACAACACTAAATGGTATTTCCTTAAGGAGCTCAGGCTTGCAGGTCAGGGCAGCCAGACTGCTGGATAACCCACTCTGAACCGCTAGTTACTTCTGTAGACCCGAGACCCCGAGGGGGAGCGACGTGCCCAAGAGCACACAGAACCTCCGCCCCGCTACACCGCCCCTGCACCTGGTCTGTCTAATCCCGGGAGGGTGGCCTGGTGCATACAGGAGGAACTCAATAACAGCTAGGTTAACTGCTGAGAGAGCAGGGCCACTGGGAGGAGTCCCTCCTCCCTGCACCTTCTGTTAGAGCATGATAAGGTGCCCACGGCCCCAGGAGAAGGTGGCAGCATTGATTAGAAGGGTTTTTATGGCTCATGTTTTGAAAGAGGGGGCACTTACTCCTTTTTACTCTGTTTTATTTTCTTCCCAGCAGTTACCCCCTTCCAGAATGATCTTGTTCATTCTTTTGCTTCCCCCCTTCCCCCCATTTTGCTCCAGCCTGGAAAGAATTTTGTCTGTTTTGTCCTCACCACCTCCTTGAATGATGCTTAAGGCCCTATGGGAGTTCAATAGATGAATGAATAATTGAATGAATTAATGAATACATGAGCAGGACACTGGCTTTTGGAGGTAGCTAACACTGGAGAAGGTAACTGGCTTTTGGCGGTAACTTGTCAGATAGGTGCTCTGAGGTCACCTCCTACTGGAAGCCATCCCTGACCTCCCCATGGCAAGGCCAGGTGTCCTGATTGGCCGCAGTCTTGGTAAAATGAACCTCCACTTCATAACTGATTCACTTGTGTCTGTGCCATCAGTTGACTTTTGCCTCACCCGGTAGACTGGAAGACCCCCAAAATCTGAGAAGGGTACATTGTTTCTTATTGTTTTAGTCCTGAGGCCTACATGCTGCATGGCACAAAACAGGGGGAGGTATTCAGGGAAATCATTGTGGAAAGAAGGAAGGAAGGAAGGAAGGAAGGCAGGGAGGAAGGAAGGCTGCCCAGTCTGAAGAGGTGGGGGGGGGGGGGGAGGACTTCCCTGGTGGCACAGTGGTTAAGAATCTGCCTGCCAATGCAGGGAACACAGGTTCGATCCCTGGTCCGGGAAGATCACACCTGCTGCGGAGCAACTAAGCCTGTGTGCCACAAATACTGAGCCTACGCTCTAGAGCCCGTGAGCCACAACTACTGACCCCGCGTGCTGCAACTACTGAAGCCTGTGCACCTAGAGCCCATGATCCGCAACAAGAGAAGCCACAGCAATAAGAAGCCAATGCACCGCAACGAAGAGTAGCCCCTGCTCACTGCAACTAGAGAAAGCCCGCGCACAGCAATAAAGACCCAACACAGCCAAAAATCAATCAATAAATAAATAAAATTAAAAAAAAAAAAAAAGAATCCGCCTGCCAATGCAGGGAACATGGGTTCAAGCCCTGGTCTGGGAAGATCCCACATTCCACGGAGCAACAAAGCCCTGCACCACAACTACTGAGCCTGCGCTCTACAGCCCGCGAGCCACAACTACTGAGCCCATGTGCCACAACTACTGAAGCCCACACGTCTAGAGCCCGTGGTCAGCAACAAGAGAAACCACCGCAATCAGAAGCCCGCGCCCTGCAACGAAGAGTAGTCCTGGCTCGCCGCAACTAGAGAAAGCCCGCACACAGCAGCAAAGACCCAACACAGCCAAGAAAATAAATAAATAAAATTTAAACAAAATAAAAAAGGAAAACATTTTGGACCAGCCAAGTCCCTTTTGGCTTCAATGTGCAGCCCCACCCCTTCCAGGTCCCTCGTAATTGTTCCCTGGCTTCCAACAGAGCCCAAGAGACCCGTTGAAAAGCTTGGTTTCTCCAGTCTGGGCCTCTTCTGCTACAGCTTGGCAAAGCCATGCAAACAGAGCCACAGTTCTACTTTACCCAGAAGCCGCCACCCAGGCTCTTCTCAGCACTGGCTGCTGTCTGGTTCATGGAGCTCCACAATTCTTAAAAGATCAAATCCACACTATGTGCTTTCCCACCATCCTGTCTTTGCTCCTGTGATCCCCTCAGTCCTGAATGATTGTCAGCACCTGCAAAACTCCTAATCCTACCTCAAAACTCCATCCAGATGTACCTGCTTCCTGGACTTCAGAAGTCCTCAAACCCCACTCTGTAGGTTCCTCCAGCCTTGAGTCTCTCCTCCCTCTAACCCAACATTGTTCCCTTCAGGGCTGGGATTGTCTGTGTCAGACTCTCCTTCATCCTCCAAGGCTAGGCAGGGACTGAGTATTTTCTGGATTCTCAGAATATGGGCCAAACCCAGAAGGGGTGACTAGAGGGTTTACTGAACAATTTTTAAAACTGTTGGTTGAACTATAAGAATGTATAAGATTCCTGATCATCATTTACTTTTCAATGAATGAAGGCAGGAGAGTGTGAGAGTAATAATAGAGTTTACCCTCAGTTTACCAAGGGCTTACAATGGGCCAAACTCTGTTGTAAGGCAGCGGTCCCGAAACTTTTTGGCACCAGGGACTGGTTTCGTGGAAGACAATTTTTCCACAGATGGGGGTGGGGTGGGGCAATGGTTCAGGCCGTAATGCCAGCAATGGTTCAGGTGCTAATGTGAGTGATGGGGAGTGATGGTGAGTGGCAGATGAAGCTTTGCTTGGTTACCCGCCGCCCACCTCCGGCTGTTCAGCCTGTTTCCTAATAGGCCGAGGACAAGTACTGGTCCACAGCCCGGGGTTGGGGACCCCTCTTGTAAGGAATTAACCTGCATGATTTCTTAAGGTTAAGCCACTTGCTCAAGGCTACCGAGCTAGGATGTGACAGCTGGAATTAGAACTCAGATATGCCAATTCCAGGGCTCTCAAAGAGTCTTCCATGTGCCCAAGGGTATGTGTGTATCTCTCAAGCTCTTAGCAACCTTAAGAGGCAGATGCTAGGTTCACCCAGACTCACAGTTAACAAACTGAGACACAGAAAAATCAGACATATAATATATAACATACATTTCATAAGACCCCAGAAACTAATGATAATTGCTAACACTTATCAAGCAATTACTATTTGCCCCATTTTGTTCATGCATTTAACTTGGGTTATCTCACTTAACACATCCTCATCTCAGTATGAACTCATGGTTTTCAGTAGAGACACAAGGGAACAGATATAGAACTAAAAATAGATGTGTATATGCATGGGTTAGTAGACATACATGTATTTCCTAGCTCTGACTGCTGAGAGGGTTTCTAAGCAATAATACCTGGGTAGCAGTGAGCACACCCAGCACCCAGATCTTGGTCTCTAAATACCATTCTCCAAGAAGCAGAACCAGGCTCCTTGGAGAAATGGCTGATTCCAGGGATATTCCAAAGCAAGCACAGAACATCTTGTGATGCCAAAAGTAAGGACGTACTCACAGAAACATGAAGACATATTAAAAGGACATAGGAGCTAAATTAAAGGGGCAGTAAAATAAATAATATAGAAATTGATTATAAGCCACAGAATAAAATAAATATTCATGACTCCATAGTGATATAAATACTTGAATACATAATTGAGAAGAATGGACAGCTCTTGTTTACAACAGAATTCCAATTAATAATTAAATTAAAAATCACCATTATGCAAACACATAGTAAGTAATCATTATTGCTGCCAAGAGCCATGAATGGATGCTAAAACTAAAGGGTGAAAAATATGTAAACAACAACAAAAAAAACCCAAGACCAAAACACCAATGGTATTTACATAGTCTCTTAAGTATCCCCCCATAGGATACTTATTAATTGCAAAGGAAAAGAGTAACTTGACAGTTGAGAAGCTGGTAGACACTGCCTTAAGCAAGTAATCAAAGTTAACGTCACCAACAATGAGACATATCAACATCCCAGTGTCTCCTGATATGATGCATTGAGAAGGAAACATCACTTTCGTGGGATTCTTTCCCAAGCTGCTCAACTTCCGTCTAATCATGAGGAAATATTGAACAAACCCATAATGTTAGGTGTTCTACAAAACCAGTACTCTTCAAAAGTATTAAGGTCATGAAAGATTAAGGAAGACAGGAATTGTCACAGAGTGGAAGAGACCAAGGAGACATGACTAAATGCAATGCAGGATCCTGGCCCAGAAAAAGATTACCAAAAACGCAGCAGGGTGTTTGAACCCGAGTGAATCTGATTCCCAGCCTGGAAAGCAGAACATTTGGGTCTGGATCCACCACAGCCCACTCGAGGATTATATGACCCTGTGGGAATGCTTGCCGCTCTCGGACCTCAGTCTTACTATCTATAAAATCGGTTGTTTCATCCTCCCTTCCCATTCCCCTCCCCCCTTCCGGGCTGCCTTGGAGCTCAGGCTTTGGAAACTACGCAGGCGCGAGAGAGACTGCTTGATTGGCTATTTGTTGTGATGCGCCCGCAAATAGAAGCTGCATCTAAGCTCCACCCGTTCCTGCCGCGCCTCCACGCACGCAAGTCAGCCCAGGGCACGTCGCCGCCACGCGCGCTCGCACGCATGGTGCGTGGTGACGTCGTGGCGGCGCGGGCGCCATCCCGGAAGCGCGAGCAAGGCCGCCAGATGTGCAGGTGCTGCTGCCACCGACGCCGGGGCCGAGTTCGGGGTGGGGCTGGGGACGCAGGGGCCTCTGGGGAGCCGGGCCGGGTCGGGAGCGGTCCTCGGGTTGTAGCGGGGTGGGGCGCGCCGCTGGCAACATCTGGGCACCCCTCCTGCGCACAGGTCTCAGTTTCCCCGTCTGCGCGGTGGACGCGCGGGCGGCGCCATGGGCCGAGTATGTATCCGAGGCGCGGGAGTTGGGGCCGCCTGTGTTCAGGCTGTGCCGTGTCTCCCGGAATCGGGCGTTGACCTGCTTGGGCCTCAGTTTCCCGCTTCACAGGGGCGGGGCATGAGGGGATTTGTGAGCCCCGCCCCGCCTCGCGGGTTTTGCTGAGCTTGGGCAGCCAAATTAAATTCTGTTAAATGACTTGGGTGGAGTTGCGGCGCCTCTCCGTATTGGTGTGTGACCTGAGCCCACCCCTGGGAGCCTTTGGTGCCCTCGGAGATGCCCTTGTAGGGGAGACTGGGGATTAAATGAAGTGCTATATAAGTGTTTGTTCTGTATTCTTGGAAGCACTAGGGAGGCCCTCATTAGAATACTGATTCCCGGGCCCTGTCCTAGGATTTCTTCACACTCCACTTGGAGAAACTGACTGCTCCGAGCCCAGCACCTCTTAGCACTATTGGTTTTAGTCCCCACAGACAGCATTGTGAGATTCAGATTCTTTGTTATACCTATTTTCTGGGTGAGAAAATGGATCTAGGAAGTGAGGTGACTCTCCCAAGGTCACACAGTCTCCCTCTCTGCGTGTGTCCCCCATAAATATATTTGGAGCAGGGATCAGAGCCCATGCTGGGTCATTTCCACTCTGTATGTGGGCCAGATTAGCAGTTAGTCAGGGAAGGCTTCCTGTGAGAGGCAGCTGGTGGGGGAGTGTGCCTTGAATCCCTCAGCCCTCACATCTGGGAGCCAGAGACAGGAAAGAGCCCATCTTTGTAGCAGAACCATTTCCCACAGGTCCAAATCCTGCACCTGCCAGGCTCTAGCTGTGGGCTTCCCGCCACATTCTGTCCTTTGAGAGTCCAAGTGTCCTCTTTATACATGATCTTCTTTGGAAATGTGGAGGGTGTGGGTGTCCATGCCTGGCACATAGAAGGAGCTCAAACATGGTGATTGGGGAGGTGGTGGATTTCGTCAGGTGTGGCAGTTTATCTCCAGAAGGCACGTAATGGCTGCAAACTGATAGCCAGATTCTGGGCACAAATAGATATGTACTTTTGGCCTCTATGGTGTTGGGGTAAGAAAAATATTAGTTGCTAACATTTGTAAATGAGGCGATTTCACAGGAAAAAGAAGTCCATATTTCAGGTTTATTTCTGGAAACAATCAGAAGTCTGGCAGGAATCAGGTGCTGCAAGAAGCAGCTGTCCTGTCACAGGTAGCTACTGAACGTCAGAGTCACATATTTGTGGATCCTGTGGTCTGTGGGTGTTTGAGTTGTGACCCATGTTCACTGGCTGTGCGACAACGGCCTAGTTCCTCAGTCTCTGAGCCTCAATTTTCTCATGTATAAATAAGGATGGTAACAATTGTCAGGGTTTGAAATTGGTGTCTTGTTTAATATACAGTAGGTGCTAAATAAAGAGGAGGGTAGTTAAGTGGGCTCCGAAAGCCCTTCCTGATCCTGTGTGTGAATCTTAACCAATTGCAAGTGGGCCTTTCAGTCGACGATTAAACGTGCAGACCTCAGAGCCAAGCTATGTCAGGATTCTGGGTTTTTCCTGAACCTCCTTAGGAGGGTCAGTGCTGAAGCTGTGGTCCCTCCTGCCCTAGCATGGTCCAGGAAGTCCCCACCTGCTGGGATAGCATCTGTGTGCCAGGGAAGCTGGGAGCCAAGAGCCACAGAGCCATCTGGGTTGCTGGGGCCCACAGCCTGGCTGCCAGTGCCTGAAATTCTTGGCTTTAACTTGCTGATATAAGTCTAGCTTCAGAGCTGAGTTTGAAAGGTTCTGTTTGCCTTCATCAAACTAAATTCGGGCAATCCCTTGCTGTGAACAAGGTTCTGGGCTGGGCTCTGGAGACAGAGCAACGAGCAAGAAAGAACACACGCCTCTGTTCTGTTGGAGCTAATGTTGCTGTGGGGGTGACAGGCAAAAGGGTTAACTGATAACTAAGATAATTTCAGGAAGCGATGAGACAGTGGAGCAATTAAAAAAAGGTGAAGTGGTAAGTGACCAGAATAGGGGTAGTCATCAAAGACCTCTTGGGAGAAAAGGCATTGGAGGGGGTGATGATTTGAGGGGGCAGCCAGGAGGAGGGGGGCAGGTCAATGCAGGAGGAAGGTGCCTGTAGCTTTGGGCACATGGAGAGGGGCAGGTGTGGAGGTGGGAGGGGTGATGGGATTGTGATGTGCTTGGGTGCAAGTTATAAATAGGAGCTCCTGTGGTTCTCGAAACACCCCCGAGTTCCTGGCATGACAAAGCTGAGGCTCAGGTGGCATGACCCACTTACGGACAGGTGGCCTGTGGGGTTCCCAGCCCCTCCTCTCCATCCCACCTCCCCCCACTTCCTGATGCAGACTGAAAACACTTTCTTCCTGCCTGTTTCAGGCAGCGGAGGAGGAGGAAGAGATGGACCCCCCGGACTCGGCCTCGAGGGTCTTCTGTAGCCGCATCCTGAGCATGGTGAATGCAGACGATGTCAACGCCATCATCCTGGCCCAGAAGAACATGTGAGTGGAAGCCAAGGGCCCTGGGCCCCCGGTATGGGAAGGAATCCACTTGCTGGCCAGCATTCTTGCCCTGCCCGCCTCTGCCCCGGGCCCACACTGGTGATAAAATGAAGGAAATGAGCAAATCTGTTGGCTGGCTCCAAAGTAAATTCCTTCCTGGTCTGAAGGCGAGGCCTTGGCACAGGAAGCAGGGCTCTGGGACAGTTTCGCAGCTGCGGACAGTTTGGCGGGGACCATAGCAGCTCCTTTCCCGAGGCCTGGGGTGGGGAGACTTGAGGGGGATAAGGAAGGAACTGCTGGGGGATTTAAGGGAGCCAGTCGACTCACTTCCTGTTGGGAACCTGTTCTCTCAGAGCCTAGGCTGTCTCTGTGGAGCACCCAGGGTCACTTGGAAGGGCTGTGAATGGCCTTTGCCCTCTTTGGGGCTTGGCACTGTGTCCACCATAGCCTCACCCTAATTCCGGCCTGCTCTGTGGGGAAGAAGGGCTGACACAACCTTCGGGGGGAAACATGGTCTCCTGGGGCTTCATTTTTGTGTCTTTAAGCCAAAGGCTCTTCCTTCCATTTACAACACAGCACAGACCTGATACCTTACCTTTCTTGCCCTGTGACAGTGGTGCTGGATATGTCTGGGTCTCAGCATACCCATCTCCCTCCTAGGTCTTTAGTTCAGATTCAGACCTGACTCTGGGGAACTCCCAGACTGAGGGGAGACAAAATCAGACTTGAACCTTCCTGGTCTCGGGGTATCAGGGCTGGGCAAGAGAAAGAAGCTGGGGCTAGGGGAGTCAGAGTGTCAAAGAGTCTACTTGAGGGAGAGGGTTAAGGCTACATGAGAAAGGTACACTTGAGTAGGATTTTTGAGTAGGGTTTTGAAAGTTGAATAGGAGTTTGCTAGCTGGCTCAAACACCAGGTAGAGCTCCACAAGACAAGGGAATGGTCTACGCAAAGGTCATGGAGCAGGAAAGGGCCTAGCAGGATCAGTTGGCAGGGACCTGGAGGCTGAGCAGAGGAGTTGGTGCCCTTTTTCCGCCACCAGGCTGGACCGCTTTGAGAAGACAAACGAGATGCTGCTCAACTTCAACAACCTGTCAAGTGCCCGCCTGCAGCAGATGAGCGAGCGCTTTCTGCACCACACAAGGACCCTGGTGGAGATGAAACGGGACCTGGACAGCATCTTCCGCAGGATCAGGTGGGTGCTTGGCTCTCCAGTCTCTGCCTCCTGCTCTGAGCCTCTGAGCCTAAAAAGAGGGTTCCTCCTCTTTTCAATAAGGGCCGTCCTCTCCACATAGCAGGGCGGTGGGGAGATTCAGCTTGTTTTACGAGGCTTCATTGCACACTTAGTATTAGAGAAGATCTGAAAATCTTGGAGTTTCTCAATTTAAATTTTATTCCTTTTTTGAAAATGCAACATAGTGCCAGACCCATAATGCAAAAGGCAGGCAGGAGCAGACAGTGAAAGGCTAGCCTTATGTCCCCCTTGGCCTCCACCCAGGACTTCTCTCAAGAGGAAAATGAGATTGCCAGATTTTGCGGGTCCTTCTCAAGCTGGTTTCCATGAGGACAGAGAAAGATGATGTCCAAGTCCCTAGCCACATAGAATGCTTGACACGGCCCCCGGAGCTCCTATCACCACTGCTGCCGTTAACAACTGCTGCTGGGGCGCCGAGGCCTGGAACAAGCTGGCACTACAGCTGTATTTCTGGCTGACTGTGCTGCTTCTTCTTTTCCGGGGGCAGCCGCATCTGCTGGCAGAGCAGGTGCCACAGATTGAGGGCAACATGTTTCCTTGGAGCATGCTCTGTGCAGAAATCACAAGACAGGCCGGATAAATCCTTTATCAAAGCGTATCTTTTCTGGGGCATCTCACCAGGCTGGTTGCCCATGTGTGGTGTTGCAGGGGTGGAAGTAGAGTAGGAACCACAAGGGTTGACACCTTTTGTGTGTATCTGTGTCACTCAGGAAGGAGATAAGTGTGTCCACCCAGGCAGGGATGCAGCAGCAGCAGTGGTACTTCGGGGGAGGGGGTTGGGGGGGACAGTGCTGGCTGGCCATAGTCAAGGGTGAGAGACTGCTCTGAAGAGCCTTTTGTAATTCTTTGTAAACAGAACTGCATTACTTCAGGTAAAAAGGAAAAACCAGGTTAAAAAGGGAAGCAGGTGCTTCTCTGTGAAGTTCAGTTTAGTGAGTGCCAGTGTTCGGTGTTTGGGGTGTGGATAGTCAGCACTCCTGGCCCCCACAGACATCCTCACCCCGGGGATGGAGAGACAAGCTAGGACAAGTCACCCAGAGGAGTGCCTGTTGAGGCAAGGGGAAGGGAAGCTTCCTGGAAGGTTGTCCTGGTAGAAGAGGTTTAGACATGAGGCATTGCAGGTAGAGGGCCCAGCCAGCACGCAGAGCCAGCACCAAGGACACGCAGAAGTTGGGTGACAGCTGGGTAGCTGCCATCCGTCCCGGGGGTGGGAGGTCCGCCGGCTGAGCGCCCAGTCCTACCTCCAGCCCTGGAGCAGAGTATGACAAGCAGTGACGGGGAGGTTCCTGGCCTGCACCGGGCCCAGCCTGCGCACTCTGCAGGTTCAGCCCTGTGTGCCTTCCCTTCCCCTGCAGGACACTGAAAGGGAAGCTGGCCAGGCAGCACCCGGAGGCCTTCAGCCGTAAGTGTCACCCAGAGCTCCTACATCCCGCTTCTGGGCTCTGTGCCCTTGGATGCCAGGGCCCTCAGCCCAGGGCTGGCTTCTGGAAGGTCACCTCAAGGGCTGACACCAAGCCCGGGCCCTAGTGGGCAGTGGGTCCAGTAAGACCTGGGGCAGGGGCGGGAGTGCTGGCCTGATCTTCTTGGCAACCTGCGGAGCAGGTGTTGGGACTAGAGCCTCCTCCCTTGGGGGAGGTCACACGAGGGAATGTGGACAAGAATGATGACAGTCCTTAGCCCAGTGAATGTCACGTACTCCTACGAGCCAGGCTGTTACCCACAAACACCTATGAGGTGGGGACTGTGCCCAGAGGGGCAGTGACTTGTCAGAGGAAGCACAGCGTCCTCCATGCTGAGCTTCAGTTTACCCAGTCTGCAGAATGGGCCAACAGCTCCCCACTCCAGGGCCGCTGACAACCACAGGCATAAAGGCAATGCCATCATTCCCAGTTTATAGAGCAGGGAGCTGAGACACGGGCAGGTGAGGGGCCTGGCCCAGGTGACACAGTCAAGAGGGCAGAGCCAGGCTCAGACTTGCCCCCAGGGCCCACATAGGCCTAACCCCAGAGAACCTGAGTCTTTACCTTACCTCACCTTAAAGAGAGGCCTCTCACCTGCTTGGACCTCGGTTTCCTCATCTGTAAAATGAACCAAGTTATGTCCCATGGGGTGGGGGTAGCTGTCAGGGGTCCTGGGCCCAGTTAATCCCTCATCACAGTGCCTGGCATGGTGACTAAGCCAACTCCTGGGCCTCCTTCCCCCAGACATCCCGGAGGCGTCCCTCCTGGAAGACGAGGATGAAGACCCCATCCCGCCCAGCACCACAACAACCATTGCCACCTCGGAACAGAGCACGGGCTCATGTGACACCAGCCCCGACACAGTCTCGCCCTCCCTCAGCCCCGGCTTCGAGGACCTGTCCCACGTCCGGCCCGGCTCCCCTGCCATCAATGGCCACAGCCATACAGATGACGAGGAGATGCCGGGCGAGTAGCCCTACTCCCAGGAGCTCAGACGGGTCTCAGGGCAGCAGTGGTGCCACTGCCCAGATGTCTGAGGTGGCAGTGGGTAACGCTGCCTTGAGACAGTCAGCTTTGCCACCCTACTCTGTCATTTGGGGCTCACTGGGGGACAAGTCTCCCTCCCTGGGGTATGGAATTCCTGGGGATCTATCATTCCCCCTCCTTCCTCACTGAGAACATCTCTCTTCTGTAGACCCCTCTGCCAGGCCAGGGGATGACCAGTCCAGCTGGAGTCGGGTTGGGTGCAGAGCCAGGCCTGAGGTCTGCTCTGAGCAACACCTAAAGGTTCCCAGAGACCAGAGCCAGATGTCCTCTGTCCCAGCACCCTGGTCAGGACCTCCTCAAGGTGGCCAAGCACTGTCATGTCTGAGTTCACCCCAGCCCACCCCTGTGCCTACTAATTCTGGTCTCCTTGCCCCTTCCTCCAATGACAGTATTGAATACTTTCTCCAATCATTATCTCAAAGAGGTTTCTGAGACAGTTGTAGAAGCCTCAAGGCATAGATTAGCCATCCCCTCAGCACCGAGCCTGGTTAGGCCCTGTTTCTCGGACCAGAGGTGTGGACCCTGAGGGCCCAGCAGGCTTCTCCTGGGGCCTCCGTGGAGCAAGCCGAGCCACCTCGGAGAACAGAGTTAAGCAGAATATTTTTGTACCCGATGTTTACAGATGCTGTTGGGAAGTTATCAATAAAAAGACTCTGTTACTAAAAAGGGAAGGGTGCACCTAGCAGTGGCTTCCTTCCATCCTTGGGCCCAGCAGTCCAGAATGGGGGCAAGTGCTGGATGTGGGACAGGATGGTTATGGACAGCCAGGCACCACTGAGCTGGAAAGAAGTGGGCTGCTGTGCTTTGAGTGGGAGTCTCCAGTGGTGGCAACCATAATAACCCCACTTCCTGTCACCAACCAGGCCTTCAAATGTGCTATTCCCAGTGCCCACAACATTATTCCTTTACCTCCTTGAGTAACTCCTCCTCCAAATCTCAGCCCTAAGGTGGGCTCCTCAAGGAGCTGGGGTCTCATTCCCCATCAGACACTCTCACAGAGTCCCCTCATCTTTGGAGCACTTAGAAATTATGTTATTAAAGGCCTCTTCCCAGACTTCAGAGTGTCTGCTTTTGCCTGGTCCATAGGGGGCGCCGGGAAGTGTTCAAGGAAATAAGGTACGCTGCCAAACCCGCAGGTATCTTCTCAGTTCTCACCGCTTTCCGGCGCCCAGCACTTTTTAGCCATCCTTGAGTCTCCTCCGTCTTATATCCTAAACAGACCCTGGGTCCCACCCCATTTCCTTGGGTGAATGCACCACCCCACCTGCTCTCCGTGCTCCTGTACGGACCCGCCCTTTAATCCATCTGTGCACAGCGGCCGGCCTCCAGTGGCTCCAACACGTTCGGCCCTTACGCCGCCTCCTGCCTCGACCCTTGCGTCTTGGACCCGCAGACCCTCTGCTTAATGCCTCCACTTTAGCACAAAACAGTTTCCCCTACTCTGTTGAAATATTTCCGGAGCACCCGCTACGTGCGGGCAGTCTTCAGGCGGCCTGGAAACAGCGAGCAGAAACACCAGGAAAGGTGCGGCATTATTCCTACGTGACGCGACGGGCGGAGCTCGCACCCCGAGGCAGGTGGGCAGCGGCCGCTCACAGGCACCTCGGCTTCGTGCGCCCGCACGCAACATAGGGGCGGGGCGGGGCCGAGGGCGGGGCGCGGCGCGGCGCGGATTGTGACGCAGACGCGCAGCGTGCTCGGTGCGCAGGCGCCCTCGGCGGCGAATCGGCGGTTTCCGGTTCAACCGCCCTCTTTCTCGTCAACGAGACGACGGAGCAGGTACGTGATGGCCTGGGCAGGGTTGGGCGGTAGCCTGCGGGGGCCCAGGCAGCGGAGGAGACGGCCTGGACTCCTTCTAGGCGAGCTAGGCCCTGTGGGGCGGCTTAGCAAGGCACACTGGGCCGGGTTCCGAGCCCGAACTGGGCCCCGGGAGGGAAGCCGGCCTTTGGAAGAGGAGCCTGCCCGCTCCGCCGGCCTCAGCTATCTGACGAGGCTTTGGGGCGAGGATGTGTCCTTCGGGGCAGATCCGATTTAATGGGGAGGAGTATTAACTGTAACTTTGTCTCGTGGCAGACACTCTGCCAGTCCATTTAAAAATACTAAGCCTTTGAGTTGGGTCTCTGTTTCCTTTTCTAAATCTGTAAGTAGAGTCTGGTAGTAGCAGCCGTTTTCTAGACTTGGAAAGTGAAAAAACGGAAATACCTGTGTAAACAAGTATCAGGCACGTGGTTGGCTGTTGTTACTTATGGATTGGATCAAAGGCAGGAAATGTGGTCTGAGGATTAGGGCGTAACCCAGAAGGAAGTTTTGGGTGTCTGAGCTTGGAATTAGGAGAAGGGACTGTAGGGAGGAAAGCTTGTGTGTTGGGGGGCTGCTACTAAGATGGGATTCCCACCCCGGCTGCAGGAAGACTGGGGGCTGGCGGAGGAGAGGAAGGATGGGACCTCCAGACCGTTCTTGGCAAGGTGGTGCCGTAGACCTGTACTTTTCGTTCCATCTTTAAAGACGAAGCTGCTGGCTTGCAGGGTGGAAGGAAACAGGCACTGGGGCAGGCCTGCATTTGAAGTCGATGCCGGCACAGGGCTGTCAGGAACTAAGGCTGGCCAGCCTGTGAGCTCGGGCTGCTCAGACCTTCAGTGCTCACTACTCCATCCGTCCATTCTCCCCCCTGTCTCCCTAGCAGACGCAGAGATGCAGATCTTTGTGAAGACCTTGACGGGCAAGACCATCACTCTAGAGGTCGAGCCCAGTGACACCATTGAGAATGTCAAGGCTAAAATCCAAGACAAGGAGGGTGAGTTGGGTTGGGGCTGGGTGCTCCGCAAAATAGGGGCCCTTCAGCGCTGAGGATCTGCTGTCCCTTGGCGAATGGGTGCTTGAACAGATCTCAGCCATGCCAGTGCTTCCCCTGTGTGATCTTGGGAAGGTAGCTTGTCCGCTCTACCTCATTTTCCCTTTTGACAGTTGGGTGATCCTGGCACAGCCCTGTGGAGGGAGGGGAGATCTGCTGGTAGTATTCTTCCCAGAGCTTTAGTAACTGAAGTGCTCTCTTCTTAGGCATTCCACCTGACCAGCAGCGTCTGATTTTCGCGGGCAAACAGCTGGAGGATGGCCGCACTCTGTCAGACTATAATATCCAGAAAGGTACGGGGGTGGGGTGGCTAGACAGGACCTCAGTGAGGCCTAGGACCCAGGATGGGTAGCTAACAGCCTCTTCAGCACCGGGAGGGGGCTGTAGAGGAGGATTGTTCTTAAGGTGAGGATCAGATAGGGCTAGGGAGTATTGCTTTGTAAGGTACTGTTTCCATCGCTGGAAAGCCATCTCAAGATCTCCACCAGGATTTCCAAATGGCGATGGTTTCTCATGTTCTTATTCACTTTTTTTCTTTAATTCTTGTGTTTCTCAGCGTGGTTACTATAAAGAAAATCGGCACCACTTTTTGCAGCAAAAGATTTAAATGTCTTACCTAGGAAAATAAAAGGTCGTCCTCGCACCACTTAGAAATTGCCTTGCCCTTGGGGAAACCCAGATGGACACCACTGTTGATGTATATTTATATTAGTCTCAGCCTCCCCGAGGACTGGTGGGAAATAAAAACGTGGAGGTTCTGTGGGGTGGGCTGGGCTGGTGTGTCCATCTACACATAGAACACGCAACGGATTCCGATGTGTCCCTGTCACACATGAGAAGCTCTGGTCTGCAGGGCACTGGAGGCTGCCCTGCACCTGTGGGACTGAGGTGGTGAGCCTAGGCTCAGTCACTGTCTCTCTCTGCCCTTCGTTTCCTATAGAGTCCACCCTGCACCTGGTGCTTCGTCTGCGAGGTGGCATCATCGAGCCTTCCCTTCGCCAGCTCGCTCAGAAATACAACTGCGACAAGATGATCTGCCGCAAGTATGTACTCTTCAGATTGGGGGTGTGGGCTGGCCCTGGTGGGGGTCGGGATGTGCCCTCACGACTCGCTCGTGTCCTCGCACAGGTGTTACGCTCGCCTGCACCCCCGTGCTGTCAACTGCCGCAAGAAGAAGTGTGGCCACACCAACAACCTGCGCCCCAAGAAGAAGGTCAAATAAGCCCCCTCCACCGGCTGCTTCTTTGCCCGCAGGGTGGCCTCCTGCCTAAGCCCCATGGCCCTGGGCCCTCAGTAAAGTTTCCCTTTCGTTGACTGGAGCAGTAACTGGTGTCCATGTGGTTGGTCTGTCCAGTGGGGAGGTGGCTGAGGTGCGGGCATCTCCCTTAGGGACTTCCTGTCAGTCAGTTCTTCATAGCTCTTGGGGGTCCTCTGTCCTGGGTTCCAGTTGTCTTACCAGTAAAGTGGGCTGTGGTCTCTGCCCTTCATGTCTGAAGTTGTCATAACCACAGCACAGGCAAGTCTCCCTCCTGGCCCTCTGCCACGTAGCCTAAGTGAGCCCGACCGTCTGGATTTTGTCACCTGTAATATGGGAATAAAGACCTCAGCCTAGGGACCGGTGGGACCTGCTCAGGCACGTTAACAACCCTCACGTCTGGGGCCTGGAGGTGTTCGGGTGTAGGTGGATGGTGGGGTAGGAAGGAACACCCCACCTAGCGTAAAATACCTGTTCTCAATTTTGACTGACCTTTAGGAGCTCCTGGGTCCCACCCAAGACTGATGTCTGCCAGGTGAGGGCTGGTAGTGCCCTGACAACGCCATGCTTCTGCTTGTCTTGGGGTGATTGGGGCTTCCTGTAGGTGACAACCCAGGCCTAGACGGTGATGCTTGAGAACAGCTGAGACCTGGAGTGCCAGCTAAAGGCTGTCACTTCAGGCCTCAGTTGAGTTTCATTTTTGTCAGTTGCCCCCTCCTCCCTAAGGCCAGGCCACCACCATCTTTCTGGTCTACCCTGTGTCCACTCCTGGAGGAGGAAGGGAGGAGGAAGCTTCCTGAAGCTCAAACTAGGCAGTTTATGTCCAGCTCCCAGGCCTTCTCTGTACTTAATAGGAACTCTCCCATCCCCCACCCTTGACCTCAGGCCTGCACCAGACTCCCACCTCAGGGCCTTTTGCACAGGCCCCCCTCTTCAAAGCAGTTCACACAGAACCTGTGGGTGCCAGTGACTTGAATTCTCCAGTGTCAGAACCTGTGTTCAAATCCCACTCTTGTCACAACCTTGTGGCATTAGATGATGGCTATCACTTCTTGGATTCAATTTTTTTTATATTAGTGGGGATGGGATGTGAGGAAGTGAAGTCGGGTTTTTTTTTTTTTTTTCTCTGTACGCGGGCCTCTCACTGTTGTGGCCTCTCCCGTTGCGGAGCACAGGCTCCGGACGCACAGGCTCGGCAGCCATGGCTCACGGGCCCAGCCGCTCCGCGGCATGTGGGATCTTCCCGGACCGGGGCACGAACCCGTGTCCCCTGCATCGGCAGGCGGACTCTCAACCACTGCGCCACCAGGGAAGCCCTGAAGTCGGGTTTTGACATAGCTGCATAGAAACAAGCCGAAGGACAGCCTTGCTGTATACAGAACCGTACATTTAAGGTCGAAAACGTTAAAGCAGGCGCCGGTCGGGAACAAGCACAGGGGTGGAGGTGGGTGGAGGGTGTCAGGCCTGAGAAGCCCCCAGTCTTCGCTCCCCATTCTTCCCCTGGGGTCTCTAGGTTAGCTGGTCGCCACAAGCTGGCTCCAGAGGCCTCCGGGCCTGCAGGGGGCGCCAGGCGCAGCGGAGCAACCTGCTCCCGGGTGGGACCAGAGCTGCGCAGTCATGATCATCACTGAGGCCGCGGCAGAGTCCGCTGTCCCCGCGGTGCCCGGTGATGCGGAAGCCACTGGAGCCCCGGAGCGCGAGCAGCTGGTGTGGCCCTGGGTGAGCTCGAGCCCGAGCGGGAACAGGCGCGGGGCGGGCGGTGCAGGCGCGGGGGCGCCGGCTTCATACCCTAGCCGTGCCCCTCGCCCCGTAGAAAGATGCCGCGATACGGGCGCTGGTGCAGCGCATCCACCAGTTGCAGGCTGAGCGCGCGCAGGCCTTCCGCCGGCTGGAGGAGTAAGTGAGGGCGTAGGGGAGGGGAGGGGTTAGCCCACAGCCCGCTCCGGGGATGAGCGTGCCTTGGGGGAGGAACTGGGTCCCCACTGGGCCGCGGTGTCAGAGGTGGAGCGGGATTTGCGGGGAGACCAGATCGCTCCCTTCCGCGTGCGCAGGGGTGGGCCCGTCTCGGGTTACCCTGCGGGCGTCAGAACGTCCTCCACACTCTGGGGTTTAGGGGACACTTGGAGGGCTTTCAGGTGGTCGATGCGGGTGCAGGGCCTGAGAGCCGGGGCCGTAGCCTCAGGATCCCCGCCTGCCGCAGAGGCCACCGACAGTACCTGAGCAGCGGCCCGCCCTACGACTTTCCGCGCTACCGGAGCACAGTACACGAGGTGACCCAGGCCTTCGCCGCCGCCTCGCGGGAGGTGCTGGCGGTGGAGGCCGAGCTAGCCGGACCCCGAGCGCAGCCGCTGCTCGCGAGCCACGTGCGCAGGCTGCAGCAGCTGGAGGAGACGCGCCTGGCCACGGTTAGGTCCCGCCCCGCTCCATGTATCCCCCTACTCCTCGTCTTGTCTCTCGGGCCTTGGCCCACTGTGCACCCCTTGGGGGAGGGGCCAGATTCCGTCCCCTCGAACCCCGCCCCTGGCGCCCCAGCACCCCCTCTTCCTGCCCCACCTCAGTCATCCACTAAGTTCACTCGAGAGTCTCAGGGTTAGCCCCCTCCTGTCCGCCCCCACTTTTCATCCAGATCTTTAGTCCCAGGACACGCCCACTCTATCCCAGACCCCGCCCCTACAATGCTCCTACCCCGCCCTGGCTTGTCCCAACGCCCCAGGCCAGGTACTCGACCCCCTGCTGATTGGGGGCCTTGGATTTCCAGGCCAGGTCCTCTTCCGGGTACACCCTCGATCCCAGCCTAGGTTCTGGGCCTGTTCCTCCCGCTAGGGATCCAAGGCCCAGCCTACTCTGCCTCTACAGCCAATCCTGACCAAGATACACTACCATTCCCAGGCCAACTCCACGCGAAGCCACGCCCACATCACTCTACGCTGGGATTCCCAGGCCACGCTGCTTTAGAGACCCAATCCCGGTCTACTTCCACCCTGGGATTGTAACTCCCTGGCAGGTCCCTGAGACTCCGCCTACTTCACAACCCTCACAACCCAACCACCCCACCCCACCCCCGCCCCCGCCCACCTATCCCTGCCTGAGATTTCACCACTGTTCCCCTTCCCCGCCTACAGGAGGCCATGACCATGTTGCGCTCTGCACTGATTCTAGGGCCCGCCCACTCGGCCCCTCTCCTCAGGAGCCCCCCTAAACCTAATCCTAGATTCCTCCTGCGCGAAGTACTGCCCCTTGAGACTCGCACCTGCTGTGGCCCCATCCTTGCGCTGCCTTTCCCGGTGCTTCAGTGTCTCTTCTAACCTACTATGTGGGAGGGCAGGGGGTGGCCTCTGCCAGTTGTGACATCCTCCTTGCTGCCTATTCCCCAACCAGGTGGCCCTGCTGCAGCTGATGGGGACACCAGAGCTGACCGGGCAGGACAACCTGCAGATGCACCAGCTGAAGATGAAGTGAGCACCGCCTCCCAGTGGGCTGACCATGCTAGATTTGCACATGCACCCTTGGGCACCCACCCCCAGCCAGGTGCGCCCCAGGGCTGGCAAGGGCAGATCCGCACACGACCCTTAGGGTGCGCACGCCAGAGTACTCACTCGGTGACTCCTAGATGTACTACACACATTCCCCCAGCGCACAGGCTATGCAGTTTCACACTAGACTCGCTGTGCATTCCCAGGACACAGCTGCGCACCTCATACACACCAATCCTGCTCACATGGCTCAACTCCGAGCTTGGACATGGTCGCCCAGGCCCCACCCGGTACACGCCTGCACATTCCTTCCTTTGGCCCCCCAAGCGCACACGTGTGCACACCCACTGGATATGTGCCACAGTCACCCTGCACACCTTCCTGATGGCACACACCCACCCAAGATGGCCTTTTCTCTTGCCACTCGGGACCCGTGGGACCACCCATCCTCCCAGGCACCTAAATGGTCCTTCTGGCTGCTAGCGCTGCCTGGAGGTTTGGCGGCAGGCAAGAGGGCCCGGGGCTGGCTACAGCCCCTTCGGAGCTGCGCAGCGGCGGCTAATTCGCCCCATCTGGGTTTTATTTATAGTTCCCTTCCACTCTTGTAGGGTAATTAAAACCATGGAAGCGATCAGCGAGGTTCTCCAGGATCTCAGGTTTGATGCAGAATCTGCAGAGTGATGGTGGCTCCCCAGGGACAAGCCAAAGGAGATGGGAAATGGGAAATACAGCGCTCTGCCCCGACTGCCAGCTGGCTGGGGTCATGCCCCACCGGACCACTGACCCTCTCCAAGTTCGCCTCACCTCTCATAATAAAGAACCTAAAGAACGTTTCGTCTGCAGCTGTTCCACTGTCTCTCTGTGCTGCGGTGGGATCCCACAAAGCCAAGGATGGCAGGTGCAAGATTCCCCCACTCCATGAGTGTAAAAACTCTGGTGTTTTGAATCACACTCTCCAAGGAGTTTGGAACCAGATATTTCAGATCATGGAGAGAGTCAGAAATTCTGGGAGGTCAAGATTCCCATCCCAAAGGGTCATCAGGATTCCTCGTCAGCCCCCACCCTAGGCCACTCTAGCCCCAAACTCACCTTCACAGTCAGGGCACCTAAATAGTTTGTTTATTTAAAAAGACTCTTTGGAGTGGTCCTGGGTAGGGGGGAGTAATGACCCTTTTTCACCCCCAGCCCTGGCAGGCGTTCTGGGAAGCTCAGCCCCCCTCACACACATCCCCCCACTGGGGTGCACCTCACGTGGAGGCCAGAGCTGTTGTGGCCCTCGGAGCTCAGAGTGCTCACCCCAGCTGCTGCCGAGAGGGCTGGGGCACCCTGAGGTGAGGGTACAGAGGTGGCCCCCAGTCTGGGGGTGGCCCCTGGGTCTCCATGCAGCAGGGAGGGCAGCCCCAGCCTCTAGAGCTTATCTGGCAGGACCTGCAGGCAGAGGGGAAGCCAGGCTTAGCAAGGAGCCTGGGAGGGGCCAGGAGCACAGAGCAAATGAGGAGGCCCCAGTTCAGGTCCTGGTTCCACCACTTTCAGCTGGGTGACCTTGGGTAGGCTATTGCCCCTCTCTAGGCACCGGTTTTCCCACCTGAAAAGTAATATCTATTCCATGGGGTGTCCTGCAGGTAATGTGCTTGACACAGGGCCGGTATGCAGTAGGCGCTCATATAATGCTACCAGGTGGCTATGTGCATTCATCCCTGAGGATGACATTCCCCTCTGGACATTTTAAAGGGGTCTGGATGCTCTTACTAGACTAAGGGCTACAGGGGCAGGCACACAGTAGGTGTTAACGTAAACGCTGATAAGAGAAACGTAAATGCTGGTAAGAAATGGAGGAAGGGATTGCACCTCAGTAACTAGGGCTGAGGGTGGAGGGCCCGTGGCCTACGGCCACCGGGAGGGGCCCTTGTCTCCCTGCCTGGCCACCCACCTGGGCCCCCCTTACCTCTCGCCGCGCCCCGTCTGCCCGAGGACAGGATCCCCTCGTCCTGTGCTTGGAAGGAAGGAGGCAGTGTCTGAGGGCTGAGGACCTACCTCCCCAGCTCGTTTACCCCCCTGGCCCCACCCCTCCACCTCTCGCCCGGGCGTCCCTCCTTCCTACCTGGTTGCGGGTCTTATGTGACTTCTGCATCCAGGCTCGCCACTGGTCATAGAGGCGGAAGCTGAGGTTCGAGCAGTACGCGTGCTTCTTAAGCCAGCCCAGAAACTGCTTGAGCTCGCGCCGCACCGGCCCCGAGCTCGGCTCGCCGCCCCGCGGCTCGCACGCCCCGCCGCCCGGGCCCGGGCGCTCTAATGGGGGCGGAGAGGCAGCGTCAGGGCGCGCCCGGCAGAGGGCGCGCGCGGGCAGGAGAGGGATGTTCCCTTAGGGCACCTCCCTCCCTGTTTCTATGGGACCCGATCCTCCCCACGGCCCAGCCCTGCACTGCAGCCCAGCTGCGCCCCCAAGGAGATAGGGGGCAGGGGAAGGAAGGGGCTCCTCCTCCACATCCCCTCTAGGAACCCGATTCCCGTGGCCTGAGCCAGGTGTGAGTGGAAGGGGGCGGGGCGGGGGAGGAGAGAGAGGCCAGGGCCAAAGGGATGAGAAGCAGACAGAGCAGGGGGCAGAGGAAGGAAGAGAGAGACGCTGATGAGAAAGAGCTGGAGAGAGAGAGACAGAGACTGAGCGATGGAGGCAAGGAGAGACAGATAGAGGGAGAGAGAAAGCAATGAGAGACAGCCAAGGAGATGCAGAGGCTCGAGAGATGGAGAGCCAGAGCAGGGAGGGACAGAGACACTGGGGGTGTAGGGACGCAGAAACCAAGAAAGGCAGAAAGATAGAAACAGAAAGAGAGTGAGTGACAGAGAGATGAAGGGAGACAGAGAATTCGAGGTGGCTCTGAGGGGGAGGGGCAAGCCCCCAGGACAGGCCTGAGAGTACAGCCTGTTGGATGGGGAGTGGGCCAGGAGGGCCAGGTGGGAGGCCGGCCTGTCGGTCCAGTCGCTGGCCGCAGCCAGCCCTGAGCAGGCTGGTGGATAAGGACATTGGCCTCACGTCATAAATAACGCCGGGGACCCGCTGACAGGCCCTGGCACAGCCCCGGCCCCCACCGCCCCTGCCGGCTTCTCCTGGCCTCCCCAGCCTCCCCAGCGGACGCAGCCGCCTGCTGGCTCACGTGCAAGAATCACAGGTGCTGGGCACGAGCAGGGGCCAAGGCTCAGGCCCCTCCCAGCTGTGCTAGTTCCCGCCCACCGCCGAACCTGGAGGGGCCCGGGATGGGGTCTGGGGAACTGGCTGGAGCCCTGCTCTGCCACTCCCTGACTCCGGGATCCTCTCTGGGCCTTGGTTTCCCCATCACCCCAGGAGCATGAGCCAGGACTTCAAGGGAACTGAGTTCAGATCCCTGTGTGACCTTGGGGCCTTGGTGTCCTCATCTCAGAAAAGGGGCCCTCTCTTAGGTGAAACCACTAGGGGAGCAGGGGATGGGAGTCTCAGTAACTACCACTTGCAAACGCTTGGGTGGCACCCACCATGAGAGCACTTTCCATGGGTTATCTCTCATCTAACCCTCACAGTAGCTTGAGGCAGGCATGATTACCATCCCCACTTTCCAGATAGGGAAGCTGAGGCCAGACGTACCAAATAAGAGTTCATACCATTTCACAAAGGAGAGAAGGGAGGTCCATGGGCTTAGATACCTCCCCCCCCCCGCCCCCCGCCGACCGCAAAGGGAATCAGACCCAGCCCCTGATCATCCCGTCCCGCTACCTTTAACAGAAGGGGAAATCAAAGCCGGTCATAGGGAGAGTTGGCAGCCCATCATCTTAGAAGCAGGGGTCTCAAACTCACTTGCCCTTAGGGGCTGGGGAAGGGGTACATGTGGGTGAAACAGGCCAGGTGGGGATGGCGCAACTGAAAGAGTAAGGGCCCTGACTTAAGGGGCAGCCTCTGCTGATGGGGGCTGTGGAGTAACTCTGGCTGCGTCCTATTACATTTTCTAGACAATTTTTCTAGGGAATCTAGGATATTTGTGTTCTAACTTATTGTTTTTAAAAGTCTGCCAGTAGGTCAAACTTTTTTTTTCCAAATGACAGGCCAAGAAAATAGATCCAAGGGCCACAATTGGCCCTCGGGGCCAAGAGTTTGAGACCTCTGCTCTCTTGAAGGAAACAAGGAAACAGAGGCCCAGACTGGTTTGGGGCTGGTCCCAGGACCACCCAGCCCTGTTGGGGTGCTCACCACTTCGGGGGGTGGAGGCAGCCGTGGGGTGGCTCCATTCGCTCCAGATCCCTGCCTTCTTGGAGCCATAGATGCCAAAGGGGTTGCAGCGCACTTGCACGAAGTAGACGGTGCCTGGCTTAAGGCCCGCCAGGCGGCAGGAGGTCTGGTTGCTCACGTCGTCCACCACCTGGGCAGAAAGGGCAGGGTCAGAGGTCGTCCACCACCTGGGCGGCAAGGGCAGGGTCAGAGGCAGGGGCAGCTTGGGGTGGGGAGGGGCGAGAGGAGGAGGGAGGAGCGGAACTGGGGGGTGGGTGCGGGCACCTTCCAATCCACGCTGTCCTCCACTCGGTAGCGGATCTGGTACTTGGCTTGGAAGAGGAAGTCCTTGAGGGCAGGCGGTGAAACCCAGCGCACGCTCAGCTGGTCCTCCAGGCCCCCTACGCGGCTCACGTGCACTTCTGGCGGGGGGTCGGTGGTCACTAGGGGGGCGGGGCGGGGCTTAGTCACCGGGCTCTCTTTGGACCTGGCTGGTCCCTGTCTGAGTCCAAATACCAGGGAACGTGGCTTAGATGGCACCTGCCTCCGTTCTCCCCTCTCCCCCCTTCAGGACGGGTGGATTACATTAGATAATATTCAGGAAACACTCAGCACCTAGAAGCACTCAATTAATGTTAGCTGTTATCACCATTATTATCTGTGACAGGAGAAACATAATCCTATCTTCAGGGAACTATGTAAAAAGCAGACACTGCCTGCATGATGATATTATTATTATTATGCCCAGGAGACCAGGGAGCCCTCGGGCTGCCAGACTCCTGGGAAGCTCCCCCCGACCCCCCCACTGCCCACCTCCTGCTCTTTCCAACTTCACAAAGGTCCTCAACGTGACGGCTTTGCTCGGTGCAAAGGGACAACTGAGGCTTAGAACATGCCCACTGCAGCTTCAGGACTTAAGGAAGCAAAGTGGGAAGCAGGAGGACGGAGTCACTGCAACACTTCTGAGGAACCTTCTGGGAGCCCTTTGGGCAGCAGGGAGGGCTGGCCTCTTCCCCTGAGGCCTTGTTGAGGGGCCGAAAGGGTTAAGGCACAGGCCTGCTTGGGGCTGAGAAACACCCTAATTAGATTAGGCCCAATTCTGCTCGCAGATCATCCATTTCCTGCCTCCCGCCTGCACGCCCCCCCCCAGCTACAGGCTGCTGCTTCCTGGGGCGCCTCCAGACCTGGGCGCCCCCCTCCCAGCTCCCCGGGGGCCCCCCTCAGCACACCTGGGCTGCCGAGGGGGAGGCAGCCAGGCCAGGTGTTCTCCACAGAGTAGGGGTATCCTGGCCGCTTCAGGGGGCTGGGGACAGACGGGTGGATGCCTAGCTTCTCCCACCCAACCAGCAGCGCAGACCTCAGCTGAGCTGCAGTGTGGCTGGGCTGGTGGGGGCCGAGGGGGAGGGGGTCGATCCCAGGTGGGCCAGGCTGGCCCTGCGGGGGGGGTAGGGCTCACCCACATCCAGGATGTCCAGTGTCAGCACATCAGAGCGGGCCGAGCCCAGCCGGTTGGTGGCCTCCACCCAGATCTCATAGGGTGTGAAGAGAGCCAGGTCCTTGGGGATGTGGCAAGAGTGAGGTCCCACCGTGTGGTATTCCTCACATGTGTTGTCCTGCCCATACCACCTGCAGGGGCGGGAGGGGAGGAGGACATGTGAGGGTCCCTTTGGGCCCCCAAACCTCCCCCCAGCAGCCCCGGAGTGCAGAGAGGACACCAGAGCTCCGAGAGGGAAGGCGTGGCCAAGGCCACACAGCCAGGTCGGAACACATGTCACCCGAGGGCCACCACCGACCTCAGCTTGTACTTGAGGGAGTAGTTGGTGTGGAGGAAGGTTTCCCCGTGGGCCCCCGGCGTCCAGCGGCATGTCAGGTCCTTCATGTTCTTGGACCAGCAGCTGATGTTGAAGGGTTTCTCTGGGGGAACTGCGGAAGGGGGGTGCAGGGGCTGAGGGTCTGGATGGGCCGTGGACAGGTGAAAGGGGGAGTTGCTGGCTGCCAGCTGGGGCCCCCACCTTGGAGCGGAAGGAGGATGGACAGAGCAGATGTTGGCAGGACCACCTGCATGGCTCTCTTGAGGATGGTCTTGTGGGGGGGATGGTCTCCAGGTTCTCATTCCCACCCTAGTGGCCTGTACCTCTCAACTTATGCCAGTATACCCATCGTTCAGCCCCAGACCAGAGGACCCGTGATTCATGCCCCTCTCCAGAGGGAGATGTTGCCCCCAAGAGCTACCCCTAGGTGTCCTGGGGGCCCACTTACGGCCAACATAGAGGCAGGAGCCGGCAAGGATGCTGCCGTCACGGGCATGGCACACGAGGTTGTCCCCCGACTGCTGCCTGGATCCGTTGAGGTTGGCCAGGGCAAGGGCTAGAGTGGAGACGTTGAGCATTCGGGACAGCTCAGGGGGCAGGCGGTGCCCGTTGAGGGTCCAGTAGAGGCCCTCGGCGGTGGCCCCTGGTGGGTCCCCGTGCACTGAGCACGTGGCCTGCAGGGAGGAGCCGATGAGGAGCGTGGGGTCCTGGGGACTGATCACAGCCGCGTCTGGGGTCAGAGAGGAGCACCTGTCAGGCCTGGGATGGGGCTGCCCTGAGCATCCCCCACCATCCTAGGCCCTCCAAGACTCACGGTAGTCCTGCAAAGGAGCTTTATATGATTGTCCCCGTTTTACAGAGAAGGAAACTGAGGCTCTATTAGGTCAAGTGACAAACCCAAGGTTGGTGGTAAAGCCAAGATTCAGCCTCAGGACCGTCTGATTCCACAACTCAGGTCCTCCCAAAGCACTTCCTCACTGACTTGCTCAGGGCTTTCTGAGTGGTTACAAACCTCGCTCAGATCCAAGTACCTCTTGCTTTGCACATACTTCTGACAACCACCACACTCTGCTTTTTTTTTTTTTTCCATTTTATTTTTGACAATTAGAAGTAACAGATTGTGTGTTCTTTCTCTTCTACCCCCAGAACCTCACACATGTGTCTCTGTGGGGAGGAAGGCACTTCTAAAAAGGGGTGCTCTGACCCCTACTAGAATCCTGCTCGTTTTATGGATGAAAAAAATAACAAGGCTCTGAGAGATGGAGTCCTTTGCCTAAGGTCACCAAATAGAAGAAGGGCACACTATTTAAACCTATATTTCTCGGTCTCTGCACTGCCACTGGAATTGAAAGTGACCGTGGCAAGCTCTAGGCTCCCCACCCCCATCCAAAGGGACTTGCCAGCATCATGCTTTCCCTCGATTCAGTTTTCCTAATCTGCAGAATGGGAACAAGTAAAATCACGGTCCCCAGGGCCACTGGGAAGATCAGATGGGAAGTGACTTCCTAAACTGGGTTGTGTGTGAATTGGGTGCTGGGCACAGGGGCCTCTGGGATGCCGTGGTTGATGCCTTTCCTCCTGCCTTCCACTGGAGAAGCCTTCTAGTCCAAAGATGAGAGCTTAAAAGAGAGCTGTTTTTATCCAAGGGGAAACCAAGGCACAGAAGAGGGGGAGGGGATGCACAGTTCAAGCCCCTGATGCCCCTCTGAGTCTCAGTCTCCCCACCTGGGAAGTAGGCATCATGGTATCAGCCACATGAGATTGTTTGAGAAGAGTGAAAATATTGTCTTAAGGACAACCCTATGGGATCTTTAAGCCAGGCTGAGCTGGGTTCGAATGCCCCCAGGTCACTCTGGAGGTTAACCCAGTTCTTTTACTTCTCTGAGACTTTGGGAAGGGGCCCCTCCCTCCACTAAGAGTGGTAGTGAGGACTCATTCACTCATTTGTTCGTTCATTCATTCATTCAAGGAGCACCTACAGTGTGCCAGGACCTGAGGGCACAATGGTGAACAAGATACCCAAAATTCATGCCCTTTTGGACCTTGAATCCAAAGGAGCAGTAGGAAAAAGAACAAATAAATGTCTAGGAGAACACGTAAGGGAGAAAATAAAGCACGAATCAGTGGTGGCAGCTAAATGGCCCAAGAGGCCTGTCTGGGGAGGTGGCATTTGAGCTGAGATGTGAATAAAGTGAAAGAAGTAGCCATGAAAATATACAAAAGAGAGTGTCTAGGCAGTGGGAGCGGCAAGTGCAAAGATACTGGGGGGGCAGGGGTGGTAGGAAATGAGGTCTGGGAGGTTAGCAGGGGGCCAGACCTGCAGGGAGGAGTTATTCCAGGGTTCTGAGCAAGGGAGGGATTTATATTTTAAAAGGATCACTGGGCAGCTGTAAGAAGGGACTGCAGGGGGGCAGAGAGGCAGGGGCAGCCCAGCTTCCCTGGCAGCCAAGGACAGGGTGATCCTGGTTTCCCTGGGAGGCCCCTAAATGCCAGCGGCTGCCCTGTGCTGGCTCTCACTGCCCCAAATGGGCGAGATGGGGTGGACACAGTTCCCGGGGCCAGCCCTGACGATTTTCCGGGGCAAACTTGGCTTGAGGGCCATGTCTTGCTGGAGCCTGGGATCGCAGTTGCGTTTGGGGCTTGGCCCAGGGCTCGCCGGAGGTCCCAGCGTCCGTGCGAAGGAGCCGGCTGTGCCGGCCAGAGCCGAGGAGGCGGGGGCGGCTGGGGGGCGGGGGGCCAGGGGGCCGCCCTGGAGGTCCCAGGCAGCCAGCCGCCCGCTAATTCGGAATTCCTTCAGCATGAACTCGGGCGTGCCAGCGTCTCTGCCCCGGCCCACCCACCGCTTCCTGCCTGGGCCCCCCCCAGCAGGGTGGGAGGCACGGCCAGGCCTGCCCGGACCCCAGGCCCATTCTCAAACCTCCAGGGGTGGGTCACGGCCCTCCTGTCCCCCACTCACCCCCCACGGCCAGTCCAGGAAGGGGGCTCTCAGGGGGGTCCTGGCTGGCTGTGGCACTGCCCCTCTGCCACACCAGCCTGGCCTGGGCTGGTGTGGCCTGCCTGCCAGCAGCTGCAGCTGCCCTCCCAGGGCTGGGCGGGGGACAGGGCAAGAGGGCAAGGCCAGGCGGGCCTGGACAGGCCAGTCCCGCACCCCAAGCTCCAGCAGGAAAGGTCACAGGGAGACCTTCTCCTCCTGGGATGTGGGTGCCCATCTCGGCTGGGGCACCTGGGCAATTGGCTTCCCCTCCCCTGTTCTCAGTTTCCTCCTCTGTATAATGGGAGGATAATACGTTCTACCTGCTGGGGAGATGAATGAGATGAGCTCACCACGTCCAGAGGGCCCAGCACACTGCAGTGCCTAGCAACTGTTGGGATTAGGGCCCCTCCCAGCTCTGGGGTCCCTGGCTGGCTGGTGCACTCCCTCCAGGCCTCCCCAGACAATGGGCCAAGGCATTTGGGACCAGGAGGCACACATTCCAGCCCAGGCAAAGCAGCTGGGGACAGCCCACTGAGGTTGGGAGGGCCCTTGGCCTGGTTTGGGGGGCTTCCTAGAAGGCTCCCTTAAGCAGATCCTTGGGCTAGGCTTTTGGACAGCCCCCCTCCCCTGCTCCCTGCCTCCCCGCCTTTCCCGCAGAGCTGGGGCCTTTAAAAGTTTTTTCTCTCCCCCTTCCCAATCTGGAGCCACTGCCGTTATTAAAAAGGAACACCATGTGTTTTAAAAGGGAAAAGTGTGAGATTCTCTGCAAACAAGGCAGGAGGGTGGCCTCCACCCGGGGTCCCCATGGGGGTCCCCATCTCCTGTCCCGCTGGTACCTGCAGACGCTTTACGACCCACCCGCCTGCTGGTCAGGTGCTAAGACACACCACACCGTAAGTAGAAACATATTGCCGAGGTGTGAGAATCTTTCATTTCTTCCCCCTTAAAGGAAAAAACACACGCACAACAATCCTTCCACCACCACCACCTTTGCCTGCCGCTCTGCTGGCTGGGAAACAAAGCCTGCCACTAAAGGTGGCATTCACAGGTGCTGCGCACTGCCTGGCAGAGCTATCAGGAACCCCAGAAGGGCCTGGGACAGCCCCTCACCTGCCCAGGAGCCTTGGGCATGTTAGGCTTTCAGCAAGTGCCTCCAGGACACCGGACCCTGCTCTTTCTGAAAGAGCACCGCAGGGAGCCTGCAAACAGCTCTGTGCAGTGTAGGCCCACCTGGGGTGCAGTGTTTGCCGACCCGGGTCGACTTGTGTGCCTGGATGGGGTGCGTGGAGTGACTGCGAACATCCAGGGCAGGTTGTGCCTGCGTGCGTGCCCTGTGTTGCCTCTCCCTCGGAAAGAGTGTGACCGTGAATGTGTGTGTGTCAGGGATGGAATGTGTGTGTGCGCCCCGATGGTGTGCGAATGTACATCTGGGATGCAGTGTGTGCACATCTGAGGGCGAGGGTGACGGGCCACAAGCCAGTGTGAGTCTTTGTGTGTCTCTGGGTGTGTCCCAGAGTGGGTCTGGATGTGGAGACCGTGTCCTGGCGGGGGTGTGCATTGGGTGGGGGACCGGAGAGTACCGGAGGCCAGGCGCTCCCACCCGGGCGGGGGTCTCGGCCTGCGGGGGCTGTGGGCTCCCGGTGGCTGCTCCCCCCAACAACGGCTGGGCCTGCGGTGCCCGGACTCGCTGGGTCCCGCTCCCTCTCACTCTCACCCACTCTCTCACAAAGATTTCTCTCGCTAGAGTCTCCTAGCCCGGCGCAGCGTGGCCGGGAACAGTTCTGAGCGCCGCCAGTGGAGAGGACTCCATGGACCCCCGCGCGCGGGGTCCCGCAGGGGGAGGGCGGCGGCGCCGGCCCGCGGAGAGGCGCGTCCCCGGGGACCCCGGGCCGCGCGCCAGGCGGCCAGAGCGGCCCCCTCCCGCCCCGCCTTCCTCACGGGGCTCATCCCTCCACCCGGGGGGGCCCGGCTCAGGGCCGGCACCCAGCGCGCCTACCGCGTGCGCCGCCGCCCAAGAGCGGTGACCCGCGGTCCCCGCGTCTCCGAGTCAGCAGACGCTATCGCGTGCGCCCACCGCGTCCTGGAGTGCAGAGGGTCCCAGGCCGCGCGGCCCCTCGACCCCCCTGGGCCGACTCGGGCGTCCTCCAGAGGAGAGCCCAGGTAAAAAGGCCTCGGCAGCGGAAGCCGGACCCTCGGGCCAGGGGACTTCGGCGCCGTGCGCCCCACAGGTGAGGATGCCCCGAGGGCCGCGCCGGGGGCGCCTTCCTTTGTTCCCGGGCCGTCCAGGTGGCGCCCGCGCCCCCTCCCCCCGCGGCTGCCCCCGGGGCGCACGCTCTCGGCCCAGGCGGGAAGAGGGGAGCACGGCGCCGGCTACTCACCGGCTCCTGATCCCGCTTGCGGCGCCCCGAGGACGCAGAGCAGCAGTAGGGGCAGCAGCGGCGGCGGCCGCCGCGCGGATTGGGCGGCGGGGCCCGGGCGGCCGGCGGGCATGGGGCCGGCGCTGCCGGGGGCGCGCGGCGGGCGGCGGCTGCAGCGGCGGCGGCGAGGGACTCGGGGCGCAGGCGGGGCGCGGGCCAAGTAGCCCGCACGTCGCTGGGCGCGGGCGCGGAGGCCAGAGCAAGTCTGAGCAACCGAATTGACAAGGCGCTAATGCGCCGCTGGCCCCGCCCGGCCCCGCCCCCGGCCCGGCCCCCGGGGGGGGGCGAGCGGCGGGCCCCGCACCGGCCTCCCCGCCGCCCGCCAGCCCGCGGGCACCGCGGGCCCCACCCGTCCGGCCTCCGCCCCGCCGCGCACCGCACGCGCCCTTTCCCGCAGCCCCAAACTCCCCACTCTACCCTTACCGACCTGGGACCTCCCTTTCCAACCCCGCGAGCTCCAGGCTCCCTACCCCGAATCTGGGACCTGGAGCCCCCAGTCGGGTTTCCATACCCTCGCCCACTTCCCTGCACCCTGCTCTCAGCCATGTGCCCCTTCGGCGTCCCCTGAGGCCCCCCAGCCCTCGCCCGCTCCTCCCCCCCCATCCTCTGTCTCGGCCCCCACCCGAACTCTGGCCCCGCCCCCCACTGAGCGGTCCTTGAGCCCCGCCTGCTCCCATCTCCAGCCCCCCTTCCTCCCCAGGGGCCTAAAAGTCGTCCTCCCTCCCGCCCCACGCCATCGGCGCGCGGGTCCCACGGGTTTTGGCCCAGCGCTCCCCCTCCCACTTCATCCCGCCTCTTCTGGTCCTCCAGCGCGCGAAGCCTCGGCCCCAGGCTTTGCTGGAGGGAAGACGGAGAAAAAGCCGCAAGGCACAGCGTCCCTGGACCTTACCCTGGCTCAGCTGTCCCCCTCGAGCGGGACCGAGCTGAGGTTCTTTGGGGGCACCCGGGGGCCTCAGTAGGGAGTTCCCGCGTGGGGAGGCTGGGAGAAATGGGCCCCCGTGGGAAAGGGGACGGGGGCTTGCGCGGGTCCCGTATGCGGGGCAGGACAGATTCCCAGGAGGAGAGCGGTAAGGAGGCGCCCCCCGACTCGCTGACACCGCTCCCCACCGAAAAATCCGCTCAGCGGCCCGCGGGTGGGGTGCGCCACGCAGTGACTAATCGCTCGGGCGGCCGCCGCCCGCCGACTCCAGGTAACGCCGGCTGCCCCGAGCGACGCATAGTTTGTCTTCCTTTTTTTTTGCATAGGGATCCTTCTCCGTGTTATTATTTTTGGCCACTGCTTGGGTTTCGGGACCCCTCCAGGCCCGGGCGCCTCACCCCCCTCCTCTTGGTCCCCACCCGATTCGGGCGCCCACGATAAAAGGGCTCCTGACCTCCAAGGCCCCGGTGGAGGGGGAGCCTGAAATGAGAGTTCCGGGGCCGCCTTCAGCCCGGCTGTTAGAGTCGCAGCCCTGCCCCCAGCCGCGTGCCCTCAGAGGGAAAGGGCTCTAACTCCCCTTTCCAGGGGTTCCCTTAGAGATCTGGACCCTCCGTCTTGGTCCCTAACCAGCCAAGCAGGTAAACGTGTCTGAGGAGGTCTCAGGAGTTCCCATCGCGTTTGCTCACGGCTGCCCTCCACCCCTGCTACTTGGGTCCCCAACTCAGACCTCAGACTGTCAGAAAAGAGGATTAAAGGATGGAGTCCGGGGTGCGCCCCTCTAGTCCCCCATTCTGGACGCTGGATGGGTTTGTGAAGGAGAGAGTAAAGCCCTGGCATACTGCACTGTCGTTTACTGGGGCACACCAGGCCTCTCTGCCTCAGTTTCCTCCTCAGCACAGTGGGTGACTCCTAGCCAGCCTAAGGGTTTCTGTGGGAAGTTGCAACGTAGCAGAAGGCTCCACGGTCTAAACACTTAGCATAGTGTCTGGCACCGGGGGCACATTCTTTTGGAGCCTCAGTTTGTCACTTCTGAAAAATGGGGCCATAGTCCCACCTGCCAGGTGGTCCAGAGAGTTAAGTGGAGGTGGCAGTTCTTGGCTGGAATTGTGTTTCCAGGATATATACCACCCCCTCCCCCACAACCTCTGTCCTGCAACGTTTGACTCCCTCCTGGAGGACTTCAGGCTTCTGGAGCAAAATCTTGATTATTTTCCTCCCCAGTCTCTGCTCCTCCCCAGTCATTCCCCAGTCTCGGGAGAAGGCTCCCCCATCCACCCAGGTGCTCGGGCCAGAGACCTGGAGGTGCGCGTGACAACTCTCTCCTTCGCTCATCCCCTACGTCCAATCCATCAGCAAATCCTGTTGGCTGATTCCAAAACACATCCCCATTCTGAGATTCGGACCCCTTTCCTCCACCCCATCCGGCTCCAGGCCCCACCATCTCCGTCTGGGATGCCGCCCAGCCTCCTCCTAGGCTTCCCGGGTAAATCCCCTTGCCCTTGTCTGTACAGCAGGCAGAAGGAGCCTTTTCTTTCTTTCTTTCTTTCTTTTTTTTTGCGGTACGCGGGCCTCTCACTGTTGTGGTCTCTCCTGTTGCGGAGCACAGGCTCCGGACGCGCAGGCTCAGCGGCTATGGCTCACGGGCCCAGCGGCTCCGCGGCATGTGGGATCTTCCTGGATTGGGGCATGAACCCGTGTCCCCTGCATCGGCAGGCGGACTCTCAACCACTGCGCCACCAGGGAAGCCCCAGAAGGAGCTTTTAAAAGAAGCAAAGCAGGTCTTTTTTGCCCTGCCACCCTCTCCCCCCTCCTTTTCTCCTCTCTTCTCATCTCTCTTCCTCTCCCTCACTCCACTCCAGCTCCTGCACCCGTTTCTCCCAAACACATAGGCTTATTATCAGGGGGTCTTTGTACATTTGCTTTTCCCCCTGCAGGGATGCAGTTCCCCCAAATCTTCCACCGGTTAGCACCTTCTCTTCTGTCAGGTCACAGGTCAAGTATTCTCAGAGGGGTCCCCCAACCTACCCAGGCACCCTCCATCCCCTTCTCCTTTTTAAATTATCTTTGTAACACAGTTCTTCGAACATCATCTTTCTCTTGAGATATTTTCTTTAGACTGTGAGCACCCTGAGAGCCATTAGGACCTCATGCTGGGCCCAGTGAGGGCCACAGGAGAAGAGCTCAGTGAACATTTGCAAAATGAAAGGATGGAGAATTCTCAGTGCCTCAGAGTAGCAAGAAAGTTCAGTCCCAGTGAATCATGCTGTCTGGGGTCCCAGCCAGGCCCTGGACTTGCTGTGTGACCCAACCTGGTAGCCACCCCTCTCTGATCCTTACCTGTAGAAGGGTATGGGTTGTTCACCCAGCCCCTCCTTGGAGCATACCCTCTGCCCTCTGGGTGACCTTTACCTCAAGCCTTTGACTTTAAGGAAAGTGATTTGGCCTCTAGGTGCACCCTTCCCTGCCCTTGGTTCTCCAGGTGGCTTAACCCCTTCCTCATCAGTCCCACCACCTCTTTGTGCAGGAAGGGGAATGAGCGTTGATGGAACTTCTGACAAATATTGACCCAAGTCCTTGAAGGTGGCTGGGAATGTACTGAGGTGGCAGATGGAGGGAGGGCCCCACATGGGGGAGGGGCTCCTCAGTCTTTGCACCTAAGGATTACCTTAGGGGAGAGCCTCCAGCCCAGCTCCCTGCATAATTCCAGGGCACTGAGGGGGCCCCAGGGAGAGGCAGTGGTAACAGCCCCTTCAGGGTCACATTGGGAGTGAGGAGGGCACAGAGCTGCCTCTCCCATGTTGAGACCCCTCAGTATGGGATTAGCTGCCTTGTGTTCCAGGCCCGTGTGCCCAGGAAGCAGGGACAGTGAGGGTCTCGCCTGGACGTGGGCTTGGGACAGCAGAACCTAGGTTCAGGACATGTGTGCAAGGGAAGGCGGGGCTTTATCATTTCCACCCTGGAAGTTCAGCCTGGGGAGCTGGGTTGCCTGGGTCCCAAGCTTTGTGCAGTCTATACTTAAAAAAATCCAGACCCCATAGGCATTGGAGGTGAGATCTCAGGAGTGAAGAGCTGCCTGTGTCTGGGTCAGGGCCAGTGTTTACCGGGCCTCGGAGGCCTGGGTTCCCTGCCTCTCTGCACCCTGGAGAACCTCAGACGTCTGGGTTCCAGGAGGCGCCAGCTATGTTGGGGGTGACAGTTGTGCCCCTTCCCCTCCCCCCACCCACTGTCTGCAAGCCGCCGGCGCCAGGGAGCCGTGCCCGCTCCCCAGGCTGTACCCGGCTTGGGGGTGGGGGTCAGCAGGGTCGTGGCGAGGGCGGGAAGGGATAAAGGGCGCTTGTCCGATGCCCGCCCTGACCTCGGCTGCCGCTTCCCGGACTCCCGGCCCGCCTCTGATTCACGCCCAGGCCGGCCGCAGCGCCCGCCCCCCCCCGCCCCCCCACCCCGCCTGCCGCCCCGGGGGGTAGGAAGTGGGGGGGGCGCGAGGGGCGGCGCCGAGTCAACTTTCCCTCTTAAGCCCCGAAGGAATGTTGGCGGATTTCCTGAAACCCGACCCCGGCCGCCCGCCGGCCCGCCTGCCCCTCACCTGGACCTGCTCCCTCGGGAACGGCAGGAGGGGCGCGGGGGCTCACCTGGGGGGCCGGGGTCAAGTCCTCCTTCCGCTCCCGCCCCAGGCGGCCTCTTGCAGCGGAAAAGGGGGTGAGTGGGAGGCAATCAAACCCTCTCACTCCTCTCCAGCGACCTAGGCCAGCGTCCCAACTCCTCCAGCCTCAGTTTCCCCTTCCGCTTTTTTTTTTTTTTTTTTTTTTTTTTTTTTTTTTTATGCGTTACGCGGGCCTCTCACTGTTGTGGCCTCTCCCGTTGCGGAGGACAGGCTCCGGACGCGCAGGCTCAGCGGCCATGGCTCACGGGCCCAGCCGCTCCGCGGCATGTGGGATCCTCCCAGACCGGGGCACGAACCCGTGTCCCCTGCATCGGCAGGCGGACTCTCAACCACTGCGCCACCAGGGAAGCCCCATCCCCTTCCGCTTTTAAAAAGGCGCGGGTCTCCTTCCTTCCTGTTGTGGTTTAAGAAACGCCTCTTAAGCCCGATTCCCCTGACTCCCCACCTCCTAGTCTTGGCAGGGGTCTGCCCACCTCCCTTGGCTTCCCTCGCTTGTCACCTGGGCCGACCCCCTTTGCCACCCTGATCCTCAATTTCCTCAGCTGTAAATTGGACAACGCTGCCAGCTCTTCCTTATAGGTTGTTACAAGAAAACACTTGGGAAGTGTTTTGTTTGGAATGAATGAAGAACAGTAATTGTGGACGGCTTCAGCGCGCTGGGCTCTGGAATTGACATGTGTGGGCTTGAAACCTGGCTCTGCGGAAGGGTCCTGGGGACTAGGTTTCCCACCTGTGAAACGGGGAACAGTATGGGTCATAACCAATGGCTGTTTCCCAAGGCGCAGGCCTGGCGCGCGGTGGGTTAGATGCGGGGTTCCCTGGCTCTCGCGCAAACCGCAGGCTGGAGGCCCTAGCCGCAGGGTCGCGTCAGCCTAGCCCGGGAGGGGCGGGACGGGGGAGGGCCGCGCGGGGATCCAGATGTACAGGGTCCGCCAGGCACAGCCGCGCCTGATTAAGCCATGTGGGGGCTGGCCGAGGCGCGGAGATGAAAGGGCGGCGGCCGGCCGGGGGAGGGGGCTTGCCAGCCATCACCCCCCCCCCCCAGTCCCCTCCTCCTCGGCCGGAACCTACGGCGCCCTCTGACACGCAAACCCCGAGTGGCTGCCGCCCTGTCTGCTGAGGCAGAGGGTGGATGGAAGATGCGCAGGCGGCAGACACCTGCGCGGGGCACGCCAGAGAGAGGGAGGGTGTCATTTTTGCAAGATCTCAGGCTTAGAGGGGAGCCCTCACTCCCATGCCTGCCGGAGAGGAAGCTAGGGGGACCTCCTAACCCAAGATTCATGGGGCTACACTCTTGTCACCTTGGAGTGCGATGGAAGTCAGAAGTGTTCCTGCTTGTCCCAAGTTTTCCCATGAGAATTAGAAATTTTAGCAGCACCCCATCACCCCTATCAACATCTCTGTGCCGCCTCCCTCTCAGCCCCAGGCCGAGGGGCCCCTAGTCTGGGAGAGCAGGGACCAGATCCCCCAGGTTTGTAGATCAGGGCTGGGTCAGAGGGAGGAGAGGCTGGGGGAGCCCTGGAGGGTCTGGGAGGGCTTCCTAAAGGAGGCAAACTGCACACGTTACCGGATCTCTGTCTTGGGTACCAAAGTAGATGATGACACAGACCTTCAGAAGGCCTTCTCTAACACAGCTCTGCGACACTCACGACCCTCCATCTCCACTCTCTGGCTGGGTTCCAGCCACGACCACCGCCCTCCTACTTCCTTTTCCAACAAGCTCATCCCCTCCTCAGGGCCCTCGCTGTTCCTTCGGCCTCCTCGCGTGGCCAGCTCCAACGTTGCCTATCCGGGAGGCCTTCCTTGCTTCCCTGGAGAATAGATCTCTCCCCCACCCTACCACCCTATTTGTTTCCTTTTGGCCCCTAGCGATGGCTGAGATCCCTCGTGCGTGGATACTAGGGAGGTGTCATGGCACCCCCGAGATGGGACAGACGGCAAGGGCCACGATCCACCTGCCTCGCCCTGCCCGCACCCTGACGGTGCCGCAGCGCCGCTCCCCCGCCAGTTCTCCGCATCCCCCACCCCCCCTTCCCAGGCTGCCTCGCTCGGGTGACGTCAGCTAACCGGTCCCCGCCGCCGCCGCCGCATCCTCCGCGCCTGCCAGGAGCCGGCGTCCCCCGCGCTCCTTGCGCCCGGCCTGGCCATGGCTTCGGTCGCCCTGATGCCGTTCCTGTTGCTGCTGCTGCAGCCTCCGCCCGCCACCCCCGCGCCGCCTGCCCGCGACCCCTTCGCCCTGCAGCTCGGGGACACGCAGAGCTGCCAGCTGCGGTGCCGAGACCGCTACCCTAATCCGCAGCCCGCTCAGGTGAAGCGCATGCGGCGCCAGCGGGAGGACCAGAGATCTCTCCAATGGGGGATGGGTTGAGGATGCGATTCCCCCCATTTGGAGCGGGAGACAAGGGTCCCTCGGAGGGGGAAGGGGTCAGGGAAGGGGGCTCTCCAATGGGGGTGGGTCCCTCTGGTGGGGGAAGGGCTGGCGTTCCTTCGATGGTAGTGAGCGCAGGGGTCGGGGGTCCCTCCGATGAGGATGGGGATGTTCCTCCCGCAGGGGAGGGGCCGTGGGGTCCCTCTAGGGATGCGGGTCCTTCCGATGAATTCGGTGTTGCTGGAGTCTCTCCAAGCCTGAGGCAGGGAGGAGACTGGGGCTCCTGATGCTACCTAGAGGGTTCTGGCTCCACACTGCTGCGCAAGGACCCTTGGGGCGTCCAACCCCCACTTTCCTCAGGCCTGACAGTCCCCTTCTCCTCCCCCTCTAACCTAGCAGCTTCCACATCCTCCTCCCTCCCCCCCTCAGAGCTACCAGCCCCCACTCCTATCCTCATGCCCCCCCAGTCGGATCCCAATTTTCCCAGGCCTGAAGGGTGACAAAACCTCCTCTGAGCGCCCCCCTCCTTCTTGAGGCCTGAGAAGCCCTCCTCCCTGGAGCCTTGGGGGGGACCATTTCCCTCGATCTTCCGCAGTTTTCCAGCCATTACCCAAACCCAGCAACCTCCGTTGTTTATTCTTTCTCAAGCCCCCTCTCCCTCTCTCCTCATCAGAGCTAAGAGCCCCTGCTAATATGCTTAGCCTCCTCCCCAACTTCATCCCAAACTCCTTAGAAGGTTTGGGGGGGATCAAATCTTCTACCTCCTCACATGAGGGCTTCCAGCGCTGCCCTCCTCCTGCCCCTCCCCTGGCCTGAACCCCACATCTTCGCTTCCAGGAGGAGTTGGAGGAGGACCCCACTGAGTCCCGGAAAGCGAATGCGCATAATAGGGCCGTCCTGATCAGTGCTTGCGAGCGAGGCTGCCGCCTCTTCTCCATCTGCCGATTCGTGGCCAGGAGTTCCAAGCCCAATGCCACACAGGCTGAGTGTGAAGCAGGTAAGGACTGGATGGGTGGGCCAGGGTGGGGAGAGGTGGCCTGGGAAGGGCTGTGCCCCCAGTCACCCTCTCCTGCCTCTTGCAGCCTGTGTGGAGGCCTACGTGAAGGAGACAGAGCAGCAGGCCTGCAGCGAGGGCTGCTGGAGCCAGAATCCAGAGCCGGAGCCCGAAGCCGAGCCTGAGCTGGAGCAGAAGGTGGGCGCCCTCCCACCTGTGGCCCCAGGCCCATGCCCCCTCTCCTCTACCCCCCAAATCTGCATTCATATCCAGCGTCTCTGAAGCTCTCCATTCCATTCGGGGCCTACTGGGTGTCCTTGATTAAGCCATTTCACATCCCAAGGCTCAATTATCATCTCTGACTTCTCCCCCTCCCCTCCCCTGCTGCCACCAAAACAGCCACCGTTTACATTATTTAGCAAGCGTTTGTCCTGGTCCAGGCCTGACCTCAGCCTGTCCTCAATTCCTTGGGCCTCCCGGAGGCACCTGAGACAGTGTCATCCTCATTTCATGCCCACAGAGCAACTGGCCAAGGTCACACAGGGCTGTGCAGAGGTGGGATTTAAAGCCAGTGCCACTAGGGCTTGTGACCACCCCTCACCTCCCTCATCTTCAGTGCCACAAGAGCTGACTACTGACCACCTACATGCCAGCTACTGGTCTAATCACGTTCCTCGTGATGGACAAGTGGCCACTCTCATCTGGGGTGGCTCAGAACGGAGGTGCAGGGAGCAGCCTCCCAAGCACACAGGTAGTACCCCTCCCCCCACTCCAGGGAGAAATAATAACTGCTCACCTATCAGAGTCTGTGAGAGAGTCTAGAAAACGCTGCACCAGGGGAAGCTGAGGCACAGGAAATCCTTCATCACAGCCAGAAACGCATGGGCTGGGATTCCCCAGAAAGCCCTTTCCCTCTTCACTCATTTTCCTCCACCCCTTCCAGGCTTTCACTGTTCATAAAAGCACAGTGCACTATCATTTCTTCCTATTCTGAGTTCTCTCCTGATGCTGTCAAAATAAGAACAATGATGGTGATATTTTTAATAATAGTAGCTACTACGTATTAGGCACTTGTACCATTGTCTAGTTGAAATCTCATAGCAACCCCACGAGGGAAGAGAATCATCCCCATTTCAGGGATCAGAGAGGGCAATCCACTTTCCCAAGGGCACACAGTCAGCCAAATACAGTGCTGAGGTCTGTGTTCATTGTATGAAGCCCTGTTGCCTCAAACCACTTAGTGAATTTTGATCACAATCAATTCTCCCAGCTCCCCTCCCACTGGTTAATGCCCTACATTGGTGACATTTCTGTGCCTTGGGCCTCCCCCTGGCAGAGAAAAGTCCTGGAAGCTCCAAGTGGGGCCCTCTCGCTCCTGGACTTGTTTTCCACCCTCTGCAATGACCTTGTCAACTCGGCGCAGGGCTTCGTCTCCTCCACCTGGACATACTACCTGCAGACTGACAATGGGAAGGTGGTGGTGTTCCAGGTGAGGGCTCTGGCAGGGGCCGCACTAGAGCAGTGGTTGGGTGGTCAGGGTAAGAAGGTGGGGTGAGTTGGTTCTTGGCTCATGGGATGCAAAGTCCACAGGAAACTGGCTTCAGGCACAGCTGGATCCAGGGGTTCAGTGTCTCACTCCACTGCTGGACTCTGCTGCCCTTTTTGGTGGCTTTATTCTCAGGCAAGCACATCCCTCCTCACAGCAGGGTGGATGCCTGAGGCTCTAGATGACAACCTCTCTGAGGTTTTAACTAAGCGGATTGGCCCTGGTTCAGTCATGTGATAACCCCTCAGCCAATCCCTGTGATTCTATTGGCACGCATTGGATCACATCCCTACTTTAGGAGCAAGACAAATCAGGGCCCCACATTAGCAGGGAACAGCATCCCTGGTATCACAGCTCACAGCTCCATAGAGGGTGTCCTCTCTGTCCCCAGGGGAACTAGGTGCCAGCTGGGCTTGGGACAATGTAACCTGCAGGGGGCACAGAGAGGTGCCTCCTAGGGCCAAGATGGTGCCTTTCTAAAGGGCTTCTCTGTGCTGTATTGTTCCTGGCCCAGACCCAGCCTGTGGTAGAGAGCCTGGGGCATGAGGGGGCCCGTCTGCAGCGAGTGGAGGTGACCTGGCGGGGATCCCACCCTGAGGCCTTGGAGGTGCATGTTGGTAAGGTCCAAGCCTAGACCAGTGTTCCTTCCACAGGTGGCTCCACTGTCACAAGGGGTTCTCCTGACAAATGAGCCCTTGAGGATTGGGATTTCCATCTCTCAACTCCTGGGGTTCCTTGGTCCATCTACCTGGGTTCCATGGTGCATCTCCCAAGTTTCCATGGTCCATCTCCCAGGGTTCCATGGTTCATCTCCCAGGGTCCGTGGTCCATCTTTCAGGGTTCTGATTTATTCCAGGACCCAATGCCCCGTTGCCCCAGGTCCTGGCCTCCTTTCTGTTCTCCATGGCTGCTGTCGCCTCTTGGCGAAGGCCTGGAGGCTGCTGAGAGGTGATCTATTCTCTCAGACCCTGTAGGCCCCTTGGACAAGGTAAGGAAGGCCAAGATTCGAGTCAAGACCAGCAGCAAGGCCAAGGTGGAGTCCGATGAGCTGCAGGACAACGACTTCCTCAGTTGCATGTCCCGGTGGGTTGCAGAACCTTGGGGATGGTGGAGGCGGCTGGGGCCAGAGGGGAGTGACTATCTGGCCCAACTAGGGGCACTGAGCGTGCCTGCCGGGTGGGGCAGGCGCTCCGGGCTTCCTCGCTGGATCCTGGCCTGCTGCCTCTTTCTTTCCGTGCTGGTGATGCTGTGGCTGAGCTGTTCCACCCTGGTGACCGCACCTGGCCAGCACCTCAAGTTCCAGGTGGGCGGGGCCCACAGGCAGGGGTGGGAGGAGAACTGCTCCCTCGTCTGGATAGGGCTGCCCCCTCTCCCATGGAGGCAGGGACCCCTGACTTGCTGCGTGACATTAGGCAAGTTTCTTCACTCCCTTATGAAATGGGGGAAACAACTCCCACCCTTAGTAGGGGCAACCTCAGGTCAGGGGTGGGAAGGAGCCTTGCCAGGTTGGGGACTCATAGCCCTCGCTCCCTCTTCCCCCTCCTGCAGCCCCTGTCTCTGGAGCAGCACAAGGGCTTTATGGTAGAGCCAGACTGGCCCCTGTACCCTCCCCCGTCGCACGCCTTTGCAGACAATCCCCCGCCCTACAAGCTGAAGCTGGACCTGACCAAGCTGTAGGCCTCCATTGCCAAGTTCAGGAGCTCCTTGGGTCTCACTTGCCCGTTGCCTAGGAGTCTGGGTCAGGGTGGGACGGTCCTTGGGCTCCTCCTCTCCCCAAATTCTTCTTCTCTTTCCAGTCCCGCCCCTCCCCCTCCCACCTCCCCCCCCATCCTGGGGTTGCCCTGCCCCTCCTGGGGGGCGGGATCTGACCTTGTTTCCTCCACACCCCGCTTCCCCAGAGCGTGTTACTTTTGTCTTCTATCGTGTAGCTTCTTGAGTATTTCAACCCCAGTTCTGTGCTGCCTTCGTCCTTCCTCCTTTCTCCCCTCTGGGGGGCTGAGGCCACAGGGGAGCCGCTTTGTTCCAGGGCTTCCCCCTTTCTCCCCACCCCACCACCGGAGATGTAGCCTCGTGAGAGGAGGCCCCCCACCCCCAAGAGGGGAGGTGGTGGGTAGCTCCATGTTGGGAGTTGCAGCATGGTGGTCGGGAGGAATAAACCATGATATAAAACCCATCTTGGACTGAGCCTGCTTCTGTTGGTCTTTCCACCTGTCTCTTGGGGACTGGCCTGAACGTGGCCATGACCCCTGCCCACCAGGCCCTTTCTGAGATGGGGGAGGTGAACTTCGGGAACTCCCCGTGGCTTGAGTGGTGAGAACCAGCTGACACCTGGAAGGACAGCCCCTCTGCTACCCAGCGCACATCACATTCCTAACTAGGGGTGACTCTGGATAAGCGGCTTGTGCCACCTGCCTGGCCCAGGTGGGTCAGTGCCCCTTCCTGGGCCTCCACGTGGCTCCTGTGAAAGGGACAGGTCACATCTTGAAGAGGACATTTGTTAATTTTGTCACCACCTGGCTTCCATCCGCCTTTCTTTTTGGGATGGAGCTCTGCCCCCTTGGGGGCAGTCTCAGGGTCCTGTCCACAGGTTCTCTCCCCTTCCTTACCCAAGAGGTCCAGACTTGGCGTTCTTGCCTGCACTTTGCATTCAAGAGGAGTCTTGTAGGACAGGAACAGCCCACCCTGATGAGGCCACAGCCATGGCACTCCATCCTTCCTGTCCATTCAGCAGACTCCCCAAGATCCTCCCAGTAAATCTTTTGGTTAAGTAGGCTAGAGTTGTTTCTGTTGCTGGCAACCAGAGATTCTTGGCTGGTGGGGGCCGCATCTCCTGGGAAGAGTTTGGGATGAGGGACATGGTGGTCAATGTGGCACAGATTTCCAAGGTCTGATGGAGGCTGTGGGTGATGGGTGACTGGTTGGGGGAAGGTGAGTTAGAGAGAGCTGAGTGGGGCTGATTATCTGCCCCACCACCCTTCACCCCGCCCTGTGTCCTGGGAGGTTGATTCACTTGGGCCCTCAGCCTCTGCTAGAGTCAGCCGGGGGGCCACCAGCAGGAGGTGGAAGGAAGGAGGAGTGAGAAGTTGGGGGTTTCTCTCCCTGCATCCTCCAACCCAATGCCACAACTCCACCAAATGAGCCTTCAGCCTGGGCGTGTTAACAGCTCCCCACTGTTGCCCATCCTGTGTGCTGCACCACCCCATGTCAGTTACCCAGCCCTGCTGCACCTTTGTAAATATCCCCTTTATTACTGCTCTCCTGAATCTTCCATTCTGACTGGCTCCTGCTTGCTGCCAGGACCCTGCCTGATATCATGAGCATCAGGACTCAACATAAAGACAATTTAGGCCCCTGAGTACATTTCTGGGCCCAGTGTAGGCTTTCAGAGCAGCCCCGGGCACGTCACCAGGAAATAAGACCTGGACAGAGGTGAGAAGTGATGGCAGGCCAGCGCTGCCCAGCAGAACATTGTGTGATGACGGAAACGTTCTGTCTGCGCCACCCGCAGCCACATGGTGTTGCACAGCCCTGGCTAGTGGGACTCAAGGACTGTTTCCTGGTTCTTTAGTTTGAGTTGATGTACATTTAAGGTTTTTCCTCTGTTTTTTCGTGGTGGTAAAAAATATGCATCACATAAAATTTGCCATTTTAGCCAGTTTTTAAGAGTACAATTCAGGGGCATTAGGTACATTTGCAATGTTGTGCAATTATCACCATTATCTATTTAAATGATTACCCTAATTCTGGGGTCTAGTGCTGCCATGAGGAGCCCAAATATCCACACGAACCCACAAGGACCCCCATGACTTGGCCCAATTAGCATCTCCAACCGCTTCTACAGAGGCTTTGTCCCTTGCTGACATGGGTTCTTTCTGGATCCCTCGACCCTACCTTGTTCCTTCCAGCCCCAGGGACTTTACACTTGCATCTCCCTCTGCCAGCAACACCCTCAAAGCCCTGTTCTACCAAAGTTCTCAACAAAAAGGGCTCCTCCTCAACCAAAGACATCCCCACCACCCCAGACTCGGCCAGCATCCCCTGTTATACCCACGTTCAGCTCCCCGTTCATCTTCCCTGTGCTTACCACATTTACAGTCGATTAATAATTATTTGCTTCAATGTCAGCCTCGTTTAACATAATTTTATGAGCTCCAGGAAGGCAGCTCCCTAGGGTCTCACCTGTGAACTGGCATGGAGCAGGTGACCAGCAATTATTTTTGCTTGGGTGTCTCCCTGTTTCCCTCTCAGACCCCAGAAGCAGCCTCACCTAGTCACGTCCATTCTCTACACAAGTCTGACCTTGTCCCTCTCCTACAAGCTCCCTGTTGCCCTCGGACACCACCTAATTTCCTCTGCTTACCTTTTCTTTTTTTTTTTTTTAACTGTGGCATGCGGGATTTTTTTGGTTTTTGTTGTGGCATGTGAACTCTTAGTTGCGGCATGCGAACTCTTAGTTGCGGCATGCACGTGAGAGTCTTACCCACTGGACCACCAGGGAAGTACCTCCTCTGCTTACCTTTTAAGGGCTTTTAATCCTCACCAAGCTGGCAGCCACCACCTCTTATGTTCCTCCAAACTTTTAGTCTGAAGACATAAGGGACATCAATGTTCCAGCCTCCAGACCTTTGCTATAGTTGCTCCCTCTGCTCAGAACACCATCATAGACTTGGTAGGAATCTACCTGTCACCTTGTCACCCTCATCTTCCTTTCTAACCGAACTCTGGTTTGGTTTGATCAAAGCTATGTGGCTCAGGGGAAGTTGAGCAGCATGACCCAAGCTTCCTCTGGTATTGGTGGGATTTATTGGGAGAGAGACATGCCCTGTTAAGTGGGGTTGTTGAGCTGGGAGAATGTCAGTCCTGCTGCAAGTCCTGGATCAGGCTGTGCCTGAAGCCATCTTGTCCTTGATCTTTTAGCTTAAGCCAGTTTGTGTTGGGTTCCTTGGAACTGAAAAGTTGTGACTGATCCCGGTCTCTTTGTCCTCCCTCCCCTCTCTCAAGACTGAGCTGCAAGGGCAGAGAGCTTTGTTTGTATGCTGCTGTGTGTCTAGTGCATTAAATCTTTTTTTTTTTTTTTTTTTGGCCTTGCTTCACGGCTTACAGGATCTTAGGTCCCGGACCAGGGATTGAACCAGAGTCCCTGGCAGTGAGAGGCATGAAGTCCTAACCACAGGATCACTGGGGAATTCCCTAGTGCATTAATTATTTTTTAAAAATTTATTAATTAATTTATTTTTGGCTGCACTGGGTCTTCATTGCTGCGCACGGGCTTTTTCTAGTTGCGGCGAGCAGGGGCTACTCTTGGTTGCGGTGCGTGGGCTTCTCATTGCGGTGGCTCTAGGCACGTGGGCTTCAGTAGCGTGGCACCTAATCTCAGTAGTTGTGGCTCGTGGGCTCCAGAGTGCAGGCTCAGCAGTTGTGGCGCACGGGCATAGCTGCTCTGCGGCATGTGGGATATTCCCGGACCAGGGCTCGAACCTTCATCCCCTGCATTGGTAGGCAGATTCTTAACCACTGCGCCACTAGGGAAGTCCCTAGCACATTCGTTCTTGAAACCCCGGTGAACAGCCCAGGGTTGGGCCTAGATCGGATCCCTCATAGTTGTGGAATGCGTAACGCCATTCGGTGCGGGTAGAAACTGTGAGCCCTGTAGATGTGTGGAGGTGAGAGAGGATTCCCTTCCAAGCTGGTGGTGACTGATGGCTGCCTGAAAGAGGTGGCAGCTGAACTGGGCTTTGAAGGATGGGTAGAATCCGGGGAGAAGGGAGGGTGTCACAGGTGCATGGGTATGCGTGTTGAAGGTGTGTGTGTACGTTCAGAGAAAAGTAATACCTACTCACATAACCTGCCGTTCTGAGGGCTTCACTAGAGAAGGGGCCTCAAGTGCCAAGTGAAGACTCTTCTGGAGTCTTAGGAGAGAGGGAGCCCTTCACCTCCATCAGAGGCTCCTCCCAGGGGCAGGTGTCCATAGAGCTTACCCACAGATAAGTCCTGACTTGCTGCAGCTCTCTGAGCCTCAGTTTCCTCGTCTGTCCCCAGCCCTCCCCCCAGCTCCACAAGGCATCTGGGATGCCACCCTCTCTGCCGCTCCCTCCGCCTTCCTCTCGTACCCCAGTGCAGGCCTGGTGGAAGGTGGGTGGGTGGCTGGTGTCATGGCAACAAGCAGGAGCGCCCATGTGTCTGGGTAGTGAGGGTTGCCATGGCAACCTGCAGTCCTGGTTCCCTGGCGACAGGCCTGAGGTCTGGGCCTAGGGGTGGGAAGGGAGGGAGGGAGGCGTCCCTGGAGACACTCTGCAAGATCTTGGAGGGAAGAATGGGGACTCATGTCTCTCTCTTCTGTGAGGGGGGTCAGGTGCAGGCCAGATCCCAGCTGAGGAGTGCTTAAGTCAGATCCCAGCTGAGGATTGCTTAAGTCCCTGCTTGGGGCCAGGTGTGAGCCCAACAGGGAAACTGAAGTCTCCAGGGGTCCTGTATCACATGATGCTGCCCACCACCCCCTTCACACCCAGTCCCACCAGGTTCCTGTGGCTCCTACAGTCCGCACACAGTCTGTTCCCTCTGGCTGGAAGACTCTGATCTCTTCCTAGCCAACTTTTCAGCCCGAATGTCTCTCCTTGATCTCATGGCTCAGCCCAGCCCCCCTAAATCACTACGCCCCAGCTCAAGCCTCTATCATGTTGACAATTAAGTTATTGCTTCTTTGCTTGTGTGATGATTGGTTTAATAAATGATGCGACACTGTAGCAGTCTCGGTCACAGCTGTGTCCCACACATTGAGGAGGCTGCCCTCAATACATCTTTGTCAACACGCTCCCTCCTAGCTCCAAGCCTTGCCCATGTCAACCCAGCCAATGTGGTCTCACCTCTGTTCCTCAGGCTCTTTCAGGCACCTGGCTTGATCCATACACATTACCTCCACCTGGAATATTCTGGAACATTCTGGGCCCTTCCACAATGTTCTGGAATGTCCCAGAACACCCTAGAACATTCTGTCTCCTGCTTTATTAATGCTGGGACATCACCTCCTCAAAGGGGCTCTCCCCAGCCTTCTGGTTAAAGCAGTCCTTCCGCACTCGGTCACTCTCAGCCCATTGCCTTCATGGCAATTATCACATCTGGAAAGATCTTGGCCATTGATTGGTTTGTATGTCTCAGGTTTGTCCTTCCCATTAGAATATACATTCCAGAATATTCTGGAACATGAAGGACGGGGATCGGGTCTCGTGTGCTTACAGTTGAATCCCTAGCCCCTGGTGCATAGCAGGTGCACAATAAGTGCTTGTTGATTGAATGGAGAGAGGGGGGTGATGAGACCAGGAGGTGGGGATGAGCTCCAGGGTAGGCAGCTCTCACACTGTCCTGCTGGAACCTTGGGTGAGTTACTTACCTCTCTGAGCCCCAGGTTTTTTCTTTTCAATCCAATGTAACTTACAAACAGCAAGGCGCACCCATTTTTACTGTGCAGCCCAATGAATGGTAACACTCCTGTGACCCAAATACAGAGTACCCACCAGCCCCCAGGGGCTTCCTTGTGCCCCCTTCCAGTCACTTCCCAGAGGCAGCCCCACATCTGACCTCTGTCCCCTTGGCTCCATCCGACCTGCTTTTTTTTAAAAAATTCATTCATTCATTCATTTATTTTTGGCTGCATTGGGTCTTCCTTGATGCGCACGGGCTTTCTCTAGTTGCAGCGAGCTGGGGCTAGTCTTCATTGTGGTACACTGACTTCCCATTGCGGTGGCTTTTCTTGTCGCGGAGCACGGGCTCTAGATGCACAGGCTTCAGTAGTTGTGGCACGCGGGCTCCAGAGCGCAGGCTCAGTAGTTGTGGCACACAGGCTTAGCTGCTCCGCGGCATGTAGGATCTTCCCGGACCAGGGCTCGAACCCATGTCCCCTGCACTGGCAGGCGGATTCCCAACCACTGTGCACCAGGGAAGCCCCGACCTGTTTTTTTGTTTTGTTTTGTTTTTGTTTTTTTGCCACGCCATGCAGCTTGCAGGATCTCAGTTCCCCTACCAAGGATTGAACCTGGGCCACGGTAGTGAACGCACCGGAATCTTAACTACTAGGCCACCAGGGAACTCCCTATTTTTGTTTAATGAATCAGCTTTAATGAGGCAAACTTTACATTTAATAATACAATCATGTTAAGTGCTCAATGAATTTTGACAAATGTAATCCCCCCTGTTGCCCCATAATCAAGATATAGGACATTTCCATCACCCCAAGGCCCCGTGTCCCTTTGTGGTCACTGATTTGCCTCCCTGATGACCCCCACCAGGTGGCCCCCCTGGCCCAACCTCTGTCACCACAGTTTAGTGTGGTCTGTTTGTGAATTTCAAGTAAATGGAATCACAACATGTGTCCTTTTTGCTTCTTTTGCTTAGTGTCGGTGAAATCCCTTGTGGGATACATGTAGTAGTGGGTCATTCTTTTTCCTTGTTGCATAGTATTCCATCACTGAACATGTCGTTGTCTGTTTACCATCAACCTGTTGATGAACCTTTGGGCTGTTTCCAGTTTGGGGCTGCTATGACCATTTATGTTTACATATTTTGGTGAATCCCTGTCCTCCTTTCTGTTGGAGGGATACCTGTAGTGGGTTGAGTGGTGCCCCAAATCCCCCCCAGTTCATGTCTACCTGGAACCTCAGAATGTGACCTTGTTTGGAAATAGGGTCTTTGCCGATGGAATTTAGCTAAGAATCCAGATCAAACTGGATTAAGGTGGGCCCCAAATCCAGTGAGAGTGTCTTGGTTAGGGACAGAAATGAATATGCAGAGAGACACAAGAAGAAGGCCATGTGAAGATAGAGGCAGAGATTGGAGTGATACAGCTGTAAGTCAAGGGATGACAAAAATGGCAGACAACACCAGAAGCTGGGAGAGAGGCGTGATTCTCCCTCGGAGCCCTCAGAAGGAACCAACCCTGCCAACCTCTTGATTTTGGACTTCTGGTCTCTTGAACTGTGAGAGAGTAAATTTCTGTTTTAAACCATCCGTTTGTGGTCATTTGTTGTGGCAGCCCCAGGACACTCGTAAAATGCCCAAGGCTGGAATTGCTAGGCCACAGAGTGTACAAATACTCCCTTTTAGCAAATATTGCCAAACGGCTGTCCCAAGTGGTTGTACCAGTTGACATTCCCACCAGATGAGCGTAAGAGCCATCACTTTTCCATCTGTAAAATGGGGACACTAATAACTGTTCAGAGGTGTGGTGAGAATACACGAGAATGCACAGTTCTGGGCATTGAAAACACTCTGTAAATGGTAACTTAAAAAAAAAAATTGCAGAGAAGGTGCAAACTTGGCTCCATCTGTCTTCAATGTTGGGTTTTTCTGCTCTTCCCTAGAAGAAGTCACACACAGGGAGCTCGGGCTGGGGACCCTCTCGCCCTGTAGGAGAAGCCAGTGGGGGCCGGGTTCTGGGGTGATAGTGCGGACACTGGGAGGCCCAAGAGAGCTGCAAGGCTGGAAGCAACGAAGGAAAGCCAGAGCAGAGCCAGCACAAGAAAATATTATTCATTCACCGACAGATTTGCTGCCAGTCAGTGCTGGATTCAAGAGGCTGGAAACCTGGCAAGGCCCCAATCTGGACACAGGCTAGGCAGCCAGACTAGGCAGAGGGGAAATGGGATCTCTGCTGAGCAGCCAGGAAGGCTTCCTGGAGGAAGAGACCTGTGGTGGGTTTGAAGAACATGGGAGGGTGCACGAGACCACACTGACCAGCCCTTCTGCCGTGCCAGAAGTTTTAAATCAAAGTGTCGGCAGCTGTGCTCCCTCTGGAGGCTCTAGAGGAGGATCCTTCCCTGCCTCGTCCAACTTCTGGTGGCTCCAGGCATTCCTTGGCTTGTGGCCACACCCCTCCAATCTCTGCCTCTATCTTCACATGGCCTTCCCTCTGTTTGGATTTACCCCTTCTTCTAGGGACACAAGTCATTGGATTTAGCTCCCTCACCCAATCCAGGATAATCTCATCTTGAGATCCTTACCTTAATTATATCTGCAAAGACCCTTATGCCAAAAAAGGTCATATTTTGAGGTTCCAGGTGGACATGTCTTTGGGGGGACACCATTCAACCCAGTACAGTGAGGGTGTTTATTCAATTTCTTTTCAGCGAGACTGTTCTCCTGGGGGTATGGCTGTCTCAGCCTTGTCTGGAGCATGTACTCCGTGCCCATCACAGGGTGTGGGGCATAGGAAGCTGTCAATAAGTGCTCATTGAATGCCTGAAGAAAAGGAGGAGAGGGAGTCAGCATGGGGTGCTGGAGAGGGCGTACGTAGCTTCGGAGTCGGAGATTGGGGGCTCCATTTCCTGCTCCTGAGCCTTGGCAGGACGCTTCCACTCTCTGAGTCTCACTTTCCCCACTTTGCAAGGTTGTTATGAGGATGAGGGTCAAAGTCTGGAGGTCACTGAGTACCCAGTATGATCTTAGGAGGTATATAGCTATGGTGGTGGGCCGGGAGGGTGACCCAGGCAGGAAACGTTCTAGACGGCAGGTAAAGTTAGAGAAGGTGGACCTGGTGCAGATCTGACTTCAAGGGGGCGCTGCAGTGAGGCCGGCTGGGGTGACAGCGAGAGAGCAAGATAAAGGGCAACTATGTTTATTTGTCACTGAGCCCCGCTCACAATCCTGGAAGGACGTGGTCTCTATGCCCCTCCCCCTTTTTTCCCTACTGAAGTGAGATTCACATAATGCAAAATTAACCTTTTTTTTGCCTTGCTGTGCAGCTTGAGGGGTATCAGTTCCCCGACCAGGGATTGAACCCAGGCCCTTGGCAGTGAAGCACCAGATCCTAACCACTAGGCCACCAGGGAACTCCCTAAAATTAACTATTTTAAAGTGAACAATTCAGTGACATTTAGTACATTCACGATATTGTGCAACCATCACCTCTGTTTAGTTCAGAACATTTCCATTTTTCCCGAAATGAAGCCCTGTTCCCATTAGCAGCCACTCCCCACCCCCCTCCCCCAGCCCCTGGCAACCACCAGTCTGCTTTCTGTCTCTAAGGATTTGCCTGTTTTGGACATTTCATATAAATGGAATCATACAAAAGGTGACCTTTTGTGTCTGGCTTCTTTCACTCGGCATATTTTCTAGGTTCTTCCACGTTATAGCATGTGTCAGAGCGTCATTCCTTCTCATGGCTGAGTAATAGTCCATTGTATGAATGGACCACATTTTGCTTATCCATTCGTCACTTGATGGACACTTGGGCTGTTTCCTCCTTTTGGCGGTCGTGACTAATGCTGCTGTGAACATGTGTGCATGTGTATTTGTTTAAACACCCGATTTCACGTCCCTTGGGTGTGCGCCAATTTTAAAGATGAGAAAACTGAGGCTGAGAGGGGATGAGTCAGCTGTGAAGAGTGTAGATTTGAAACGAGGTGAGATTTTTTTTTTTTTTACGAGGTGAGATTTGGATCTGGCTTGAGGCTGGGCTCTGCCAGACACTCACATGTGACTTTGGTCCTGGGGAGCTACCAGGACCCCTGGCTCATAGGAATAAGCTTCTGGGAGGACATGTCACAACACTTGGCCCATAGTGGCTACTATGTTATTAATAGTAACAACGGAGGAAGCTGGGATTCCTCCCCTCGCCCAGAGCCCACTTCCACTGGGGATCAGTTACTGGGGCCTCCTTTGCCCACCCTGCATGAGGTTCCCTGGGGTTGGCTCACCTCTAAGCAGCAGTCCTGGCCCTGCCTGGCTGTGGACTGGCGTCTGCCCCCAGTGCTCCAACTGAGGTGGGGCTCCCCAGAGCTGTCTCTGTCTCAGCCTCCCAGACGGCCCACTCCTTAAGGCGCAGAGCCCAAAGCCATTGCTGTGTAACTGCAGGAGCCCCTCCCCATCTCTGCACTTGACCTTCTCTGCTGTTCAGGTTCCGGCCATTGAGCATCTGTGGAGGCAGCAGTGGGAGGAAGAGATGCAGAATTGGTGACTGTTTGCTTGGGGCGAGTTAGCAGCCCATGGTGCTTACACTGTGGGCATCTGAGTGTCAGGCTCACAGCCTTTTTGGAGAAAGGGGGACTAATTCTTTTCCCTCTTCTTTTTTTTCAATTTATTTTATTTTTGGCTGCGTTGGGTCTTCGTTGCTGTGCACAGTCTTTCTTTAGTTGCAGCAAGCAGGGGCTACTCTTTGTTGCAGTGCGTGGGCTTCTCATGGTGGTGGCTTCTCATTGCGGAACACAGGCTCTAGGCATACGGGCTTCAGCAGTTGTGGCGTGTGGGCTCAGTAGTTGTGGTTTGCGGGCTCTAGAGTGCAGGCTCAGTAGTTGTGGCCCATGGGCCTAGCTGCTCCGCGGCACGTGGGATCTTCCTGGACGTGGGCTCGAACCCGTGTTCCCTGCATTGGCACGTGGATTCTTAACCACTGCTCCCCCAGGGAAGCCCAGGACTAATTCTTACCAAGGGAAGGATTGAGTCCATTCGCATTTCACATATATGGAAATTGAGAACCCAGAGAACCTAAGAGTTCTTTTTCAGCCAACAGTCACATGGATTTGTTCATGCATCGTGTATCTACTTAACATTCTGGGTGCTGCCCAGGGCTCTGTGGAGTGGCCAGGAAGAAAACAGAGTCCCCATCCCTTGAGGAGATGACAGAGGATAAGGAAGAAAAGAAAATGCAGGGAATTCCCGGGTGGTCCAGTGGTCAGGACTCTGCGCTTTCACTGCTGAGGGCCCGGGTTCAATCCCTGATTGGGGAACTAAGATCCTGCAAGCGACGCACGCCATGAGGCCAAAAAACAAGAAAAGAAAAGAAAAGAAAATGCAAGACAGTTCCTCAAAAAATTCCTTATAGAGCTAACCTGTGATCCAGCAATTCCACTCCTAGGTTTGTGCCCCCCCAAAAGTGAACACAGAGACTCTGACAGATGCTTGTATACGCATGTTCACAGCAACGCTAGTCACAATCGCCAAGAGAGGAACAACCCAAATGTCCATCAGTGGATGAATGAATAAACAAAACGTGGTCCATCCATACTGTGGAATTTTTTTTTTTTTGGCCATGCCACACAGCATGTGGGATCTTAGTTCCCCGATCAGGGATCGAACCCACACCCCCTGTAGTGGAATCGCAGTGTCTTAACCACTGGACTGCCAGGGAAATCCCCATACTATGGCATATTACCCAGTCATAAAAAGAAATGAAGCACTGACACATGCTACAATGTGGATGAACCTCAAAAGCATTATGCTGAATAAAATAAAACAAGCCAGACCCAGGAGGACACATGTCATTCCATTTATATGAAATGTTCAGAACAGGTAAATCCATAGGGACAGAAAACAGATTAGTGATCGCCAGGGGCTGAGGGAGTGGGAACAGAGAGTGACAGCTAACGGGGATGGGGTTTCCTTTTGGGGTGATGGAAATGTTTTGGAATTAGATAGAGGTGCTGATTGCATGACATCGTGAATGCACTGAATGCCATTGAATTGTACACTTTACAATGGTGAATTTTACGGCATGGGAATTATATCTCCATTTTAAAACAAGGAAACCTAAAATGCAGAGTTTGTTAGATAGAAAAATCAAGCAGGGCTGAGGGTCGAAGAGTGAGTGTGGGAGAGGGGAAATGCCCACAGCTGGCATGGAGTTAGGATCTACTACCTGAGTGGCCCTGAGCACTGTACATTGTTTATTTTATCCGGGCTTCTGCTCTGTCCCACAAGGACATTTTGAAGATGGGAAAACTGATGTGTAGAGCTGGAGCAACCCACTCAAGGCCTCGAGGCTCATAAGAAGTTGATGCACAGCTAAGGGTAATAGCAAAGATTGTGAGAATTTATTTGATGGTGACCTCTCTAGTTTATAGAGAAGCAGAAGGAGGCGCCCGAGTGTCAGCAGCTTGCTCTGAGACCACTCAATGGTGAAGGGCAGACAGGGTGGTTGAGGCCCCAGGGTGAGGATGTAGGAAAGCAAGGCATCTCCTATCCCCCAGGCCTCAATTTCCTCCTCTGTAACACCTGGAGGTTATAAGGAGGCCTCCCAGCTCCAACCTGGGGCAGTGAGTCCCACAGCTGGTCTGGAGCGGGGAGCAGGTGGTGAGGCCTTTGCCTCTGGGAGAGCTGTGCCAGCTGTGGGCCAGATGGTGGCCAGGCCTGCAGACGCTGCCATGTCCCTGCCTGTGTGCTCTGCCAGACCATAGGTCATCATTATTGGATGACTGTGTGCAGTAACCTTCCTGGGTCCTCTCTGTCCCCACCTGCCCGTGATGCATTCCAGGTATTGCAGCCCATTGGGCTCAGGCCAAGAACCCTGGGAGGGGGGATCCCTGGCCTCACTCTGCCTGCCCCCCGACATCCTATCTGCTGTATCACCTGTTGGCTCCACCTGCAAAGTACATCCTGGCAAGGATCGCCTCCCATTCCTCCCTGGCCACCACCATGGGATGAGCACCATCTTTTGGCCAGGAAATCTTGCCTCCTAAGTAATGTCTCTAAGTCAAGATATTGCCTCCAACTGTCAGTGTTGGTTATACTCCCTCTGCTCACTAGCACCCCCCCATCTCACACAGGGAAAATGCCTCCACAGTGGTCCACAAGGCCCTCCATGACCTAGACCACACCTTGTGGCTGCCCACCTCATCTTCTCCTTCCCTCTCCCTCTCCCTCACTTTCCCCCACCAGGCAACACTGCAGGCATGCTACCTCAGGGCCTTTGCACTGGCTGTCCTGTGCTATGTGATCCTGAAGTAACTAGTGTGTCCACAGACCACGCGTCTGCAGTGTGCTACCTGTAAGCACGCAACCAGGGGCCCAGTGAACCTCTTCTTGCTTATCTTTGACTATGTGTCTGACATGTGGGTCAAATCTGTGTGTTTATGAAGTGTGGGTGCATATGGATGCCATTGCCTACAGCTGTATGTGTCCGGCGTGTGAGCTGAAGGTCTCTGCTGAGCGGGGTTTGGTGCCTGCATGTGGTTCATCCGGAACAAAGGCTCAAGTGGCAGGCAGACCACAGGCAGGTGAGGGGATGTGTGCAGAGCTAGCCGGAATGTGAGCTGTTCGTGCTCTCACACATTCAATATTTATCGAGAGCTTATTGTGTGCTGGAGGAGTTAGCAGGGCCCTTCAGCACCTGGTATCTATCAACTTCCAGTGTCCTGAGCATTTTACACAAATGATTGAGTACCTGCTGTGTACCCGACCCTCTGCTGGAGATGGATCAGTTGCGTCTGGTTCTACCTGAAGGAGCCCACCCAGGGAGGCCCCTTGTTTCCTCCTCTGGGCCCTCCAGCCCCATGTCCACCCCCTTTCCCCAGCGCTGACTGCAGGAAGGCTCTGAGCCCCATTTGGACCCTTGGACCCTGTCTGAGGCTGCACAAGGGAGGGTTTTCCAACTCAGACGGTGAAAGAATAAATGGGTTCAAGGCTGGAGAGAAAATCCTGGAAGCTTGGACCCTTCCAGGGTGAAGATTCTAGGCGTTCAGTGGGTTGGGGGTGGGGTGGGGGGTGACCTCAAAGGCTCTGGAAACTTTACCTTCTTGGCTCTGGGCTCCATGGGGTCCAGAAAGGAGGAGAGGAAAGGGAGGCAAGAAGGAAGAACAAAGGGAAACAGATGCAGGACTTCGCGCCCTGGCTGAAGACAGGGGTGTTTGTGGCACTGGAGCTGGGAGGTCCAAGGGGGTTGGGTCTGGTGGAATGGACTTTGGGGGTGTGAGTGTGGGTTTGAAGGGTCTGTGGGCAAGGATTTGGGGGAGTGGAGTTGGGATTTGAGCGGAGGATGGGGAGATAACTTGAGGGTAGGGGTTTGGGGGTATGGGAACCACAACTGAGGGTGAAGCAGTAGGTTTGGGGATCTGAGGGCAGATGCTGGAATCTGAAGGTGGAGGTTCTTGGATGGGAGAGAGGAGGCTCTGGGAAGATGGGGGAGGGCTGGGACCCAAAGATGGGTTGGAAGTCTGAGGCCTGGGCACCAGGTGAGTTCCTGAGTCTGAGGGAGGTCTTGGCGAGGGAGTGACCCTGGAAGGAGAGAGGGGGGTTTCTCAGATTTCTTCGACCAGTTTCTCCATGTCCTTCCTCTCATCTCGGCTCGGCTCCGCCGCTCCCCTTTCCCACAGCCAACCTCGCTCCTGAAGTGCAGCACTAAACGGTCGGGCTGCCCCTACTCCCAGCTGCGTCCCACCCTCGCCTCATTCCTCGCCCCCCCAGGCCACGCCCCCACACGCACAGGTTTCCTTTGCCCAGTCTCTCCCGGACAGGTCCCTCCCCTTACTCGGGCCACGTCCCTCCGTAGACTATGCCCCCCGCCCCTTGTCCCTGTCCCACCAGTCTCCTGTCCCTCCTCAGACCCACGACCGTGCCTCGTCCCAGACTCCGCCCCTCTCCCCAGGCCCCACCCCCCTCCTCCTGCTGAACCGGCACTTGCCTTTGCCCTCTCCCCAGCGCATCCGCAGACCCCACTCCCTCGCGGCCCAGGACCCGCTCCCTCCTCAGACCCGGCCCCGCCCCTCGCCTAGGGCCCCGCCCCTCCGCAGAGCAGGCCCCGCCCCCCCACCCCCCCCACGAGACTTAGTCTCCCGGGCCGGCGCGCGCGGTTCCCGTCACTAGCACGCGCGGTGGCGGCGGCGGGAAGATGGCGGCGTCCGGTGGCAGTGGTGGCGCTGGTGGCGGCGGCTTCCGCGCGGGCCCGGGCCCCGAGCGCCCTAACAGGTGAGAACCAGCCCACAGGGTGGGCCTGCACCTGCCCCGGGACTGGAGTGACCTAAGGGGAGTCCTGGAGGAGTGGCCCGGGCAGGCTCGAGGATTTTTACGGGGGCTGCGGACTTTAGGTGGCTATGGAGTACTGAGGGGACTGAGGGCTGTTCACGGGTCATCCGAAGGCGGATTGGGGGCCCCAGGGCCTCCAGGCGTCTGCATGCGGCCCTAGGGGCCTGAGAGGGCTTTGAGGGGTGTGGAGGTCTGAAAGGAGACCCAGGGGCTCCTGACTGTGTTGTGGCCATGGGGGAACTGGGGATGCCAAGGGGTCTGGGAGGCAGGGAGGTCCTGAGCAGGGGCTATAGGAAGTCTTGAGGTTGTTGAGGCTGTCTGGGCGACTCTGAGGAGGGGCTGAGGGGAATTTGGAGGGCTGAGGCCCACGGCTTCTTGGAGGGTGCTGAAGGACCCTGAGGTTCCTAAAGGTGGTCCTGAGGACATGCTGAGGGGACCTGGGAGGAGTGAGGACTGTAGAAGTTTGGGAGTAGGAGGCTCAAGTGAACTCAAGGGCCTGAAAGAGGCCTGAGGGACCAGGGAGAACTTGAGAGAGGGAGCTGAGGGGCCCTGGGGGTCCCAGTGAGTCCTGATTGGCAGGGAGAGGTCTTGGGGTCCCAGGGGTCCTGGGGGGCTAGAATGGGTCTTGGGAAGCCTGAAGATGGTGAGAGAGCGCTGAAGGTTTAAAAAATACATGAGAAGGGTCCGACCTTGTGGCTCCTCCCTCCAAGCCCCGTGGGTTGTAAATCCCATTCACCCCCAGGAAAATAACTTGAAGCATGGTCTTGCCCTCAGATCATGGTGGAAGAATTCACCCCTTTTGGTCTGAGAGAGGCCCCCTTTCCCTGTGGACAAGTCCTGAGACTGGTTGTTTGAACCGCAGAATTGGCATAGCAATTGAAGGTATTTTTATGCATTGTTCTGGGTTCTCAGAGGGAAAGGGGGGATCTTAGGATGTAAGACCTCCCTCCCTCTTCCCGTTGCACAAGGCCAGAGTAATCTAGACCTTCTCATCCCAGTCCCCCAGGACAGTCTGCTACCCTCAGTGACCAAGGAAGAAATTCGGACTTTTTCTTGCTGGTGAGCTTATGGGAGCAAATAATTTCCGTCAGTGTGATAAATGATGAAGTGGTTAATACTCGTGTGCTTCAGAAAGGCCTGAGGGTCCGGGTGCATGAGTTGGGCTTTGGAGGCCTGTAGTGGGGAGCAAAGAGAGATGAGGGGATTTGGGAAGACATGCAGGGGGTAGAGTGGACAGGATTTGGTGACCGGTAGGAGGTGGCATGTAAGGGACAGTGAATCCTAGTCCCTGCTTTGAGCCCTGGCTAGGGATAACCTGGGGCAAGAATGAGGTATAATTCGTTACATGTTATACAATTCACTCATTTTAACTGAACAGTTCACTGAGTTTTTTGGAGTTTTTTGTTTTTTTGGCTGCACCGGGTCTTAGTTGCGGCACACAGGATCTTCGTTGCCACATGAGGGATCTTTTAGTTGCAGCATGTGGGGTTTTGCGGCATGCAGGATCTAGTTCCCTGACCAGGGATTGCCCCCTGCCTTGGGAGCATGGAGTCTTAACCACTGGACCACCAGGGAAGTCTCCTCACTGAGTTTTAATAAATTTATAGAGTTATGTACCCATTAACACAATCCAGGTTTTCAGAATGCGTCCATTACCACAATGAATTCCTTCAAGCCCGTTGCAGTCAACCCTTCTCCCACCCCTGGCCTCAGGCACACTCTGATCTGCTTTTGCCCTCTGTAGTTTCGTCTTTTTAGAAATTTTACATGAATGGAATCATATAATATGTGGCTTCTTGTGTCTGGCTTCTGTTCCTTAACAGAATATTTTTGAAGTTTCATCTGTGTTGTCACAAGTATCAGAAGTTCATTCTTTTCTCACTGCTGCCTACTATTCCATTAAATGGATGGACACAATTTGTTTATCCATTTACTGGTTGATGGACATTTGGGTTGTTTCCATTTTGACAATTGCAGATAAAGTTGCTGTGAACATCTGGGTATGCATCTTTGTGTGGACATATACTTTCATCCTCGGGTAAATACCTAGGAGTGGAATGACTGGGTCCTATGGTAGGTGTAGGTTTAAGTTTTTTTTCTTTTTTTCAGGGTAAAATGGATCTTTTATTTATTTGTACTTAAACTTATAAACCAGCCAGTCAAACCGGGACTATTATTATCATCATGTGGCAAAATACAAAACACCTTTCTACAAATACTAGAGTGATGAACAACTTAGGGGTTGCAATAAAACAGAGCAAAAGAGGCAGAGGAAATCAATGAAGCACACTGTAGCATAACCCCTCACTTTAGCAATTGAGGTTCTTAACAAGTAGGACCTCCCCATCCCAGAAAATATAAAAAATTGTTCATTGAATCTTTGTACTTTTGCTTCCTATTTTTTTAAAATAAATTTATTTACTTATTTATTTATTTTTGGCTGTGGTGGATCTTTGTTGCTGTGTGCGGGTTTTCTCTAGTTCCAGTGAGCGGCGTCTACTCTTCATTCGGTGCACCGGCTTCTCATTGCGGTGGCTTCTCTTTGAGGAGCACAGGCTCTAGGCATGTGGGCTTCAGTAGTTGTGGCACGCGGGCTCTAGAGCGCAGGCTCAGTAGTTGTGGCGCACAGGCTTAGTTGCTCCGCGGCATGTGGAATCTTCCCCGATCAGGGCTCAAACCCGTTTCCCCTGCATTGGCAGGCGGATTCTTAACCACTGTGCCACCAGGGAAGCCCCTTGCTTCCTATTTTTTGAGGTTAGATTGAAAAATATGGAACATTTCGCGAACTTGAGTGTCATCCTTGTGCAGGGGCCATGATAAGTTCCAATTTTAGTATATGTGCTACCGAAGCAAGCATCATAGGTATTTTTAAAAAATATTTACTTATTTATTTTGGCTGCGCTGGGTCTTCGTTGTGGCACGCGGGATCTTCGCTGCAGCATACGGACTTCTTACTCCTGTATGCAGACTCTTAGTTGTGGCATGCATGTGGGATCTAGTTCCCCAGCCCAAGATCTAACCCGGGCCCCTTGCATTGGGAGTGCAGTCTTACCCCCTGGACCATCAAGGAAGTCCCTCTGCACTGTAGGTTTTTCAAGAAACTGCTGAGTTGTTTGGAGTGACTGAACCATAACTGCATTTGTACCAGCAATGTGCAACAGTTCCAGCTGCTCCCCATCCTTGCCAACACTTCACGTGGCCAGTCTTTAATTTTAGCCATTCTAAGTGTATGTTGGTATCTTATTTTGGTTGCATTTTACATATCCCTAATAACTAACGATGTTGGACATCTTTTCATGGTCTCACTGGCTATTCAGATCTTTGGTAAAGTGTTTTTTCAAATCTTTTGTCCATTTTTTACTTGGTTTGTCTTTTTTTAAAAAATTAATTCGTTTATTTTTGACTGCGTTGAGTCTTCGTTGCTGCACGCAGGCTTTCTCTAGTTGCGGTGAGCGGGGGCTACTCTTTGTTGCTGTGTGCAGGCTTCTCATTGCGGTGGCTTCTCTTGTTGCGGAGCACTGGCTGTAGGCACGTGGGCTTCAGTAGCTGTGACACACAGGCTCAGTAATTGTGGCTCGCAGGCTCTAGAGCGCAGGCTCAGTAGTTGTGGCGCACGGGCTTAGTTGCTCTGCGGCATATGGGATCTTCCCAGACCAGGGCTCGAACCCGTGTCCCTTGCATTGGCAGGCATATTCTTAACCACTGCACCACCAGGCAAGTCCCTACTCATCTACTTTCTGTCTCTATAAATTTACCTTTTTTTTTTTTTTTGGCCTCACCACGCGACTATGCAAGGTATTAGTTCCCCAACCAGGGATGGAACCCATGCCCCTGCAGTGGAAGCACAGAGTCTTAACCACTGGACTGCCAGGGAATTCCGTAAATTTACCTGTTTTATAAATAGAATCGTACCATATGTGACCTTCAGTGTCTGGCTTCTTTCACTCCATATTAATGTTTGCGAGGTTCATCCACAATGTAATGTGTGTCAGTACTTCATTTCTTTTTATGGCTGCATAACATTCCATTGTGTGGACATAGCACGTTTTGTTTATTCGTTCACCAGCTGAAGGACATTTAGGTTGGTTCTACCTTTTGGCTGTTTTGGGTAATGCTGCTATAAACATGCATGTACAAGTTTTTGTCTGAACACCTGGGTTCAGTTCTTAGGGGTATATACCAGGAGCAGAATTGCTGGGTCCTATGGCTGTTGTGTGTCCTTGAACATGCAGTCACCACCCAACACTACTTGGTGTGTTTATTAGTGGAAGTACCTTGAAGGTAGAGAGCATGTCTGTCTCGTGTAGTCTTGGTCTTGTATGCCTGGAGCACGGGCAGCCCAGAGGAAAGAAGTGTTCAAGAAATCTGGCTGGGGGACTTCCCTGGTGGTCGGTCCAGTGGGTAAGACTCTGCGGTACCAATGCAGGGGCCCGGTTTTGATCCTTGGTTGGGGAACTAGATCCTGCATGCATGCCACAACTAAGAGTCCGCATGCTGCAGCTAAGAAATCCCCATGCCACAACTAAGAAGTCTACAAGCTGCAACTAAGACCTGGAGCAGCCAAAAAAAAAAAAAAAAAAAAAGGAAATATGGCTGGGAGGGAGGGATGGATGAATGGAGTGTGGAAAAGCTCTCTAGGGCTTGTAGTCTGGCTGGTAGGACGTCCCTTCTAGGTGGTCAGGTCTGTCCCTTGTCTTCTCGGGGAGACTTGTGGGCCTGCCAGGGATGGGGGGAGGCTGGCCCTGTCTGTGAGTCTGGTTTTCCAGCCTTCCAGGTGGTGCCTGCATCTGCCTTTTTGTCCCATGAAGGGTTTTGTCATTTGGCCAGGGGTGGGGGCGGTTCCTGTCTTCTCCTTGGCCCTTCCAACGGTCCCACAACTCGAAAAACTGTCCTTAGGAGGGACTGCGTTCCCCCAGCCGCCCCCAGCATTACATAACTTGTTTGTTCCAACTTCACTTTTCTGCAACCAAGGGGGAAAAAAGAAAGAGAAAAGCTTATTCTCCTTCCTTCCTATCTCGAGGGATCAACAAAAAACCCGTTGCCTAGTAGAGATGGTCGTTAATGACCAAGCCGAACCTCTGGGATGGATAGAGCATGGCTGCCTTGGCTGGGCGCTTGCTGAGGGGAGGTGGGGTCCTAACTGCAGGCTCACTCACACAAAAGAAACTTGTTCTGCAGCAGGCCCCCTCTCAGCTCCACCTCAGGCCCTTGAGGGGGTCCAGGCTTCTGGAGAGAGAGGAGGTTTACAGTGTGTTGTGAGGGGGTGGAGGAACTCTCCCAGGAGTCACACCTCCCCAGCTAAAATTCCATCGCTGTGAGGTACCTGGCCTGCCTAGTTCTGGAGGAACCTTCTCGCCACGAAGTTTCTTCAGACATTGGGCCTTTGGCATCCTCTCTCCACTGCCCGTCTTTCCTAAAGGTGTCTGGATGGGGCCCAGTCTCATTGATTCACACTGCTTCTTGTGGGGCGAGGCAGGAGTATCTGGGTGAGGGCCACGCCGGTCACAGGTGTTTCTCTGAGAAGTCGTGACTGGGACACAGTGTGAGTGGGTTTGGCACAGTTCAGCTGAGGCGTCTGCTCCTGGCTTGGTGGCCTTTGCTTGTTTAAACTTTCTTAACAAGCCCTCTCTGGCTGCACCCTAGATTGTCTCCACTAATCCCTGAGGCTCTGGAAGAGTCCAGCCCCCCAACCCCTGTGTGAAAGACTGGGCAATGATTTGGCCTTCTGAGACGATTCTTGTTCCTTTGGCCTCATCCTCTCTTCAGCTGAGAGGGAGAGACAGGACTTTGACCCTTCAGAGACAGGAACTCAACTCCTCCTAGGAATTCTGGGAGATCTGGTGACATCAGGCACCTCATCAGACCCACATGCTTGTTGCATGCCTTGGGCACATCTGCAACCCTCTGTGTGTTAGTCTTCATCCGGGAAGTGGGACCCCGGACCCACTGGGCAGGGTAGCTGGGAAGAAGCAAACTAGGGTGAAGGTATGCTCAGAGGGCGCCCAGCATGTTGCACATGTGTGTGTGTGGAAGTGGCAGTGTTGCCCTGTGGTCCTGAAGCTGTTAGCATTCTGTCCGCTGTGCCTGCATGGACCAAGAAGGGATCATGGGGTGTTTGGCAGGTCTTGCTAACGAGCCAATGTGACACGTTGGGAGGAGAAAGTTGGTATCTTAGTCTGTTTGGGCTGCCATAACAGAATACCATAGACTGAGTGGCTTATAAACGGCAGAAATTTAGTTCTTGAAGTTCTGGAGGTTGAGAAGTCCAAAGTCAAGGTGCCGACAGATTTGGTGTCTGGAGAGGCCACTTCCTGGTTCATAGACACGGCCTCCTTGCTGAGTCCTCAAATAGTGGTTGGGTCTAGGGAGCTCTCTGGGGTCTCTTTTATAAGGGCACTAATTCCATTCATGAGGGCCCCATCCTCATGACCTAATCACCTCCCAAAGGCCCTGCCCTCTAATACCATCACATTAGGGAATAGGTCTCAATGTTTGAATTTTGGGGGGATACAAGCATTCATTCTGTGGTTGTTGGCTTGAGCAGTTTGGAGGATGGTAGTATCATTACTTGGTGGCCATGAGAGGGACAGTGGCAGGGCCAGTGGGAGAATGGAACATGTCAAGTCTGAGCTGCTTCTGCAGCATTGAGAGGACAGATGCTGCCATGTGAACCTGGCACCTAGGAACAGAGTGTAGAGCATGAGCTGGTGGGTCTTGGCAGAGTATTGGGGTGGGGCAGTTGAGTCTGGGGTAAGCTGGAGAGAGTGCTGGGCAGAGGTGCTTTGGGGGGGCTGGGTCACACAGCCGAGCTCCTTCTCTAGGAGTGAGGCGCCCCATTCCTCACCTTCTCACTGGTAGGGTCCCTTGAGCTCAGGATGTGAAATTGCTCTGAAAACTGCACACTTCGCCCTGAATTGTGCAGCCGGATTGTCTCATAGCTGAACCACTTCCATCCGGTAGCTGTGACCCCTCGGGGATGGCCTTCTTGTCGGGGTAGAAAGGCGTTATTAGCCTCTGCTAGCATTGCGCCATCTCTAGGGAGTAGACGTAGTGTGTCATCCCACTTTCCTTAACTGGTTATTTTTTATTGCCGATCCTCACGCGAGAGCTCAGAGGGGCCAGGTTGGAGGTTTGCGCCTGCCTCCCCGCCCCAGCCACTTTAAAAGTGGGGCTTCTCTGCACTCCTGCCCTTTGGTCTTGGGGCATGTTTCAGACTTAGGGTTGAAGGCCCTAGAGAAGGGGGAGGAGGGAGGGTGACTTCTCGGCATCCCCAGCTCCTTCCTCTTGTGGATGGGACTCATTTGACACCCTTCTCTTCCCCTGGCGATTGTCGATGGTCACATGCCTCCTGTGTGCCTGCCGCTGTGCTTGGTGTTGGGCATATGGGCCCCCGGACACCCAGACAGAGGGGCTGTGCCTGTGTGGGACACTTATGTGCCAGCATGTGAAGCAGTTGGGCTGTCATTTCCCCACGGTTGCCATAAAATGTCCCGAGGCTGAGTTGGAGGTTCCTGCCTTCTCCGGAAGGTTCTGAGCGTCTCCTTACAAATGAGGTTGAGCAGAGCCTAAAGGTTAGTGCCATCAGCTTGGGGGAAGGGAGTCTCGGGAGGTGGCCTGTTTTCTGGGTACAGGCAAGTGGCATGTGCAGGTTCTGGAGGGGGAGGAGCCTGGCTTTTTAGGGGTCCGGAGGGTAGAGAGGAGCTAGAGAGGGTGAGAGGAAGGAGTGGGGAGACTGGGGGCTGGTGCAGGGTTTGGGTGAGGGGGCACCTGGGTCAAATTCGTGTTTTGGAAGGATCCCTCTGGCAGGAGATGAGGGGGCCTGGGCTGAGGCGGGCGCGTGGAGATGGTGAGGTGGGCATGGGTTTGGGGAAGATACAAGGTTGAACTTGTGTGACATGCTGACCCATGGTGGCAGCCAGGTTGGGAGTCACCAGCTCTCAGGTTTCTGCCGTGGATGCGTCAGGCAGGAGGATGAGGCCCCACTTGGCTTGAGAGGCTCTGCTGCCCGAGATCATCCAGTGGGGACAGGGAGCAGACATGGACACCTGGCCTGGAGGGCTTAAAGTCCTCCCTCTGTTCTGGAAAGTCCTCGTGCCTGTCCTTGCTCGAGGGTCCCTGGTCTTCTAACCACCAGGACCTGGTCCTTCCCAGTTCAATTCCTGCCTCTCTCCTCTGGCCTCCTTGAGAGCACTCACCACGTGCACACTTATTTGCTCTCTTTTCCTTTAATCTGTTGGCACATTGTGTTGCTTCCGCCTTTGAGCCACATCCCCATCCGGCCCCTTCTTCCACTTCCACCTCATCCTGGCTCTGAGCTGCCATCGATTCTTGCCCTCCTGGCTGCTGTCCCCCCACCTCCAGTTGGCAGGACCCTCCCAAGGCAGGCATCAGACCAGGCCGTCCCTTGCCTGACACCTGCCGGGGGCTTCCTCACTCTCAGAACAGTCTCAGAACAAAATTCACTTCTCCACATGATCCCCTTGGCCCCCACGGCGAGGCCCTGCCCACCTACAGGCCCCCATGCTTCCACAGCCCACATCTCCAACAGCAGGCTGGTGCCCCTCCTGGGCCTCGTGGGCTCACCCTCCCTCGGCTGGGGTGACCTGTCCCAGAGCTTTGCACAACTCCTGTGTTGCCTCCTTGGGGCCTGGCCACTCTGTCCACCATGACTCCCCCCGTCTGCCCCTCTTCGTCCTCTGCCCCAGGCTCATGGTCCATTCTGTGTTCTTAAGGATCTGTGTCCCCTAGAATGTGTGCTCCCCGCAGGCAGGGCTTCACTGTGGAGGCTCTGATACAGTCTAGCGGATATTCTACATACAATCTACGATGGATTTGCAGGGGGAGCTGGCCTGACTGGGAGGCTTCTGGAACGGCCCTCCATGGCCAGCCGAGCAAGGGTCACTATTCTTCTTCTGATTTTTGTTAATGGCAGGGTCCGGGTAGAGAAACAGAGACTCACAGGTGTGTTGTCAGTGAATCAGCCCCGTTAGAGAGAAGCCAGTGTGAGCAGCACCCTTTTGCACGAGCTCCATTTAGTTCACGGACAGGATCTTAGCGCCGTGTTGAAGACGGGGAAAGGGCCAGCCGCATTCCCTGTCCAGCTGCCTGCCGGGGGAAGTGGGGGCTGGGGCCCGCTGGGTCCCCACCGGGCCGACCCGCCCTCCTCCTGTGGTAGCCGCTCCGCAGCTGTGCAGACGGGCTCTTAACACTTGTTAACCCCGAGTCTCCAGTCCCTTCCTCCTCCCCGCCCCTTTCCCGTTTCCCTTCAGAGAGGGCTGCTCAGGATTCACAGAACTCATCCCCCATGGCTATGAGAGCGTTTCCCTAACATTCCTTGGCGGAGTGGGTTTTGGGGCGCATCCAGCGTGATTTCAGACCCCTCGCCGAGCAGCCCCGCTGCTGAGCTCTTCCCGCAGACCACCTCGCCGCATACTGAAAATATTGTGATTCGGGAGGAAGTAACCGGCACCTTTGGGGAATCGCGGACCTTTCCTATGAGGGAAGCAGCTTCCGGAATTGAACACGCTCAGCCTGGAGGAAATCTTGAGGGGTGGACCTTTGGGCTTTTAAAGGCCTCGAGAGGGGGTCACCCGAGGATCAAGGATCGAGGCCGAAGACGTTTTCTGACGCCACAACTGCAAAATTCCACAGGGGTCAAAGACAGGATCCTAGCAGGAGCGGGCTGGGCTGGGCTGGGCTGGGCTGGGCTGGGCTGGATATCCGGACAGCTCGCCTCTCAAAGGGATGTTAGAATTTGAAGCAGTCTGCTGGAGGAAGCAGCAGCAGGGAGACGTGATCACCCGGAATCTTCCATGACTGTAGCTGAGAGTGGGACATTCTCCTGAGGGAGGGTTTGGGGGGGGGGTGGTGCCAAAATGCCCGTGAAGCAACAGTCATGTAGGGGAGCCCCGCTGCAGACCCCCGAGGCAGCCTCAACTTGGAATACTTCCAGGACTATAGTTAAAGTCATAACTGTGTGCTGGCTTGGTGAAGTCTGGTCGATCCTAGGAGGGCTTCTCTTGCTCTCTCTCTTTTCTCCCCACCTCTGTTGTGCAAGGGGTAATGGCAGCCCGTGGGCTGTAAGGCAGGGAGGCTGGGAACACACAAATGTTTATGCTCCACGTGAGTCACTTGCAGAAACTCTGGGTGGTGTTTTCCTTGCCAAGGCTGATGGCATTGGGCTGCCCTGCGGCTCCAGCCTTAGGCGCGCTTCCAGCATTTTAGCATTTAGAGTTGCTGAACTTTCACAGTAGGGGGCATGGGTAGCTTGCTGACCTTTCACAGGGAGATGGCTGGACTGTCTCTTTACGGGCGGGCGGGGCTTGGGCTGGGTCTGGTCACCACCCACTCACCTGCAGATCAACCAGTGAGGCTTCCTTGTCCCCATTCCCAGGGTAGGAAGCCAGTGTGCATTGCAGGGAGAGGTGGTAGCTGGAGAAGTATTAACTCCACAGTGGTTTTTCCAGAGGCTCGTCCGGAATTCGAGCCCCAGATCAGAGGCTTCTGACATTGAAGGCCCCTTTTGGCTACGAGAGCCAGAAACTCAACTCGACTCACTGCCTTCAGTTAAAAAATAAAAGTTCATCGTTCACATAAAAAATAAGTTCAGGGAGAATTCCAGTTTTTATATTCATTAAATTCAGAGCTCAGATGATTCCTCTGGAACCTGTGACTCCCGTCTCTTAGCTCTTGGCTGGGCAAGGTAACCTCACCTTGCTCCCCATCATCCCAGCAACCCTAGTGGGGAGGCAAGTTTCCATCCTGGTGGCTCCAGCAAAAGTCCCAGGGAAGGTTTTGGTTGGGTCGGATGGGTCACACTCCCTATCCCGGGCTCAGTCAGCGTGGCTGGGGACCTGGGAGGCTCTGGTTGGCCAGGCTGGGTTATGAATTCTCCCTTTTCAGCCCAGGGGTGCGTCTCCTGATCCTTACCATTGGGGCTGAGAGTGAAGGAGGTTCCCTGAGGAAAACGGGGCTCTTAACAGAAGAAGGAAAGGATGTTGGCACCCCCTAAAATGAAGATGTTCGTGAGAGGCCCCTCTTGATGCCTAAGTTTGTGCTGCTGTTAGAAGGTCCTTGCTGCGCCATACCCATACTGTGTCTGCCTGCAAATGGCCTAGCACCACCAGGCATGAGCACATGCCATTTGGTGGAACTGTCCCTTTCAGAGCCTCAATACCTGCCCTGCCAGGGGAGGCAGCTGGGCTGGGTCCTGAAATGCTGGCATTTGCAGTGCTGGATTCTCACAGGGTTTCCGAGTGGTGTTCTGGGGCCATGCAGTCATGTGCCTACTTGCCTAATTTGTAGAGTGAAGGGGTTTTGCTCATTCAAGTGGCCCCATCTCCAAGCCCAGTGCAGCAGGGATAATGTGGGGGGATGGGCTCTTACTGGGATCAGCCTCTTGTCAGTGGGTGGGAACAAAACAGGCGAAGCTTCAGCCTGAGACCTGCTTATTAGTAGCCCTTGCTGCCCCTGGCATTGGGGCCCTGGCTGGGCTTTGAGGGGTCACGGAGGCTGTGGGGAACCTGGCTGGTCCATGAAGGCAAGGGAGGTCATGGGGGAGACCTTCTACTTCGAGAAGACTTGGAAGGGAAAGTGATAGAGGAGCGTGGAAGAGCTAGTGGGCTTGAGAGTGCAGCATAGGGAGGAGGGGTGGAGGTGGGGGGCAGAAAGAGTTGGCCCTTCAACACGGGGAATAGCATGAGTAAAGTGTGGAGGCCAGACATCCCAGAGAGGAGCCTGCCGAGGGCTTCCTGGTTGAGCCGTCAAAGGATAACATACCTAGTCCCAGGACTTGGACCAGGAGGTTCCATGGAGGGGGTAACAGAGCAGATATATGCAGCAGATACCTGCAACAAGCAGAGATAGGAGTCAGGCGCCAGCCACTGCTGCCACCTAGCAGCCAGCCACCTGCCACCTCACCCATCCTATCCATCCATCCATCCTTCCATCCGTCTATCCATCTACCCATCCTTCCATCCAACCATCCATCCATCTGTCCCATCTGTCTATTCATCTGTTCATCTACCCTATCACCCATTGTCCATCCATCCATCATCCATCTCCCCATCTATCCATCCGCTCATCCACCCACCCACTCAGCCATCCAGCCATTTAATCAACAAGTGTGACTGAGCTCTGAGCACATGCTGGGCATGGTGCCAGGTGCCGGAACACAGCAGGAGACAGAACCCACCCTTCCCTGCTTGGTGAGGCTCCTGTTGAAGCTTCGAGGAGACAGGTTGGAATCAGATGGATGGTTTACCAGATGGAACGATGGGCAGACAAGACAAATAGAGCTGGGTTGGGGTCAGAGAGGTGTGAGGCCTGGGTGGGGCTTTCCCACTGTGACCTGGCAGAATGGGGTTACCTCCCTCATAACAGCTGGAGGGTTAGTGGGATAGTCCACACCCTTGCCCTGGCTGCCACTGAGGAGCCACATCCTGCCCTACTTACTGTCCAGCTCCACGTCCACCTCCTGGCTTGGCCTTCCTGGTGAGTGGTCTCAGCTCTCCCAGCCTCAGTCTCCCCGTCTGCATCATGGAGGTGATCAGGGGGCCCATCCACCTGGGGCTACAGAGAGACCGACACTGACCAGGCCTCTTACGTGCTGTGTGGCCTTGGGTGGGTGCCTGAACCTCTCTGTGCCTCAATGTCCCTATCTGTAAGATGGTGGCGATAGTGGTATACCCCTCTCCAGGCTGCCCACTGAGAGACGAGCTGGGAACCAGGTTGGCACTGCCCCGGGCCCACAGTCTTGCATGGAGTGGGTGCTCGCTTGCCAGGATGGGGAGGGGTGGGGGTACGTGGAGGCAGAGAGCTTGCTGATGAGGGAAGGAGGGTCTGGGTGTCCGCCTTCCATCTTCCTAGCCTTGAGAAGTTGCTGGAGTTGGGCAGGTCTGGGACTGGGGAAGTGCTGCCTACAGGGTCCTCTTGTCCATCAGCAGTGGCCAGATCCCTACGTCCTGGGCTCCCTGGGGCACTGGTCAGAGGCTGGGGTGAGGGCAGAGAGCCTGGGCAAGAGGTCATAGCTGGGCTTCAGGGGCACTGGGCTCACCGTGTCCCCTGAGGAGCAAGACTGTGGGAGAGCCACAGGGGGCTTAGGCAGGAGAGTGATGGAGTTTGATGTCATTGTTGCCTTCTGCTTGTGGGAGGGTGGGCCATACCTGTAGAGTTCTTGGCTGTAACCCAGTGAGTATTGTGGGAGTGGGGGGAATTCATGCGGTTTGTCCCTGTCTCAGAAGGGCGGGATGACGGAACTGACCGGGTGGTTCCACTTGCCTTGAGTGGAACCAGCACTGAGTGAGGCTGTCTGGCGCCAGGCTCAGGATCCCAGCCAGGCTTTGGGGATGGCTGGTGGGGTCTCATTGTGAGGCTGGTAACTTGTGGGGCCAGGCACACCCCTGCCTCTACTCCCAGCCCCTAGGAATTTGCTCCTGTCACCTCTCTGGGTCCTTGGGAGGAGTCATGATGGTTCTTTTGAGGTGGACGTGGGTTCTAGAACCTGTCTGCCTTCCCTACCACCCTCTGGACCCTCAACCTCCCTGGCTGTCATGTCGGGGTTCTCAGGAGCCACCAGTCCTGGGTGCCGGCAGGTTGCATGGTTCCCTCCTGCCGGTACTCCCCAGCACCCAGCACCGCCTCTCTTCTGTCACCCTGTCACTGCACTGCAGGCACAGACAGGCAGGAGCCAAGGACATACGTGTGGGAGGTGGCCCTGCCTGGTGATGCTCTGAAGATGAGGTGGGCAACCATGGCCTGGCGCCCCTTTGCAGGGCTCAGGGAGAGCGTCTCTGTGGGTGATGTGCTCCCAGGGTGGGCTCGCAGTGGGCCCTAGACGTGTCCACGGTCCAGCTCTTGGATGAGGCAGAGCAGGTGGGAAGGAGTGGATGAGGCTCTGTCCCTGCCTGGCGGCCTGGCTCACCTGGCCTCCCATGGGGTGCGCAGATCCACCTTGGCACTGGGCATCCTGATTTAAATTATCGCAGAAGATGTAGGAAGTAACCAGTATGATGACCAGGAGGGAGAAATAAACAATTCAGCTGATGCTGTGGAAAGAGCCCAGGCTCAGGGGCACATGGGATCTGGGGCCCTGGCCAGATCTTCTTCTCTCTCTCTCTCTCTCTCTGGGTCTCTGTCCCCTCTCTATGGGTCTCTGTGCCCCCCAGTCTCTCTCAGTGGTTTGGCCTCCAGGCCTGCTGGGACACTGCTCTGAGGACCTTCATCTGCTCCTGGGTTCCACACTTGTCCACACTGGAGCCCTGCTCTTTCATCTGCTCCCCAGCGTGCCCGGGGATCAAGCCCTGCGAGAGGACTGCAGGCATCTCAGAAGGAGCTGCCCCTTATTGTGGGGCTGCGGCTGTCTGGGGGTGAGGAGGGCGGAGCCGGCCTGGGGTGAGCAGCCCCAGGGGAGAGTGTGCTGACGTGAGCATGGGGGCTGCTGGCCAGCCGGAGCATTTAAGGGCTACTGCCAGGTGCCAAAACATGGTGACTCCATCCTTTGGGCTGGGAGCATAGTACCCAGAGCTGTGAAATACTGTGGTAACCACAGCAACAGTGGCTTGGGGTGTCTGCCTTTGTGGGACATGTGGGACCTTGGTTCAGACGCACCTTTGATCCATGGAGCTGCGTGCCTGGAAGGCAGAGCAGTGGCCTTGGCAGAGTCAGCAGGCTGTAGTAGAGTGGGAAGTGGGAGCCAGTACTGGAGCTGCCTGCAGCCATGGGGGGGGGGCATACTGGGCCTCAGTTTCTCCATCTTTTTTAAAAAAAAAAAATCTATTTATTTTTGGCTGCCTTGGGTCATCGTTGCTGCACAGCCTTTCTCTAGTTGGGGTGAGCAGGGGCTACTCTTCATTGTGGCGTGCGGGCTTCTCATTGTGGTGGCTTCTCTTGTTGCAGAGCACGGGCTCTAGGCGTGCGGGCTTCAGTAGCTGTGGCACGTGGGCTCAGTAGTTGTGGCTCGCAGGCTCTAGAGCGCAGGCTCAGTAGTTCTGGCGCACAGGCTTAGTTGCTCTGCGGCATGTGGGATCTTCCCGGACTAGGGAATCGAACCCATGTCCCCTGCATTGGCAGGCGGATTCTTAACCACTGCACCACCAGGGAAGTCCAGTTTCTCCATCTTGAAAGGGACACTTGCTGCACTGACCTCCTGGGCTGGCCAGGGATTCATGAAGTTCTTTGTGAAGGGCTGTGCCCAGCATGTGCTCTGTCAGTGAGCCTGCTTTGTGAAGGGTCTGAGGCGGGCAGGAAGGGGAAGCCAGAGAAGCTTCCAGTGTGGCTAGATAGGAGGCAGTGGTTGGTGGTGTGGGAAATAGGACAGAGAGGTCACCAGTGGGCTGCCGGCACTTCTCCCTCTGCAGCTAGAGAGCCCCATCCCCATCCCCCAGCCTCTGTCTCCCCCCCCACCCCGTCTCTGTCCCCCTCTCTCTGGGTCTCTGTCCCCCTTCTCTGGGTCTCTTTCTCTTTCTCTGGGTCTCTCTCCCCCTCTCTGGGTCTCTATCTCCCTTTGTCACCCCAAGTGCAGTGTCTTCCCTGCTGATGCACCCAGGACCCTAAGGTGGAATGGCCTGGAGCTCCCTGGTACTGCATCAGCTGGGGTGTGAGCCAACCAGCTGCACTGCGCTGCTGTACTCCATCGAGCCACATGGACAATAAAACCAAAATTGGCTTTGAAAGTGGAAGTGCTCTCTGTTTTGAGGGGAAGTGAGGGAATTTGCATGTAAGAACAGTATGTTAAAGGGGCAATACCGTCAGACTCTGTTCTGGCCTGAGCTTTGGGCTCCATGTGGGGGTGGGAAAGGAGTTTACAAAACCCCAAAGAAATGTTTCCATGAAATTCTTTCTTGGTCTTGCCTTTTCCCATTTTTTTTTTTTTTTTTTGGACATTCCAGTGAAAAAAACTTTCCGGGGCTTCATATCTCTCCTGTGGGCTTGGGAAACCAACCGTGGAGACCAGGGCCAGCAGCCGGGCGAGGGCAGGAGGAGGGGAGCGCCCTCCCCACCAAGTGCTGCTCCCAAGGCAGCCCCTACCGCCGTCGCGGGGCTCTGTCACTGTTGGTGTGGCTCTGTACCTCCTGTGGCTGTCCCTCACTAGGCCATCCTGCCTTGGGTACCCCCGAAGCAGGCCCTGAGGCAAGGACTCTAGCCCCTGGTATATTTGGGGGGTGACCCCATGAAGAATGGGGGGCAGGAAGGAGCCCACACAGGGGGCGCCAGCAAGGATCCAGCGACAGCATGGGCAATGGGCTCAGCAGGCTGGGGACGCCTGGAGGTTGTGGGGATCCTGCCACAGGTGGGCATTTACCCCACCTAGTCCCACTGGCTGTCAGCTCCCATGCAGGGACATCCAGAGGGAGGCAGCAGCTGTTTCCCTTGTTCAGCACGGGACTGCACATGGCTGGGGGTGCCTGATGACAGTGGTAGAGAGACACAGCGCGGGGGTTGGGGTCAGGACAGTGGGGGGCACATGGTCAGAGGCCAGGTCCAGGCTGAGGGTGCAGCTGGGGAGGCAGTGAGTGGCCTCCAGAGACGCCCTGACCCGGCTGCTGACGCATTGGCTCCGATGACTCAGCGCGGGTGACCGTGGCTTGGGTGGCCGTCTGGAGACTCGGACTAGCTCAAGGGCTGCCGCTGCCGCCTTCCTGGGGGCCCGGGGCCCCGCCTCGCCAGCCGCCCCCTGTCTGGGCTGGCCTGAGTAATGGGTCCTTCCCTTAGTCATCGGTCCCAGGCCCTGGCCCTCCCTCTTCCTCCTGCCCACCTCCGCCCAGCCAAGCCTGCTTCTCTGTCCAGGCTGGGGACTCTGGCCCCTGCCGGCTTCCTCCCTCCTTCCCTGAGTTCCCCAGAGGCTGTGAAGTGTGTGTGGGGTAGCGGTGGGGGCTTCAGGGACAGTTGTCCCACCGGTGAGATGGGAGGAGGAAACCAGCCTTGTGAGGTGCCATGAACCTTGCTGGGGGCACGAGGAGGAGCGCCTGGGACAGGATGAGGCATGCAGAAAGGGGCTGTTTCCTACCCCCTTGGTGCAACTTGGGCTCCACACCCTGTAAGCAGAAGTGCTATGGGCTTTGTAGGGGTTCCTGGGCCGGGGTGTCCTAACTCCAGCAGAGGAGCGTTTTAACGCTCAGAGTATGCACGGCCTCCGTGCTCTGCTGGAGGGCAGCCCTTTGTACCCCCTTAAAGGGTGTTTAGCTTGTTTCCCATCTTCAGCCCCCAGAAATGGTATTTGGTAAATATCCTCACACATCTCTCAACTTGCACATGCGAGTATATCTCAGATAAATCCCAAAAGTAGACTTGCTAGGTCAAGGATGTGAACCTTTAGAATTTTTCTAGGTGTACCAAACTGCCTGCCTGGGAGTTGTCCCTCTTCGCACTCCTGCTGGGAATGGACAAGAGCATCTGCTGCCAGATGGCCTACCCCATGACTCTGCCCACCTGAGGGGTGAAGCCAGTCCTTTGGCAAGCACACTTCCCTTATCGTGAGCGAGGCTGAGTCTTAGGTCTCTCCAGCCAGCTGTGCTTCCTTTCCTAGGAACTGTCAACCCACATCCTTCTGTGACATTGCTGGCTTTGTATTGATTTCTTGGTGCTCTTTATATATGGAGGACCACTGTAAATATATGTCCAGGGACCAAGCAGCCCCAGGTTGAAGTTGCCTCTGGTGGGAGATCTTTCTTCTGGTGAAAACATGCATAGGCACGCCAGTCCCCAGAGCTCAGAGGAAGCACAGGAAATCCTCCCAGCTTGCCTCACACTTTCAGAGGAACTTCTAAGAAAAAACTGAGGCCAGCTAAAAGCAAAATGTCAAATGCTGGGTGGGGGGAATATACAAAATCTGTGAGGTGAGGTGTACACAGAGAGGCCAGCCAGGCTCACTTGACACCTGCCGTGGGCTGGTGCTCTGTGGGTGGTTCCAAGCTTCAAGTTCCCAAGCACTTGGCCCCATTCAAAGGCATGCGAGTGGCTTGTATGGTTGGTGGCAGGATGTAGCCCCCCACTTTGCCAGCCCAAAGTGAAGCTGGGGGAAGTAGGGGGTCTGTGGTCCCTCATTTCCCAGGAGGTGATGGGGGCCAGGGAGCCTCATGGCAGCCCTGTGACGTCTGCTCCTCCCTGCCCCTTCCCACCTTTTTTTTTTTTTTGCGTATGCTGGCCTCTCACTGTTGTGGCCTCTCCCGCTGCAGAGCACAGCCTCCGGACGTGCAGGCTCAGTGGCCATGGCTCACGAGCCCAGCCGCTCCGTGGCATGTGGGATCTTCCCGGGCCAGGGCACGAACCCGTGTCCCCTGCATCGGCAGGCAGACTCTCAACCACTGCGCCACCAGGGAAGCCCATGTTTCTCAATTTTGGGTAATTCTCTTGGCGTTTTTTTTTTTCTTTTCTTTTGCGGTACGCAGGCCTCTCACTGTTGAGGCCTCTTCTGTTGCAGAGCACAAGCTCTGGTCGCGCAGGCTCAGGGGCTGTGGCTCACGGGCCCAGCCGCTCCGCGGCATGTGGGAGCCTCCCGGATCGGGGCACGAACCCGCATCCCCTGCATCGGCAGGCGGACTCTCAACCACTGTGCCACCAGGGAAGCTCTTCCCACCTTTTAAAAAAATTTTGGCCGCGCTGAGCAGCATGCGGGATCTTATTTCCCAACCAGGGATCGAACCCGTGCCCCCTGCAGTGGAAGTGTGGAGTCTTAACCACTGGACCACCAGGGCAGTTCTGCCTGCCCCATTTGAGAGCTGAGAAAATGAAGACCCAGAGGACCGGGGAACGTGCCTTAGTCACACAGCTGGCAGATAGCAGGGCAGCCTCGGAATCCTGCCCTCTGCTCCTCACACCAGGTGCCAGAGCCTGGAGCAGCAAGGGCCGTGGTGCAGCCCGGGCAGTCTTTCCAGAGTGGGTCTGGCCAAAATTCACCTCCCAGGCTTTGGGTCCCGGCCCAACCCTCCAGACACTCTGCTCAGGGCCAGGCTCCAGGCTTGGATGACTCTAGGGGATCCTGGTGATGAAAGGGGCACACAGGTGCTGTCTGCGTGTCACCTCCTCACGCCCTGCAGCCCCTGCTGTGCTGAGTGACATCTGCAGAGAACAGCACTGCCATCCCCGGGGCTACCCAGACTGGCCAAGTCTACGTCTGCGTCTGCATCTTAACACGGTCCCTGGTTTGAGACACACCTCTTCTCTGCACCCTGTTCCTGGGAGGGAGGTTCCAAGGGTTCACAGCAGCCGTCCCTGATCCCAGGCCACTGTGCTGCACAGGGAAGGTGGAGCACCTGGCCCCAGGCAGGAGGGGGCCCGTCTTGGGAGGGGAGGTGGCCCTGCACAGGGACGGCCGTTTGTGGAAGTCGGGCCTTAGGGCCAACACCCAGGATGCAGCCAAGCCCTCTGCTCCCAGGGAGAGGCTGGGCGTCACTGTCTAACCTCAGGGGTGGCAGTGCTGGGAGGAGAAGCCGGGGACACCCCCACTTTTTCTGGCCTCTGCACCTCTCTGCTCCCAGCTCCTGTCTCCTCCCCCCGGGACATTCACAGCTTCGATGTGAAGCCAGTTGTGGATGATGTGACCACTTTTGGTCCCCATTTCCTGGATTGTGCACCCGACGAGGGCAGGTCTGCTCTGTCTCATTCATGCTGTGTCCTCCCACCCATGAGAAACAGACAAGGGGCTGACAAAAAAGCCCATGAGGAGAAGGGGGGAGGGAGGGGATGGATCTGAGCACCTCAAGGGTCCTTGGAGGCTCATGTGGGATGTGGCTTTGGCTCGGCGCTCCGGAGACCTGTCACAGGGTGTCGCCGAGAGGACACAGCAAGACCCTGTCCCTGGAGATGTCCTGGCAGGGCCTATATGGCTGAGGGCAGCCCTGGCCAGTGGGTGGGTACAGTTGGAGGCCTTCTGAATCCTGAGGGTCCAATGACATTCTCTTCGTGATCTTCGGAACATGGGTCAGGTGGGGTTCTTGGGAAACCAAAAGAGCAGAGACTCGGATCTGAGCAGTGACCCGGTCAGGAAGGATGGGTTGGATGCAGCAGCACTGGCTGCTTCCTGCCTGGGAGAGGAGGGGGACGTGTGAGGTGGGCGTCCCCTCCACCTCATGGGGAGAGGCGACTCAGCCAAGCTAGAGACTCAGGGTCCTCCTGGGCCCCTTTCCTTCCCTCCCTCCACGGTCTGCACACCCAGCCTCCAGGACAAACCCAGGATCTGGCTACCGACACCACTGGCATCCCAGTATCACCAGCTCAGATGACCACAGCGCTGGGCTCTGAATCACATGTGTTCCTGCCTCCCAGAGACAGGATGGTTTTCTGTTAAGCACAGGTGGTGTCCCCCTGCCACGTCCCCTGTCCCCCCGCCACGTCCCCATACCTTTGGAACCCTGAGCACCTCGCAGGCCTGCAGGCAGTGTCCAGGGCCCTGCAGCCCCTCTACACATTGGATGGTTTACCCCTTTTCCCTAGGCTCTGCAGTTTCCCTAGGCTGATGGGGGCGGCCTGTGCGAGCCGGGGACCTCCCGTTAGCAGCGACTGTGTGTCTTGTGCCCGGCGTCAGCTCTTTTACCCCGTGGTTGTGTTTTGGGAGCTGGTGGGCAGTAGGAGTCGAGGAGCCTTCTTTCTCTTCCTGCTTTCTTGGAAAGACCAGTGCCCACATTCCTGGCCCTCATTTGTGGGCAGGGGCAGGCGTCAGTCCCAGGAATGGGAAAGCAAGTTCCAGAGAGCCGGAGGCCATGGGGAGAGAGCAGAGGGCTGGGGAGGATGGCCTTTGCCTGGGGTGGGGTGTGGGGGCTGAGAGAGTCCTGGGAAGGCTCTTGACCCCATGGAGGCTGATGGGCATTGCCCCCTTCTGTTGTGTTTGGAGGAGGAAGTGATATATTAGGACCTCCTAAACTACTCATTTATCTCTGCATTTCTACAAAAGTTTTCCGAGATGAAACAGCAAAGCGGACAGGGGCTGGGGGGGTGGTAGGGGATGAGGGGAAGCGAGTGGGGGTGATAGGGGCTGGGCCACAGAGGACCTTGTATGCTGTGAGGCCCTGGAGGTCATGGCAGGGTTTTGCCCAGGACCTGAGAAGGCTCAGATGTCCTTGAGTTTTGTTTTGTTTTTGAGGTGAAAGTCATATAACATAAAATTCACCATTTTAAAGTATATAATTCAGTGACATTTAGTGCTTTTACAATGTCGTGCAACTATCGTCTCTGTTTAGTTCCAGAACGTTTTCATCACCCCAAAGGGAATCCTGTACCCTCAGGCGGGCACTCCACACCCCCCCTCCCCCAGCCACTAATCTACTTTCTGTCTCTATGGATTTCTGGACGTTTCATATAAATGGAATCGTGTAACACGTGGCCTTTCGTGTCTGGCGGCTTTCACTCAGCCTGATGTCTTCAAGTTTCTTCCATGTTGTAGCATGAATCAGTTTCATTCTTTTTTTATGACCGAGTAATATTCCATTGTATTCATATACCATGTTTTGTTTATGCATTCATCCACTGATGGGCATTTGGGTTAGTTCCACCCCTCTCCTTTTCAAAACTTTATTTTTATTCCAAGACAACCTTTGCCTTGTGCGTCCTCATTTTGAGGTGCAGGAATCTGTTTTACTTGTCGCATCCCCAGCTAACTGCCCCCATAGGTAAATCCATCTTAGGGCAGTTATTCTTGGTTTTATGGCTTCCTTACCTTGGTGACAGGAAGATCCCACGCAACCTCCTGTTTCCTGGGCCCGGGTTCAGTCCTCCTGTGTCCTCTTATAGCTCTGGGGCTGCGGAGAGACTGTTCAGCGTGTCCCTGAAAGGTAGGACTGACAGGCGTTTCCCCTCGACTGGGCATCCACCGAGTGCAGCCAGAGCCGAATTCTTCCGTAAACGGCCAGGGTGACTTGATGGTCGTGTGGCCGCCCTCCCCTGGGGTACAGGGCACAAGAGGCATGCTGGCTGGTGTCAGAGTGGCTGGACCTTGAAGGTCAGCACCCGCTGGAGGTGGCTCTCCCTCTCCCACGGTGAGAAGCTGGCCCGTGGCACCCCCAACCCCGGGGCTTAGTGCCACCCGGGAGGCTGCAGGTTTCGAGTTCCTCCTTCAGACCTGTGCTGGAGCTCTGCGCTGGCAACTAATCCCACCCCGCCTCCTGCAGGGGAGAGAAGAGGGGCTTACTTGTGGGGATGGCTTACTGGGGCACAGGGGACAGTGAGGTGACATGGAGAGTCCTGTTCCTTAAAACGAGCACTCAGTAGGCACAGGTCATTTTATTTGCTATTATTTGTTTATTTATTTATTTTTGGCTGCGTTGGGTCTTTGTGGCTGTGCGTGGGCTTTCTCTAGTTGCGGCGAGCAGGGGCTACTCTTCGTTGCGGTGCGTGGGCTTCTCATTGCAGTGGCTTCTCTTGTTGTGGAGCACGGGCTCTAGGCGCGCGGGCTTCAGTATTGTGGCTCGTGGGCTCTAGAGCGCGGGCTCAGCAGTTGTGGCACGTGGGCTTAGTTGCTCCTTGGCATGTCGGATCGTCCCGGACCAGGACTCAAACCTGCATCGGCAGGCAGATTCTTAACCACTGCACCACCAGGGAAGCCCCAGCACAGGTCATTTTAGAATGAAAGCTAATGAAATAAATTTTTAAAGAGGAGAAGGTTGGAAGCAACCCAAAGGTTCATAGATGGGTGAACAGATAAAGGAATTATGGTGTGTCCACACAGGGGAATATTACTCAGCTAGAAAAAGGAATGAAGCGTTGACACACGCTACAACATGGATGAACCTTGAAGACATCAGGCTGAGTGAAAGAAGCCAGATACAAAAGACCACATGTTGCATGATTCCATTTATATGAAACATCAAAACAGGCAAATCCATAGTTACAGGAGGCAGATTAGTGGTTGCCAGGGCCTGGGGGAGGGGGGATGGGAGGGTGACTGGTAATGGGGGTGGGTCTTCTTTCACAGTGCTGAAATGTTCTGGAACTAGATAGAGGTGATGGTTGCATAACATCGTGAGTGGATTTTATGCCACTGAATTGTACACTTTAAAATGATGAATGTTATGTGAATCTCATCTCAAATACAAAAAAAAGGGATGCGGGAGGCTCTGCAGGTCCTGCATCAAACCCCGCCCATTTCACAGGCGGCAAATGGAGGCTGGAGAGGCGCATCCACTGCCACGGCCAGTCAGTGGGCAGGTGGCAGACACCATTGGGACCCAGGCCTGGTTTCCACTTCTCTGGGGCTGGTTCTGGCAATTTTGCCTCCACCCGGGGCAGCTTCAGAGCCCTGCCAAGCCTGCCCAGGGACCAGACGGCCCTGAGGCCGGTGAGCCACCTGCCCACCTCTGCTCTCCCCCAGCATGGCCGACAAGAACGGGGCCCTCAAGTGTACCTTCTCAGCCCCTGGCCACAGCACCAGCCTCCTGCAGGGCCTCGCCGCCCTCCGCGCCCAGGGCCAGCTCCTGGATGTCGTGCTCACCATCAACCAAGAGACCTTTCACGCGCACAAGGTGGTCCTGGCCGCCTGCAGCGACTACTTCAGGTGAGCGTGGGCCCCCAGGGGCAGGGTGGAGGGTGCTGCCCTTCTAAGAGGGAAGATCTCAGGGCTGGGCATCTAGCCGGGGATGGCTCTGAGGGAAAATGGCTGGGGTTAGCCCATCTTTGGGTTTAGAGGGAAGTCCAGTAAGCCTGCAGGTTTTTCCAGGTTTGCTACTTATTCAAACTTGTGGGGGACACTGAGCAGACAAGCAGAGCATGCCTGGGGGACAGAGGTGGGTGCCCGATGAGCAGCTTCTGCCCTGCGAAGGTGGCAGGACTCCGTCAGGTTTTCATTCTAAGTCTTTATGTGATGCCTGCATGTGCCAGGCGCTGTTCTAGGCCTTGGGGATTTAGCAGGGATAAGACAGGCACGAGCTCTGCCCTCATGGCACCTGTACTCAGGCTGAGGGATGGGAGGGACACCTGCTCGGCAGCCCTTGTGTGTGCCAGGCTCTGTCCAAGGCCCCACGTGATGAGTGAGGCCTTGCTGGGTGTACAGGTCTCTCTACCCTAAAGGCCCTTTCCTGAAAGCCCCTTCCCTGTGCCTGGCTGGGCAGCGGAGCGAGGGCCCCACGGAGCAGGGCTGGGGGCTGTCACAGTCTCCCTCATTCCCTTAGTGACCAGCTGGCAAGCTTCCTCCTGACACCAGAGAGAGCTGGGGTGCCGCCCTGGGGGTGGTTCTTCAGCCCCACATTGCCAAGGGTGGCCGAAGCGTTCCCACCTGCCGTCCCAGGTGCCCGTCTTGGGCTGCATGTTCCTCGCAGCTGGGGTGCCTTGCCTGGTGCGCCCCCTGGCTGCCCGCCATGGGCTCAGAGGGGCCATTCTGGGGAGTTGGAGCAGCCAAGCCATCTGGGGCGCCGCTTCTATTTTTATTCTGGATTTGGGGACGGGCGGGCTGGCCCAGCCAGAAATGCCCTTTAAAGGCTCCTCTGCGCTGGCACTGCAGTTGGAGAGGCCTTAAAAGGCAATGCTCCCTCCCGTCACCGTCACCGTGATTGCTTCTGCCTTCGATGGGCTGACGGGACTCGCGGGGACAAGAAGGGGCAGGGTCCAGGGGGCTGGTAGAGCACTGCGGTGGAGGGTTGGGGGGTTGTTAGTCAGTGGCCGCACGGCAGCACCAAGCTCAGCTGTCCCTTCTCTGGGGCCTGCGACTAGGGGACGGGCATCTGTCGGGCAATGTCAGGAAGTTCTCTCCCCTCAGACGGCTGTCACAGGCGTGTGCTGATGGTAGTTATGATTATGATGAAATGCCAGCTTGCCCCAAGCTGGAGCACACGCCATCTTCTAGAACCTGCCATGAACCCTGAGCAGGCACTGGGGTTCTCACCCCTCTTCCTGGTGGGGGGCCCTCAAAGGCCATGGGGAGCTGTGACCCAGGGCCTACGTCTCTCAGCAGCGCTCACATTAGCACTGCTTCTCAGAGCAGGATAGCACGGCTGACAGAGCTGGGGTTACTTGCTGCTGGGAGGCGGGTCTCACGATGGGCTGGTGTTCCTTTGGGCCATTCTCAGGGAGCTTTCCTGACCATGTAAGCCTCTGGAGATGGCAGGGACCCTAGCACCGCCCCCTGATGGGCACTCTGACCTGGGCACCCTCACCCCTCCCCAACCCATGTGACAGTGACCCAGGCTGGGGAACGTGGAGCCAGTTGCCCACGTGAGGGGCTGGGCTCTGTGAACCACAGTGCCTAGTGCCCTTGGGGGTCCCTGCCTTGTCTCCTGAACTTGCCGCCGGCGTGGTCATCCAGGGCTGGGTGTTAATGTGGGGCTGGAGACCTGTCCCCAGAGCCAAAGCCAGAGCCAAGGTTTGGTCTTCTCTTGCACAGCCACACCAGCCCCGCAGCGAGCAGCCCCTGGTCCCTGCCCTTTGAGGCAGCTGGGCCCCAGCACCGCACACTTCTGGGTGAGGCCAGGCAGGGCTCCACGTAGGGGGGCAGAGTGGGGAGTTGCTGCTTGCAGGAAGATGCACGGCTAGGGGTGGATTAAAAATCTTTCTTTTCCTTTTGCCTGTCTTTAATGAGCATCCAGCCTGCTTTCCCCTGGCCGGCCGTGCCCTGCTCACAGTGTCCTGGGGCCAGGCCATGCTCAGGCAGCCACAGTGCCCCTTGGCTGCCCCGAGCCCACATGCTATGTTTCTGACCTTCAGGGCCATGTTCACGGGCGGCATGAGGGAGACGAGCCAGGACGTTATTGAGCTGAAGGGCGTGTCGGCCCGCGGCCTGCAGCACATCATCGACTTTGCCTACAGTGCCGAGGTGACACTGGACCTGGACTGTGTGCAGGACGTGCTGGGTGCAGCCGTGTTCCTGCAGATGCTGCCCGTGGTGGAGCTGTGTGAGGAGTTCCTCAAGGCCGCCATGAGCGTGGAGACCTGCCTCAACATTGGCCACATGGCCACCACCTTCAGCCTGGCCTCGCTCAAGGAATCGGTGGACACCTTCACCTTCCGGCACTTCCTGCAGATTGCCGAGGAGGAGGACTTCCTGCACCTGCCGCTGGAGCGCCTCGTCTTCTTCCTGAAGAGCAACCGGCTGCAGAGCTGCGCTGAGATTGACCTGTTCCGTGTGGCCGTCCGCTGGCTGCAGCACGACCCCGCCAGGCGGCTGCGCGCCAGCCACGTGCTCTGCCACATCCGCTTCCCGCTCATGCGGTCCTCAGACCTGGTGGACAGCGTGCAGACGCTAGACATCATGGTGGAGGATGTGCTGTGCCGCCAGTACCTGCTGGAGGCCTTCAACTACCAGGTGCTCCCCTTCCGGCAGCATGAGATGCAGTCGCCGCGCACAGCCGTGCGCTCGGATGTGCCCTCGCTGGTTGCCTTCGGTGGCACGCCCTACACCGACAGCGACCGCTCGGTCAGCAGCAAGGTGTACCAGCTGCCCGAGCCGGGGTCCCGCCACTTCCGTGAGCTGACGGAGATGGAGGTGGGCTGCAGCCACACGTGCGTAGCCGTGCTGGACAACTTCGTGTACGTGGCCGGGGGTCAGCACCTGCAGTACCGCAGTGGCGAGGGCGCCGTGGACTCCTGCTACCGCTACGACCCCCACCTGAACCGCTGGCTGCGCCTGCAGGCCATGCAGGAGAGCCGAATCCAGTTCCAGTTGAATGTGCTGTGCGGCATGGTATACGCCACGGGTGGCCGCAACCGGGCCGGCAGCCTGGCCTCGGTTGAGAGGTACTGCCCGCGGCGCAATGAGTGGGGCTACGCCTGTTCACTGAAGCGCCGCACGTGGGGCCACGCGGGTGCCTCGTCTGGGGGCCGCCTCTACATCTCGGGCGGCTACGGCATTTCGGTGGAGGACAAGAAGGCCCTGCACTGCTACGACCCCGAGGCCGACCAGTGGGAGTTCAAGGCTCCCATGAGCGAGCCCCGAGTGCTCCACGCCATGGTGGGCACCGGCGGCCGCATCTACGCCCTCGGTGGCCGCATGGACCACGTTGACCGCTGCTTCGACGTGCTGGCTGTGGAGTACTACGTGCCCGAGACGGACCAGTGGACCAGTGTGAGCCCCATGCGGGCCGGACAGTCAGAGGCCGGCTGCTGCCTGCTGGACAGGAAGATCTACATTGTTGGGGGCTACAACTGGCGTCTCAACAACGTGACAGGCATCGTGCAGGTGTACAACACCGAGACGGATGAGTGGGAGCGCGACCTGCACTTCCCGGAGTCCTTTGCCGGCATCGCCTGTGCCCCCGTCCTGCTGCCCCGGGCCAGGACCAGGAGGTAGCTCCCCAGACCCCGGTTCCCGGCCTGGCCGCCTGCTGTTTCTGCGAGGGGCTTGGCGGGTGCGTGTCTGGGCGGGGAACTTCAAATCCCCACCCCCGCGGGCTGGTCTCGCATAAGGCACCCTCCTCACCCCCCCCCTTCCTTCCTGAAGCAGATTCTGGCTCTGTGCCCAGTGGGGGAGGCTGCCAGCAACAAGGCTGATGTGGCAGCAAACTCACACCCAAGGCGGTTTCCTCGCCCACCTTCAGTTCTCGCTGGCTGGCTGGCGGGCGGGAATCGGGGTCTCCTTTGGGGCGTCGTGGTGTGGCTTTGCCCCACTTCTCTCCCCTCCCCCTGCCTGGAGGTCTGAGAAATGCAGATACGAACTCGTTCCCGGTTGATCCCCAAATTCCCCCCAACCCCCATGAGTTGCATGCGTCCTTTTTTAAATAAACACACCCCAAGTCTCTAACATATGGACCTCCAGGAGCAGGAGAAGCGGCTGGCAAGTACCTGGCTCAGGTTGGCCAGAAGGGCATGTTTCCGCCTCCCCAAGAAGCCTGAGCTGCTGGGCAGGAGGGAGCCGGCACTCATTTCCATTCCTGGCCTGGGTCTTAGCACCTCCAGGGTGTTCTGTCATCCACTTTCAGGAGGAAAAACAACACAGCCAGCTCCCAGAGACCGTCCTTACGGGCATCAGGCCTTCCCATTTGGCCCTGGGTGATGTGTGGGGCTTTAATAAGAACGGGCTGACTCTCCTCATCCCTGTCCCGGTCCCATGAATGAAAGGGGACGCCTGCTTCAGAATCTCACAGTGCGTCTGCATTCCACAGGCCTGTCCCGTGCTTTTTATTTCTCCCCCTCTTTCCAGCCCTCTGCTCCCCCCAGCCCTGTGTTCAGGTTGACAGGCCGCAGGCCTGTGCCCACCCTGCGTGGGAAGTCAGGCGGGCTGTGAGGCCTCTGCCTTCAAGGGCTTTGGGCATCTCCAGCCACATTTGCTCTGGTGTCTAAACCTCAAAACCATTTTTTTTTTTTTTGTTATTCTCTTTTGCTTTTCTTTAAGAGGCCAGCACCACTGTCTTATAAATGAGATTTGTCCCCTCGGGGCAACTTAAAGTGTCTCTTCTGCTGCTAATGGACGATTGATGTCGTGTCTCTGTGACCCGCTCGCCATGTAAAGAATTAACCTCATACCTTAGCAGACGTCGTCTCCTAATACTTTCCTTTTATTTAATAAAAATGTTATGGTAAAAAGATGGAGCGGGCCCAGTGCTGAGCTTGTGGGCTTGATGGGTCGCAGATTCCTCGTGTCCTTGCATGTTTGGGTGCTCCTCTCCCCCCTCGCCCTTTTCCAGCATTGCAGAGGAGCCGGAAGTGGGGCCGGCCTTTGGCTCAGAGGCCTGGGGGCAGCAGGAAAGGAGGCTAGGACTTCCTTCCACCCGGCGCCCAGAAGACAGAGGGCAACCAGCCGGGGCAAGGCAGCCTTCCAGAGACTCTTTCCAGGTGGTTCCTTGCGCCTGGTGACCCGGCCCCCTGCCATCAGCCAGCCCCACAGCCCCTGGCAGGTTCTGTCTCCATCTGCTCAGTCCTGGGACTCCAGGTTGGGAAGCTGGGGAGCCCCCCTCCACAGAGGCTGTGATAGGGGAGGAGCAGGGCAGGTCCTAAAGGAAGCATGAAGTCACTGTGCTTCCCTATGGGGCTTCTGGGATCATCCTCAAAACGTCACCACAGGCCTGGTGCTCCTGTGCGGTGGCCGTCGGGGCCCGGGGTGAGGCTGGGTGTGTGTATGGGTGCAGGGTGGAAAAAAGAACTTGGTTGGGAACCAGTAAGGAGCCCACACTGCCAGGGTCATAGAAGTGAAAAAACAGCAGCCCTCAGGGACTTACTCCAACATTCTAGCCCCTTCTCATCACCCCCAACCTGAGCTCCCCCAAAGAGAACCCTTCCCTGCTGGAGGCACGGCCCCTTTGGGGGGGGCAGGGAGAAGCCTTTGCCAGCTGCAAGTCCCCCCAGATCAGCTCACACCTCAGAACATCTTGTCCCCAACGAGCTGGCAGGGGCGCCGGCGCGGAGTTGGGGGCGGGGAGGTGCTGCCATATCTAACTGGGTCGATTGTACATAACCGTCTGGGCTGGTTCATGCAATGTTCTCAGGGGCCCCCTGCCCCTCCCTCTCCACACCCACACCCCCCCGGAAGAAAGGAAAATTATTTTTCGTATTGTAAACTTTAAACACGAAAAAGCTGTTTTTAATTTAGCAGAAACTGGCTTGCATCTTCACTTTGTGCACATTTGTGTCCTTCAGAGGGAGGCAGAACATGCGTGCACACAGGCACGCAGACGCTTACACGCACACCTGCACTCATGCATCTGACACCCACATCCACGTGGTCACGCTCACAGGTAGCCTTGTTCATAGGCCGTGTAACGTGCTCACATGCTCACTCACGCACAATTAAACACACAGCTCACGTGTGTACATGCTCCTGGACTAGCCTGGCCCTCCTCTGCACAGCACCCTGAAGGGGTCTGGAGCTCATCACCTCATCACCTCCTTCACCTTTTGCCCAGGGCAGCTTGGGCACGTAGGGACTGAGCTTGTGGCGAGCCCGTCTGCTTCCAGATATCCTGCTTTCCCACCGTGGCCCTGGATGTGGCCGGCAGGAGCCTCCCTCTGCACCTGGGCTTGGGCTGTGGGAAAACGCCATCTCCTGGGACGGTGGGATGGAGGCCCACGAGAGGGAGGCCAAGTGTGACTTCTGGGGCCTCACAGTGAGCGAGGGCCAAGGGGGCCTCGGGGGAGCCGTGTGAGGTGGGAATCTGCCCCAGACCTGGCCAGCTTGGAAACCCGCCCCTGGCTTCATCTCTGAGAATGCAGCTCCAGCCCCTCTGTTCTCACGGGCCCTGGAGCCTTTGCTTCTCATGGTGGAGCCTCGGCGCATCAGTTTTATTAGGGGCACCTGGCCATGTGTCCCAGGAGGCACAGCCTGAATGTTTGTTGCACAAATGACAGCTTTTGGGGTGGGGTGGTGAGAGCAGAGTCTCATCCACTCCAGGATCCGTGGGCACCATTGGCCTGCAGACCCCCAGGGCAAGAGGGCCACGAAGCCGTGCTCCTGCCCACGACAAAGGGCCCAGCTTAATTCTTGTGGCTGACCCCGCTTGTTGCCATCCCGGCGATCATTTCACCCTCCTCACCAACAGAGCCATGGTTTGGTGCCCAGCCTCGGGGGTTAATTTAGGATTTGGCTGAGCCATTCTTGGCAACGTCTTTTGTGGGGGTTTTTCGCGATCTGGGCACATTTCCCAGTTCTGGCCAGCAAGTTTTAAGGGGAGGTCTGGGGTAGGGGTTTCTGGACACAGGAAAGGTTTTATAAGCCCCCTTCCCTCCCTTACTGTTTCCTACGAGGACATGATGCCAGGAGCTTCTGTAGCCATCTTGTGGCCACGAGGAGCAAGTTAAGACAGGCACAGAGATGCTGCCTCCCAGAGCCCTGAAACCATGGGGGCACCAGTCCCACCCTGGAACCTCTTACCTCCAGACTCCTTTTTATGAAAAATCACAATGTCTGTGCCACTTAAGATACTAGTGGTCAGATATTCTGTTAATTGTAATCCAAACAGTTCCAAAATTATAATATAAATGTGACAGATGCTGGGGTTTCCCCATCTTATGTAAGTCAAGGTTTTAATTTGCAAGCAGCGGAAACACCGGCCAAATTAAATAGCAAAAATGTGCATTGGAAGTCTGTTCAGTTCCTCACAAAAGTGGCAGGAAGGCTGGAAAACCAGGCTCAGAAAGTGGTAGAAATCAAGGAGGCGAGGGTGATTAGCTGAAATCATGCCAGGGAACTGGTTGGTGAGGTCACTCCTGCCACCACCACAGAATCCAGATGCCTCAACTGGCACTGCCATTGGTACTCCGCCATAGCTGCCCCTGGAAACTGCATGCTCCTGCCCCAATGCTGTGTCTTTGCATCACTTGGAAACATCCTGTTGGCCCAGCCCATGTCCTGCTCCAATGCCCTAGGGAGTGGGGAAAGTTAGTACCTCAGTGGATTAGTCAGCTGCTGCTGCTGTGTAACAAGCAACCCCAAGTCCCAATGGCATGCAAAAATATTTTTCACATGTCTGTGACTCAGCTGGGGTGGGGTATTTGTTCTAGGCTTCCCTTGGCTGAGCAGCTCTGCTTCCAGGTGCAAGACTGTGGAGTAACCAGGAAGTTCAGCTCCACCTACCTTGCATCTTCCTGGGACCAGCAGCTAGTCAACCTATGTTCTCCTCTTACAATGGTGCCAGAGGACAAGTGGGATCACATGAGGCTTCCTAAGGTCCAGATTCGGAACTCTTGTGCTGCTGCTTCTACCCATATTCCTTTGGTCAAAGCAAATGATGTGCTCAAAATCAGGGCTGGGTAAATATCCCCTACCTTATGCAGGAAGAATGCACAGCGGTGTGGCAAAGGGTGGGACACAGAAACGAAGGGGAACTGAGGCCCATAATTTGACTGATCACACCATTGGCTTTGGAGCCTCTGTTGTCATCGGGGAGGCTGAATTCCCATTATGGGGATTCCCCAGCCTCCAGATGCTGGGCCACCAAAAAGAAAAGCCAGCTGTATCTCTTCTGCAGCCACTGCCCCCTAGAGGTTGGGGAATCTTTCTCTTTTATTGTGGAGTAGATTGGGGCTGTAAGTGTCCTGGGCTTTTGGACAGCGGGTAGCGGGGGGCTCTGTGAGGCAGTTTAGCTGGAGCTCGGCCAAGTCTCAGGGCATTCTGGTGTCACTGGAAGGCCTTCCCCAGATGTCCCTTCAGCGTGGTGGTGGTTGTGGTGGGGACTGGACGGCTGGCTCTGCCCCACCATACCCTAGATCCATCCCCCTGGGTCCCTGCCCCCTCAACTCCAGCCTCCTTGGCAGTCCGGCAGTCCGCCCCGTCCTACCTTCCACCCCACACTCAGCCTGCGGTGGGGGGCGGAGGGGCCTGGGTCCTCATCTAACCTCTTATTCGGTCGTAAGGAGTGAGCTCCATGTCTGGTGTTTCTGGCTCCCATCGGGTTCTTCCCTTTCGCTTCATAATCAAACCTGGATCTTGTTTTGCCTTTCAAAACTCTGTCTGATGAGGGCCTGGTTTGGAAGTCAAAGACGGGCCCTGGATGGTTTTCCTCTTTGCCTTCCAGCTCCCAATAGCCCGAGTTCACCTTCATGCAATGTGGGTACCCTGGATTGACTAAGATTCCATATAAGGCAGTGCAGAAAAGTGAGCCATGAAAACTAACATCTCGATGTAGGGTTTTGCTTCCCTAACAGTTGAGTGCTTGCGAGGAAGCAGGCGCTGAGCTAAGTGCTTTACATGCATTATCTATTTAATCTTCCCAAGAGCTTGCTCTGCGGAGTGCCATTATCTGCATTTCACACGGGAGGACAGTGAGGCTCAGAGACATGAAATCACTTGCCTGTTGTCACACAGCTGGAGAATTGGCAAGGGCTGGGCCACGCAGAAACGCACAGGAATTTAGGTTTTAATTTAGCTTGTATTTAGAAGCTTTACGTTGAGGGGTGCTGTGGCCTGGATGCAGGGGAAAGGGCATTCTAGGCAGGGAGACAGCCTGTGCAAAGGCCCACGCAGGATCAGCAAGGCTGGATGGAGGACATGAGAAAGGGAAGGGTGGGAGAGGATGCTAGGGAAGCTGGCAGAGAAAAAAAGGCAGCCAGCCAGAGTTATGGAGCACAGGAGAGAAAACTATATCATGGAGGCAGCAAGAAGTAGCTTATAGGACTTGCCTCTTAGCTCACACTTGGATGTGCTCTGTAACTCAAGTGAAGCTATTTAAGAATGGGATACTCCTGGGACTTCCCTGGTGATCCAGTGGTTAAGAATCCACCTTCTGGGACGTCCCTGGTGGCTCAGTGGTTGACTCCATGCTCCCAATGCTGGGGGCTGGGGTTCAGTCCCTGGTCAGGGAACTAGATCCCACGTGCATGCCGCAACTAAGAGTTCGCATGCCACAACTAAGGAGCCTGTGAGCCACAACTAAGGAGCCCACCTGCCACAACTAAGACGCAGCACAACCAAATAAATAAATAAATATTAAAAAAGAAAAAATAAAGAGTCTGCATTCTAATGCAGGGGACGTGGTTTCGACCCCTGGTCGAGGAACTAAGATTCCCACATGCCGCGGGCAACTAAGCCTGTGTGCCGCAACTACTGAGCCCACACTGCACCACAACTAGACAGTCTGTGTGCTGCAACTAGAGAAGCTCACGTGCCACAACAAAGAGCCTGCGCTCCGCAATGAAGACCCAGTGCAGCCAAAAAAAAAAAAAAAGAAAGAAAGAATGGGATATTCCTTATCCCTTTGGGTCAGGGTTGGCTGGAGAAGGACCCAGGGCTGTGTGAGTCCAGAGGGAGGAACAGCTCTGCTTTGGGGTCAGGAATGGCTTTCTGGAGGAGGGGTCATTTGAGGTGGGTTTTGAGGGATAGATAGGAGTTTCCCAGGCATATTCATTTAACAAACCCTTCCTAATTCCCCATTTCTGACTAGTCTTGTGTTAGCTCTGGGGAGCCAGGGAAACAGAATGAACACAGATGAGTATAAAATGAGGCCTAAAGTGCTCAGAGCCATCAACAGAGAACAAGCTTTAGGAGTAGGGAATTGGGTGTGTCTGTGTTCTTTCTGCATCACACAGGAAATTCAAGCCCCCGGAGTGTCTGAGAAGGGTGAACATACTTTCAGCTTCTGATCTCTGCTCAGTCTATAGGGGAGCAGACAGTACTCCAGACACAGCTGCCTTCAGAGGGTGGGATGTTCCTGGATCATGGGACAAACATTCAAGGGTATACTTTAGATAGCGCCCTCAGAGTGGGTCTGCCAGAGGAGAGGTCTGAAAGATGAGAAGGTGCCAGCCATGAAAGGATCTGGGGGGAGAGCAGTGCGGGCAGAGGAAACAGCACATGCAAAGACCTGGAGGTGGAGTAGCAGGGAAGCCAGGGTGGCTGGAGTGAGGGGCCGGGGTGTGTGAGGACCCTTCGGGCCACTGGATTTTTTTCTGAGTGTCATAGGGAGCATGAGATCCGCCCCCTTTTACGAAGACCATGAGCTGCTCCAGAAGTCCTGCCCGGGCCACACTGGGTGGTGGAAGGTGCCTTTGATGAAGGGAGAAAGTGATAAAGTCAGGGCTGGGTTCTGCCTGGGTCACCAGACGCCCTGGCCTCACCCTTCTCAGGGCTGGGGGTCAGTGGAGTGGGAGGAGGGCTTTGGTCACTGTCTGGCCATTGTGCAATAAGCAGGCTTGTGGCTTCCTCTGACTCATCACCAGGGTTTAGGATGGATCGAGTTGCTGCTGGGGTGCGGGGTAAACGGGGGTGAGTAGGGCGAGCACTGGCCCCTCACCTCTGCCCTGTGGGCACGGCCTCTTGCTGTGGCCCCTGCTCCCCCTGAAATCTTTTCTCCTCCATCTTTCTGTGCAGAAACCGGCTTAGTGCAGCCTTATGTAAGTGATCTAGGTAACCAGCATTTTTTGAGCACTTATTATGAGCCAGGCACTTGACATATATTAACCTCATTTAAACTTGACAAAATCTGGTGTAGAGAAGGAAGCCGACCTCTGCTGTCAGGCCCAAGTTCCAGTCCTGGCTCTGGCGCTTAACTTGTTATGGGCAGCTGCCGTCCCTGCTCTCTGTCACTATTTCCTCTCCAATCTCAGGATGGTGGCAGGGACTAAAAGTCACATAAATAGAATGTCCCGTCCCTTACCTGACTCCCAGAAGCTTCAGTCTCCGTGCCAGGGAGAGAAGATGGACTTCAAATCGACTTCAGCAAAAAAGAGCATGAATTATTGGCTCATATAACTGAAAAGGCAGGAGTGTCTAGCTTCGGGTATGGCTGGATGCAGGAATTCTGAGAGTGTCTTTGCCTACATTTGGTTCTCTTTTCCTTTGTGTGGGTTTACTCTCAGGCCACCTTCCTCTCTTTTTTTTTTTTTTTGTCCACGCGTACTGTGCGACCTCTAGGACAGTTCCCTAACCAGGGATTGAACCCAGGCCACGGCAGTGAAAGCACAGAATCCTAACCACTAGACCACCAGGGAATTCCCCAGGCCACCTCTATTCAAGTGGTGACCTCTGGCTCTGCAAACCTGTGTTATCCTTCAAATCAGCCACCCAAGCAAAGAGGGTGCTTCTCTTTCCCATGCTTCAAACAAAAATTCCAGACTTGCATCTCATTGGGCAAACTGGGTCACATGCCTGCCCTGACCCAATCGTGCTGGTCAGAGCAATGGCTCTGCTGATTGGCCAAGGCTTCCAATTTGAAGGGGAGACTGTGGGGAGAGCGAGTGGTGAGACCAGCTCTACCACAAACCAGGGACTGAAAGTTGGAAAGAGTTCCCTGAAGGGTAGTTGGTTGTTGACACCCCAGATAGGTGGCAGATACTGGCTAGGCAAAAAGGCTAGAAGTCCAATAAAGTGCTCAAAACCATATGAACAAGAAGGATAAAATAGAGCAGTGGCAGTGTCCAGGACACTCCAAATTAAAATCTATGTATGTGTATGTATTTAATGTGGACTTTTCATTAAACTGTTGTAAAATGTAAATAAAAGCATGTTTGGAAAATGTTGGTTTCCCCCTATGATCTCCATCAGTGTCCCCTCCAGCCATCCCTCGCCCTGGTAAAAAAGTGTGCTTGTTGTGCAATTAGAGATGCCCCCAATTCCCCTGGCTGCCCCTCCTGGCTTCTGCCCCACCCATGCTCCGAAATCCCTGGAGCCTCTTGAATACAAACTTTGACACTGGTGGTTGGGGTCCCTCTGTCTGGGGAGAGACAACTAGGTGTCAGAATCCCTCTTGCTTTTCTAGGTCACCTGCTCCCCCCCCCACCTCATCATCGGGGAGACTCTGCTGTCCCTTTCACTGCTGGGTCTGGGTGGGATTTCTGGACCTGTCCTTTAGCACCCCATGGCAAAGCTGGCTTCCTTGATCAAAATTGGACTGGAGAAATTCACAGAGAGGAGGCTGAAGCTATGTAGCTCCAGTTCTCCGACCTTAAGGATCCAGAAAATAGGAACTGGATAGGGGATAGGAACAGGGAAAGAAAGGTGTTAAGGACGACATTGGGATTTTGGGCTGGGGACTGATCGCACCCTCAAAACCATGTTGGCCATAGGAGCCTCCCTTCCTAACATCATTCTCCTCCTGGCCCATCACTGGTTTTATTTTCCACATCACATTTCTCTCCATCTGAAAAGTTCTCGGGTCATTTGTTGGTGGGTTATGTTCCATCCCCCCGCCCCGACTGTGCATCCCATGAGGGCAGGGACCACGTCTGCTTGCTCACGCCGTTCCCCCAGTACGCTTGGCACACATAGGCGCTCCATAAATGAATGAATGCATGCATGGAAGAGCAACGCCCTGAACTGGTCTCTGAGCTGAACTGGTCCGAGCCCAGGCTCAGCCTCGAGTGCTACCTGTCCTTGGGATGGGTGCTGGCTCCATCTTGGTGACCTGGAAGGGTCTGCGTCCAGGAGTCTCTCTCTTGGGAGCTCCAGCGGCCCAGCCTGTCCCTCGCCCAACAGCCAGACGGCCGCTGTCCAGCGGGCCAGGAGGCGGCTCACTGCGACTGCGCCGAAAACTCCACCCTCCCTCTCCCGCCTCCCCTTCTGGCCTCTAAGCGCGCCGCCGAGGCGCGCGCATGCGCCATCGCCCCCGCGCCGCGCGCCACTCCTGTGCGCATGTGCCGCTCTCACTACAGCCGGCGCGCCTGCGCACTGCCCGCCGCCCGCGGGTCCGGCCGGCGCTTGCGTGGTGGCACCGGCGAGTGGGGGGGGCGAGGAGGTGGAGGAGGAGGAGGAGGAGGAGGAGGAGGCGGCGAGAAGATGGCGACTTCGAACAATCCGCGGAAATTCAGCGAGAAGATCGCCCTGCACAACCAGAAGCAAGCGGAGGAGACGGCAGCTTTCGAGGAGGTCATGAAGGACCTGAGCCTGACGCGGGCCGCGCGGGTAAGGGGGCTGCCCGCGCCGACCCCTCTGGGCCGGAGAGGGAGGCAGGGGGCGCGTGTCTGGCGCGTGCACGGGGTGGGGGGCGCGCGGCGGGGGCGGGGCGCGCGCGGCGGGGGCGGGACTTGGCTCGGCCCGTGGGGACAGGTGTCCCCACGCCCCGGGCGTCGTGGGCGGGACAGGTGCACCCACATCATCGATACCTGAAGGGGTGAAGGTGTCCCTTCATCATTGCTACCTGAAGTGGGGGACAGGTGTCTTTACATCATTGTTACCTGTAGGAGCAGGGGTCTCTACATCATTACTACATGGAGGGAACAGGTGCCATTACATCATTGGTACCTGAGGGGGGAAAGGTGTCCCCACACTGCTACCTGAGGGGGATAGGTGCCTTTATATCACTGCTACCTAGGGCAGTGATACTGAGGTGTGTGAACTGGGTGCTGCTTGCAAGCATCACTGTTACCTGGGGAGGGGGGATAGGTGCTCCTATATCATTGGCACCTGAGGGGGACAGCTGCCCCCACACCATTGCTACCTGAAGGGACAGGTGTCTCTCCATCATTGTCACCTGTGCACTCACTGCCTGAGTGTTGGGGGAAGGACAGGTACCCCCACTTGCAGAGCTGAGATGGGATAGGTATCTCCCTTTTGGATACCTGAGGGAAAGGTCTGGCCTCCGCTGTGGGGACCTGGGCGGGATCAGGAAGGCAGATTGGGCTGTCTTGGAGCTTGGAGTGCAGACAGCTGCCCCTTCCCCATGCAGCCCATATGGTGGGGACCAGGTGATGTTCCTCCCACTAGGACAAGGTACAGCTGGCCACAGATGGCCCCTGGCCCCTCAGGACCAGGATGGAGGGACAGTTCTTCAGATGGCTGGGTGCTTTTGGTGTGCAGGAGCAGGCCCGGTTACCTGCTAACCTCCTCTGGGAAGCCGCTGTAGGCCTGGAGCAGGGGCTTGGTTGTGGCTGGGGTTGGGGGTCCTGGCCCTTCTTCTGGGCCCCAGCTCTCTGGCGACCACCGTGAGGTGCCAAGCTCCTTGGGTCTCGGTATCCTCCCTTGTGGAGTGTGTCTAGCAAGCCCTTCCTCGTGGGTCAGGGAGGGGAGCGTGCTTTGCACAGGTGGCAGTAAATCTCTGCTTCGATCCTTCAGAGCGGTGGGACCCCTGTGCTGTACCCTGGGGCCTTGGGGAGGGGTTGAGTGGGAGCTGCAGACACCCACCCTCTGGTTTGTGGATTTGGCGTCCGATCTGACTGGCCTAGGCAGACCTACCTCCATGCCGTGAGCCTCAGTTTCTGATTCCTCAGGTGGGCTTTGGGGGTGACGTTACTTTTTAATTAGTTGCTTGTTTCTCTTTGAGATCGTGACCTTAAGACTAGAATGTGTGTCTTCATTTCCGTGCATTTGTTCAGCTATATCAGTCGGGTGCTCACTGTCGGCCAGGTGCTGCTTGTCCCTGCTCCAGCCGCTTGCGGCCTCGCTCAGGATGTGGTTGGTGAATGAATGAATGAATGAAAGCACGCAGCTTGAGTGTTGCCCATACGTCAGGGCTTCTGAGTGCAGGAGTGTCCACTTCATCTTGTCTCCAGCATGTAGTGTGTGCTAGCATGCAGTAGGTGTCAAATGTGTGTGGTGTGACAAGAAGAAGGGGTCACACTGGTTCTTGACAGTTCTTCAAGATCCCAGGCCTGGTTTCTGCTTTAGGGTTGGAAATGAATTATTGGTGTTTTTTTGTCTGTTTGTTTTTGAATTGTTGTTGAAAAGATATCTTTAAAATAACAACTTTATTGAGATAGTACCATATAATTCACTTGTTTAAAGTGTACAATTCAGTGGTTTTTAGTACATTTACAGAGTTGTGCAACCATCACCACTGTCTAATTCCAGAATGTTTTCATCATTCCTCAAAGAAACTCCACACCCATTAGCAATCACTTCTCATTTGCCCCTCCCCCCAGCCCCTGGCAGCCACCAAGTTTTCTGTCTTTATGGATTTACCTGTTCTGGACATGTCATATAAATGGAATCATACAAGATGTGGCCTTTTGTGTCTGTCTTCTTTCGCTCAGCCTAATGTTTTCAAGGTTCATCTACATTGTAGCGTGTATCAGGAGGCTTCTTTCCTTTTTATGGCTGAGTAGTATTCCTTTGTATGGCTGGACCACATTTGTTTATCCGTTCATTGGTTGATGGATGTAGAAAAGATTTTTAAGATTCGCAGACAGCAGTTCTCTCGGCCCCTGGTAACCGTTTCCCATCTCTTTCCTCCCTCGCCCTGTTGCCTTCCTTTACTTCGGGAGTTGGGGAGGTGGGGTGGGCTTGGGCCCTGGGCGGAGGTGCACTTATACTAGATTTTTACAGACAGAGCAGTGTTCTCTATTGGGGGTGATTCTGTCCTCTGGGGACATTTGGCAATGACATTTTTGGTTGTCTCGACTAGGGGAAGGGCTGCTACTGGCATCTAGTGAGTAGAGAGCAGGGATGCACCCCACGATGCATAGACGGCTCCCACCATAGACAGTGATCCGGCCCCAGGTGTCAGCAGTGTCAAGGCTGAGATACCTTCAGTTTGAAGGAAACGCTGTGTGGGCAGGGGTGCGAGCTTTGCACCCGGGCAGATAGTTCAAAACTCCACACCCACCAATACGGCTGTGCCACTGTGGGCAGGCTGGTGGCTTTGCCTGCACCTGAGACCAGGATGGGCAAGCTCTTTCCCAGCCTTTTCCGGCTATTGCACATGGCACGTGGTACATCAGCAGTGTCTGGTGCAGGTGAGTGAACCCGCCTGATGCAGGGTCCCCTCCTGCTCACCCTCCCATGGCTGCAGCCTTCTGCGCTGCCTCCGCCTGCGGTAGACACAAGCGTTTCACCTGAGAACAGGTGGGACGTGGCCAAGTCGGTACCTGCTCTTCTCAGGGGAATTCCACAGGTCAGCACGCCCACTCCCGGAACGAGCGGGGACACTCGTGTCGATGTGTGTCTGTGCACAGCCCTTGGTCGTGATGGGTGCACCCGCAGTGCCTTCCCTTGTGAAAGGCCGGTCAGCAGGTGTTGAGCCTGATGAGTAGATCCATGCTGTCACTTCACCCAGGGGCAGGTACCCCAAGGGCTAGTTCGGGTGGCGGATGGGGTGTGACGTCCACTTTCGGGTCGCAGTGTAGAGAGGTGAGTGCACGAATGCTCCTTTCTCGTCCTCAGACTTGGGCAGCCTGATGTGCAGAGAGGGCTGTGGTGCTCAGCTGTGTGACTTCGGGCAGGTTTCTTAACCTCTCTGGGTCTCAGAATCCTGATCTGTGAGCAAGGGTAGCTTGCTTATTCCACAAAATGACATTTTTATTTGCCCAGCACGTCCCAGGGACTGTATTAGGTACTGGGGAGCCAGCAGCATATGAGGCATGTGAGGACCATGCTCTTGGGGAGCCGGCATGGTTTTAGTGGAGACAGGAGAGAATTGCTACAGATAAATGAGGCCGATGCTCTCAGAGAGAAGAAGCAAAGCAATGTCCTAGGACTGGCTAGGGCGGGAGGCTGGCACCTGGACAGTGAGACAGAGGCCCCCGCGCCCCCCACCCCCACCCCATGCTGGGGAAGGGTGTCCCTTGTGAGGGAGGCAGGCGCAGAGGCCCCGAGGTGGGAAGGGCTTGGCGAGGTTGAGGCTGGCATATTGAGGGAGAGAGAGGAGAGATGCGGCTGGCCCCTGAGGGAGGGGCCCTGGGAGGGTTTGTGATGGTCAGTGGCCTGATCCTTTGCTTGTTTTTATAGTAGCTTTATTAAGATATCATTCCCAATACATTCAAACCACTCATTTAAAGTGTACTGGGACTTGCCTGGTGGCACAGTGGTTAAGAATCCGCCTGCCAACGTAGGGGACAGCCCTGGCCCCAGGAAGATCCCACGTGCCGCGGAGCAGCTAAGCCTGTGCGCCACAACTACTGAGCATGCACTCTAGAGCCCGCGAGCCACAACTGCTGAGCCCATGCGCCACAACTACTGAGCCCACACACCGCAACTAGTGAAGCCCGTGTGCCTAGAGCCCATGCTCCGCACCAAGAGAAGCCAGCGCACCTCAAAGAAGCGTAGCCCCCACTCACCCCAACTAGAGAGAAAGCCCGCATGCAGCAACGAAGACCCAACGCAGCCAAAAAAAAAAAAAAAAAAAGAAAAGCGTACCATCTAGGGGACTTCCCTGGTGGTCCAGTGGTTAAGACTCCGAGTTTCCACTGCAGGGGGCACAGGTTCAATCCCTGGTCGGGGAACTAAGATCCCTCAAGCCGCACGGCACAGCCAGAAAAATAAATAAAGTGTACCATCCAGTGGTTTTTAGCATATTCACACAGTTGTGTGTGAAACCATCACCAATTTTAGAACATTTCCATCACCCCAGAAGGAAACCCCGTCCCCTTAGCAGTCACTCCCCATTCCCCCTCCCACACTCCTGGCAACCACTCATCTACTTTCTGTCTCTGTGGATTTGCCTGTTCTGGACATTTCATATAAATGGAATCATATAACACATAGCTTTTTATGTCTGACTTTTTTCGCGCAGCGTGATGTTTCCGAGGTTCATGCATATTGTAGGGTGTATCAGTCCTTCCTTTCTTTATTAAGAATTGTGGTAAAATATACAAAACATACAGTTTACCACCTTTTTTTTTTTTTTAACATTTATGTTTTATTTATTTTGGCCGTGCCGGGTCTTAGATGAGGCACTCAGGATCTTCGTTGCGACATGTGGGATCTTTAGTTGCAGCGTGCGGACTTCTTAGTTGCGGCATGCGGGATCTAGTTCCCTGACCAGGGATCAAACCCAGGCCCCCTGCATTGGGAGCTCAGAGTCTTACCCACTGGGCCACCAGCAAAGTCCCTAATTTACCATCTTAACCATTGATAAGTGTACAGATCAGTGGTATTAAGTACGTTTACAGTGTCGTGTAGCCACCACTGTCCATTACTTCATGACTCTTTAAGGCTGAATAATACTCCATGGTGTGGATACACTGCATTTCGCGTATCCATTTGTTCACCCGTGGACACTCGGGTTGTTTCCACCTTTTTGGCTACTGTGACTAGTGCTGCTGCGGACGTTTGTGTCCCAGTGCTTGTGTGGACGCGGGTCTTCCTTTCCCTTGGGTGTATATGCCGAGGAGTGGAGTTGCTGGTCACTCTCAAATGGTAACTCTCCATTTAATCATTCAAGGACGCTTCGTGTCTTACAAAGATGGCTGTGAGCTGAGTGGGCAAGGGGGTGAGAAGGGAAGCAGGCAGATGGTGCGAGGCCGCTGTAGCATCCCGGTTGGGGAATGGAGAAGGTGGCTTGAGCAGGGAGGTGGCCGTGGCAGTGGCCGGAGTGGTGGATTTTGCCAGCAGAGATGACTGGACGTGTGGGTGGACCGGATGTGGGAGGTGACGGGAAGAGATGGGGGCGTGTCGCCCACTTGCCGGGGGCTCAGGGCACAGGAGGCTCTGCCTGTAACTGATCACTGAGCATCCCAGGGAACAGCACCTGGGCCAGAAAAAGCCCGCGTGCAAAGCAGTCCACGGTGGCCCAGCCAGGGCTGCCAGCTCTGGCTGCTCTGAAGGAGGGTGTTCTCCCGGCCCTACCCTGTGACGGGGGTGGCTCTGCACAGGCTGTTGGAAAACGGGCCTCTGGGCCGCAGGCACCGTGCAGCGGGGGCTCGGGTTAGCTGAGCGTGGAGGCCGCCCCCAGTCCTGGCCTCCATCCTGGGCTTTGGCACCATTTGCCTCTGTGCCGGCTGCTTCAAGTGTCTGGTGCCATCTGCAGCCTTAACACACACACGCGCACGCAGGACTCGCCGAGCTGCTCTGTTGAGAGGATGGGGTACACTGTACCCCACCTCCAGAAAGCCCCAGCAGTCTCAGTGCTCTCCAGCTTGTGATCTGCCACACCCAATAATAGGTTGAATGGGGGCCCCTAAGAAGATATGCCCACATCCTGACTCCCAGAACCTGTGACTCTGACCTTATTTGGAAAAAGGGTCTCTGCAGCTGTGAGTAGGGTAAGGATCTCAAGATGACGTTGTCCTGGATTTAGGGTGGTCAGATGACTGGCGTCCTCACGAAAAGAGAAGACCCGGACTCACATATGAGAGGCCACGTATGACGGAGGCAGAGATTGGAGTGTTGCAGCCATGAGCCAGGGATGCGTGGAGCCCCCAGAAGCTGGAAGAGGCAAGGGAGGATCCTCCCCTAGGGCCTCCAGAGGGAATGTGGCCCTGCCGACACCTCGATTTTGGATGTCTGGCCTCCCGAGCTGTGCAAAAATGAATTTGTGTTGTTTTATGCACCCCCCCACTCCCGCCTTTGGCGGTCATTTGTGATGGCATTCCCGGGACACTCTCCCCTGGGCTGAGACAGAGCCTGCAGAGTCCAAGTACCATGCGGAACCCGCTTCGGGGCGGTGGGCCTGAGGGTTGTCTGCAGATGTGCACATCTGTCCTTCTCTGGCAGGTCATGTTCCCCTCGAGGCCTTGAGTGGACCCGTCACACACCCATTGTCAGGAACTGGGCACTCTCGCTCTGTACTGGGCCTGGTGGTGATGGTGAACAAGCCTGAGAAACAGCAGCTAAAGCAAGGGTCCTGGGGCAGGAGGGGGCATCTTGTCAGGAGCTGACCAAGAGTATGGTCACAGTGTGGTCAGGGGTAAAGTCTGTCCTTTGCACTCTCGGGTCCTGCCCCCTGCTGGGCACCGTGTGGCTTTCACTCAACCCCATTCTTGTTGCTCAGCCCCTCCTACCGGAAGGGAGGGTCGTCTTTGCCATTGTGCCGATGGGCAAGCTGAGGCCCAGTGCTGCATCCCAGCTGGGAAGAGGCAGAACTGACGTGTAGCTCTGGGATGAGCACACGCGCTGTGTCCGAAACAAGGAAGTAAGAACACAAACTAGAACCTTCAGTAGCTCACCAGAGCCTGCTTGGCCCCATGTGGGCCTTGGTTTTTCCGAAACGTGACTCAGTTTCTCCAACCACGCCCCTGTTTCTCCCATGACACTTGGACCCTGGACTCCATATTTCCTGTCACTAATTGTCCTCGTCTTGGAGGCGGCAGCCTTGGGACACCATCACACACACCTTTGTGCAGTGCCCATGGCTCTTTTCCCATAAAAGCCATGGTCTAGATCAGACTGGGTGCCGAAGTCTCTGTGGCTGGCACGGGACACGCTTCTGGGTTAATTGGTCCAGTTGTCATTTGGAAGGAGGCTTTCTTGGAGAGCCCTGGTTCTGTTCCCATAGGGGACTGCTGAGTGGCCCTGCCAGCCCGGGGTCCTGTGTAGGGAACCCTCCTAAAGCTCATGGCCAGCCCGGGAACCATGTGGAGTGACCTTTTTTTTGAAAAAAAAGCCTTTAAAAAATTGACGTGAAATTCACATAAAATGAACCATTTTAATACACATTTCCGTGGCATTTAGCACATTCACAGTGTTGTACAACCATCACCGCTGTCTAGTATCAGAACATTTCCATCACCCCAGAAGGAGATCCCGTCCCCATTAGCAGTCACTCCCTATCCTCCCCTCCCCCATCTCCTGGCAACCACTAATCTACTTTCTGTCTCTATGGATTGACGTGTCCGGACATTTCATGTAAATGGGTCCATACGACATGTGGCCTTTTGTGTTTGTCTTCTTTCACTCAGCATGATGTTTCTGAGGTTCATCCACTTCGTAGCATGTGTCAGAGTGTCATTCCTTTCTGTGGCCAAATAATATTCCGTTGTGTGGATGGACCGCATTTAGTTTTATCTGTTAGCTGTTGATGGGTATATGGCCTGTTTCCACTTTCTCACTGTCATGAATGGTGCTGCTGTGAACATGTGTGTGCAAGTATTTGCACAAGCCCCTGTTTTCACCTTGTGGGCACATGCCCGGGAGTGGAATTGCCAGGCATATTGATTCACCAGGTGGTGGCCGGTGCTCAGGGTGTGCGGTGCTGGGGCCCACCTGCTCCGGGGAATCCAGGAGGGCTTGCTGGACCTGCAGTAAGTGTGGAACCAGGGGTGTCTGTGGCTCGGTGAGGGGAGGGTGTCACTGACTGAGGGACAGGCATGGAAGCTGAGGGCTTAGTTCCGAGGCTGCCTTCTCATTTCCTTGACTGTGACCCACTGTTAGAAATTTGTGTTTCGTGTCATAACAGCAGCCACCAACAAACATACAATTGAAACAGATTTCTCCAAGGAGTCCAGCCCTCCCTGTGTGTGTGCAAAGTTGATATAATTGGTTCCCTTCTGTTTATTATAAAATGCCAGGGACCCACTGAATTGGTTTCATAACCCAGTAATCCAGGGCTCAGCCAGCTACACCTGTTTTTTGTAAATAAAGTTTTATTAGAACATAGCCACGCCCATTCATTCATGCCTTGTCTGTGGCAGTTGAGTCATTGCCTCAGAGACCTGATGGCTTAAAGAGGTGGAGATATCTACCATCTGGCTCTTTACAGGAGTTTGCTGGCCCTGGGCCAATGGCTGTCACCCACAGTTTGAGCCCCACTGACCAAGAGCAGCAAGGAAGGTTGGGAGGATGGTGGGCAGTGGTTCTGACACTCTTGGGGGTCTCTGAACCACCTTGGAACTAAAGGATGCAGACTCTGGGCTCCCCCAAGATCCTGCTTCTGGAGGTCTGGGTGGGGACCTGAGTTCTGAGTGGGGATCTGAGGACCCTGCCATGTGGGCCGTGCTGGGAGGCCCGGACACCGGGGTCACCAGGGCTGTGCCAGGTGGAGGGATAGGGTTGGCCTCTGTCAGAGGGGTAAGTGGACTGTCTGGCCCTTGGTTGGTGGCCTGGTGGTAATTGTTGGTCCGTACCATCAGGGAGGGTTCTGCTGTCACTGTCCCCAAGGCTGACTCGGGGGCAGAGTGCCAGGTGACTCTTGTCCATGCAGTGGGCCTTCTGGTCCTGCTCGGGGTCACTTAGGTTACTCTGGGTCAGAATTGGGCCGTTGCGGGTGTCCCGAAGGCTGAGTGCTGGGCCTCCTCTGCCGCTCTCGGCGCCGGGAGCTTCTGGTTTCAGCTCAGTGGTACAGGCTACCTTCCGTGCTGTTCCGTGAGACAGGGTACTGGCGCCTCAGGGGTTGGGATTCAGAGTCCTTGGTGCTGGGGATTTCTTTTTAAACAGGGACCCTCTGGAAAATGCCATGCGGATGTCAGGGGTGGGGTCTGGCCTGGGGAGAGACCGGCCCGAGTGCAGTGGTGGGGAAGTGTCAAAAATGGGTGCTACAGGGTGCTCACCCCGGCCGGTTCTGCCTCTGCGGGCATTTGGCAACATCTGGGGACATCTTGGGTTGTCATGACTTGGGGCGGTGGGTGTTCCTGGCATCTGGTGAACGGAGACCAGGGATGCTGCTCAACACCCTGCAGTGTGCACAAGGCCCCTGATGTCGGTGGGTGCCGAGGCTGAGAAGCCCTGCTCCTGTGCTCCCCCGTGTGCCAGGTTTGTGCAGGCGAGAAGGGGTCGGTAGAGGCCCCCGGTTCCTTGAGGTGCAGACCTTGAGCCTGGCGACATATCAACACCCCAGGCAGCTGATGGCATCCTCCCGGGTTTACTGAGGGGGAAACCACGGCTCAGAGAGCAAATGTCACAGAACATTCGAGGTGGGAGAGCTGGGATTTGACCCCTTTGGACAGACCCAGGTCACCACACGTTTTCCCCTGTCTCACGCGGCTCTGGGAGTTGGCCAGCCGGTCGGGGTGGGGCAGAGCCTTCCAGGCTGCTGGAACCCTGTGCGTGGAGGGAAGGGCTTGAGGAGCATAGACTGCACGGGCAGAGGGCTGGGGAGGGAGGCGGGGCGGGTGATGGAGGGCCCTAGGCCAGGCCCTGTTTATGGGCCATGGGGTGTCATGGAAGGTTCCAGCAGGATGGTGACGTGAGTGACATGAAGGTGCGGGAGTGGCAGGGGCCATGCTTGCTAGAGCCCAGGTGCGTACACCCAGCAAGTGGTGGCGGTCACCCCGAGAAAGAGCCTGTTGCTTCCCCTGGTGCACAGATGAGAGACCAAGGCATGACAGGTCACGTGGTTTGCTGTGTGTGGAGGTGCTGGGATCGACCCTGTGTCTGAATCTGGGGCCCACATTTTTCTTAATGCAGCCATAAGGGACCCTGTTGGAGGCTGAGCTTCGATTCATGTACATCTGTTGATGACCATGGCGGTCATCCATGGTGTTTTGCAAATCAGGCGTTCATTGTGTTCCTCCCTGTGCCTGCCCCACCTGTGTGTCTGTCTCTGAGCCCCCTGCAGCAGGGAGGGGACTGTAGCACCTTGGGCTCAGCACCGGTGAGGACAGAGGGAAGGCCGATTTGGGACATTTCAGAGGTAATAATGACAGGGTTTACTCAGAGGTGAGCAGGAAGGAGAGCGAGGTGGGGGAACCAGTGGGAAAGGGGTGGGGATGGGAGAGTCTCACCTCATCTTGGAGCTTGTAGGATGGATTAGCCCCCCCATTTCTGGCTGGGGCGTCTCCGACCCCCTGTCTTCACCTCCCTCCCTCCACCATGTCCAGCCCTACCCCAGAGCAGAGGTGGGTGTGCCCTGCCCTGGCCAGGGGTGGCTCTGGTGCCGCTGGCTGGCTGGGGGTCCAGGTGCGCAAACAAGGAAACCACTGCTTGCCTCTCGGGCCAAGGATTCAGAGAGAGTCAATATTTATTATTTGCCAGATGGAAATGAGGCGCGGCCAAGGCTTCCTCCTCAGGGTTCTCAGATGGGCGTGGGGGGGGAGAAAGTGCTTGGGGTGAGGGGGTCCTGTAGCACCTGGCACCCAGCTTGAGACCATGCTGCCGGGCTTCTCCCTGCTTCCTCCTGCGTGAGTTTAGACCTGGGAGTCCCCTCTGGGCTCTTCTCCCTCTCGGTGAAGCGGGGGTCACAGTGGTGTCTGCCTCATAGGCTTGTGGTGAGACATAGACGGGTTAACCCAGGTAGCGTGTCCGGAATGGGGCTCGCATGTAGATGCTTGCTGCGTGCTTGCTGCTGCTAGGATTCTGGAGGCGTGTGCACAGTGAACGCACGGCGGTACTCAGCGGCACGGGGTGGGCAAATGGCAGGCATTCAGCAGACACTCAGCTCCTGCTCAGCAGGTACCCAGTATACCCAGCAGGTGCTCAGCAGACACAGAGTGAACCATCGGTGGGTGCACAGCAGGCATTCAGCAGGCGCACAGGGTGTACCCAGCAGGTGCTCAGCAGGCGCTTGGCAGCAGGCATGGAGTGGACACAGCAGACATTCAGCAGGCACAGAGTGGGTTTTCAACAGGCACTAAGCAGATACTGGACTGTGACCCCCCTGAGGGCAGGCCTATCTCTAGTTCAGTTTAGAATCTTCTGGGTGCAAGTGTCCTCTAAAAGGGCCAGTTTCCCACCACACAGTCAGGCTTCTCCCCTTAAGTAGTGGGAATGTGTACCGGGTGCCGAGTGGCTACAGAGCCAGGTGGGTAGTAGGATCTTCCCAGAGCTACAGTTTTCTGAACAGTTTGAGGGAGAAACTTGGAGTTTGTGTTGACTATGCAGGGGTCTGGAGCGGACTGGCAGACCCCTGTGGGCTCTGGAGGGCGGACCTGGGGCAGCGTGGTGCCTGTTCGGCCCTGCAGGTACCCTGGGCTGGGGAATGTAGGAAGCACCGGACCACGCAGTGAGGTCTCCCTGCAGTGGCCGGGGTTTGGACTGGAAAGTCTAGTCCTTCAGTCAGTATTTATTGAGCACCTACTTTGTGCTGGGCCCTGGGGATACCTTGCAGAACAGGTGGGGAAACCATGCCAGCAGCCAGCTGGTCCCTGGCCCCAAAGTCATGGCTCTGAGAGAGTGAAATGGGATGGGAGTAGGGGGGCCCTTTGGTGGAGGTGGCGTTTGGGCTGAGCCCCGAGGCACAAGGGTGAGCCATGGGATTGGGGGATGTGAGGCCTGTTTTGGGGGAGAGCCTGGCCCGGCCGAACTCCGTGGGTGATGTGTCATGGGCCCCCGTGAGGGGTCAGAGTCCGATTCTGGGGTGGTGGGGTGCTCCAGAAAGGTTATGAGCAGGGCAGTGATGTGCGATGTAGGTTTAGCAAAGATCCCTCCAGCCACCATATGGGCACAGGCCTGAGGAGAGTGAGGGCAGGGGATGCAGGGATCTGGGGTGGACTAGTCCCCTGGGAGGGAACCAGGGCAGGCATCCCCAAGGGGTGGTGGGTGCTGAGGGAATGAACGCTGACTCCTTACAGACCAGGACTTGCTGACTTGGCAGAAGTTCTTTCACCCAAGAATCGGGAATCTGATTCCCCAGGGTGGGGATGGGGGAGGTTTATATTAAATAGCTTTCACTTTATGCTCTGGTGGCCCCCATAATGAGGAAAGGCATTTCTGCAGCAGAGAAGAGACCTTGAGTCCTAATTTCCTATGTGAACTTCCTTCTCTGTCAGGTGGTCCCATCCTGACACCCCACTGATCACAGGGGTTTCACCCCAAAGCTGGGGCACGGCATTCTATCCAGAGGGGTCAGTCTCTGCTGTGAAGGACAGATCTTTTCCCTTGTTGGCTGTTGAGCATTTGAGCCTCTGTTCCTGGATCCAGCCTGGGAGCTCGGTGGTCTCTCCTGAGTTGCCCTGCTCCCGCAAGGACGCTCATGACGGGAGAAGCCCTGTGAGAGCTTTTGAGGTGTGCCCTTCCCTGCCAGCTGGGGTTGCAGGGACATACCCTGCCACACTTTTTTTTTTTTTCAGTAATAAAAGAAATTGTTTATGTCTCAAAACTTTGATGAGGATTGAAAACAGAAAACCCAAAGCACTTCCCTTTTCCTCCGTGCATCTGACAACAGCTCACCTGGGCACGGAGGGTGGGTGGGTGCATGCCAGCTGGTCATTCGCCTGGAAATCTCAGGGAGGAAGTGTCAGCCCAGCCAGGCAGAGTGCCCAGGGCTGGCTCTGCAGGGCTGGCCAGTCCTCGGGCTGGGGACACCGGGGGGGTGGTGGTGGTGGAGCATGCCCCACAAAGACCGAGATCTGTCCGCCCTGCCGGAACGTCCAGGGGGCTGCTGTGTCCATGCCCTGCCAGCTAAAGAGCCTCTCTCACATTGAGATCAAGTTCAGTGATCAAGTTCAGAAGAGACAAACTCCTGCGGCCCTCCTCCGTGGGTCCTTTTGTACCCTTGAGCATTGTGCTGTCTTGATCCCTTCTGTCCTCCCAAGCGGGAGGGCTTTGATAGCTGTAATTAGCATGGGAGCGGCTCATTAAATCATCACAGAATCAATGCACAGCCTCAGGAGTGATTTATGGGCCCAGCAGCCAAGGTGCCAAGGAGATGCTAATTTCATCCCTGCTGGCTCAACAGATGCAGAGGGAGGAGCCCTGAGGGTCAGTAGCAGGGGCCCTCTGGGCGTCACTTGTGCCCAAGAGCCCGCCCCATGGCGACGCCCCCACCCTGCAAGTCTAAGTGGCTATTATCGGGGCTCAAAGCCCTGCCTCTGCCGGCTTCCCCCAAATGACTCCTCCTCTTGTGCCTCAGTTTTCCCATGTGTAGAGTTGTACAGATTAGATGACGTGCCCACCCTAAGCGTTTAGCCTCGTGCCGGGGGGCATCAGGGTGCCCCATGGGGCAGGGTCTTACACTTTGCACCCATGTGCCCTGGCTTGACATGTGACAGATGCCAAGGAACGGTTTAGGAATTGTCTGTTCAGTTTTATTGGGGGGGAGGGATATTCATTTCTTTTCACTTTTTCTTTTGAGAGAGTTTTAGATTTAGTGAAAAGTTGCAAAGACAGTACAGTTTCCATAGCCCCTCACCATGAACGGCGTCCCAGGACCAGGACAGCAGCATTGTCACGGGTCTATCAGCTAGACTCCAGTCTGCGTTTGGATTTCCCCAGATGTCCCTCAGTGACCTTTTTTGGGCCTAGGTTCTGTCCAGGCTCCCACGTTGCATTTAGTCGTTGGGTCACCTCAGTCTCCTCCAATCCGTGATGCTCAGGGTTTCCTCAATGTCCATGACCTTCACCTCTTGAAGAGAACTGCTCAGTCTTTTTGTGGAATGTCATTCAGGGCGGTTTGTCTGTTTTCTTGCCATTGGGTTACGGTGGTGTGTTTTTGGCAGGAATTCCATAGGAGTGAAATGCTAATTTTCTTTTTGTATTTTTCCTTTTTAAAAATTGTGGGAGGGAATTTCCTGGCCATCCAGTGGTTAGGACTCAGCACTTTCACTGCCCGGGCCCGGGTTTGATCCTTGGTCAGGGAGCTAGGATCCCGCAAGTCGCGTGACGTGGCCAAATAAGTAAATAAATAAAGTGGGAAAATACACGTAATGGTTTACCATCTCAACCATTTTTAAGTTCGGGGGCATTAAGTACATTCACATCGTGGTGCTACCGTCCGCACCATCCATCTCTGGAACTCTTTTCATCTTGCAAAACCGAAACTCTCTTCCCATATTAAACACCTTCTGTCTCTATGAATTTGACTACTCTAGGGACCTCGTGTAAATGGACTGACTCATAATATTTGTCCTTTTGTGACTAGCTTATTTTACTTAGCATAATGTCCTCAAGGTTTGTCTGTGGTGTAGCATATGTCAGAATTTCCTTCCTTTTTAAGCTTGAATAATATTTCATTGTATGGATGGACCACACTTGTTTATCCATTTATTGGACGCTTGGGTTGCTTCCACCTTTTGGCCGTTGTGAATAATGCTGCTCTGAACATGGCTGTACAAATATCTGTTCGAATCCCTGCTGCCATATTTTGGGGGGGGGGTGTATACCCAAAAGTGGGATTGCTGAATCATGTGGCCATCCTGTGTTTAATTTTTTTGAGGAACCTCCACACTGTTTTCCACAGCGGCTGCACATTCCCGCCAGCAGTGCACAAAGGTTCCAATTTTTTCACATCCTCACCAGTACTTTTTATTTTATGGCTTTTTGATTATAGCCATCCTTGTGGATGTGAGGTGGTATCTCATTGTGGTTTTGATTTGCATTTCCCTAATGATTAGTGATGTTGAACATCTTTTCATGCACATGTTGGCCATTTGTATATTTTCTTTGGAGAGATATCTATTTGGGTCCTTTGCCCATTTTATTTTTTTTTAAATGTAAGTTTCAAGCATACAGCATTGTAGTTCAACATCTGCATACACTGCAGAGTGATCACCAACACAAGTCTAGTTACCATGCGTCACCATACAGTTGACCCCTTCACCCATTTTGTCCACCCCCAACCCCCTTTCCCTCTGGTAACCACTAATCTATTCTCTGTATCGATGAGTTTTTATTTTATTTTGTTTGTTCTTTTTTTTTTTTTAGATTCCACATATGAGGGAAATCATATGGTATTTTTTTCCATCTGACTTTTTTGACATAGCATAACACTCTCATATCCATTTATGTTGTCTCAAATGGCAGGACTTCATTCTTTTTTTATGGCTGAGTTGTTCTGTGTGTGTGTGTGTGTGTGTGTGTAAATAGATATGTATAAAACATTTTCTTTATCCATTCATCCATCATTGGGCACTTAGTTTGTTCCCATATCTTGGCTATTGTAAATAGTGTGGAAATGAACATAAGGGTACGTGTATCTTTTCTAATTAGTATTTTTGTGTTACTTTGCCCATTTTTTTTTTTTTTTTCTTGTGGTACGCGGGCCTCTCACTGTTGTGGCCTCTCCCTTTGCGGAGCACAGGCTCCGGACGCGCAGGCTCAGTGGCCATGGCTCACGGGCCCAGCCACTCTGCGGCGTGTGGGATCCTCCCGGACCGGGGCACGAACCCGTGTCCCCTGCATCGGCAGGTGGACTCTCAACCACTGCGCCACCAGGGAAGCCCACTTTGCCCATTTTTGAATTGAGTTGTTTTTTGCTGTTGAGGTTTAGGAGTTCCATATATATTCTGGATGTTAATCCCTTATCAGATACATGATTTGCAAATATTTTCTCACGTTCCATGGGAATGGGGCCTTTTCACTCTGTTGATGGTGTCCTTTGATACACAAATGTTTTCAATTTTGACAAAGCCCAATTTATATATATTTTTCTTTTGTTGACTGTCTTTTTGGTGTCACAGCCAAGAAGTCATTGCCAAATCTAATGTTTTGAAGTTTTTCCTCTGTTTTCTTCTGAGCTTCTATAATTTTAGTTACATAGTTAAAGTTTTATAGTTTTAGCTTTAGGTCTGGATCCATGTTGAGTTAATTTCTATATATGGTATAAGGTATTGGTTTAGCCTCAGTCTTTTGCATGTGGAGATCCAGTTTTCCCAGCACCATTTGTTGAAAAGAGTGTCCTTTCCTTTTTGAATGGTCTTGGCACCCTTGTCAAAAATCATTTGACCATATATGTGAGAGTTTATTTCTGGGCTCTGTATTCTATTCTGTTGGTGTTATATGTCTTTCTGTCAATACCACACTGTCTTGGTTGCTGTAGTTTTGTGGTAAGTTTAGAGATCGGGAAGCATGAGTCCTCCAACTTTGTTCTTCTTTTTAAAGATGGTCTTGGCTATTTGGGATCCCTTGAGATTCCATATGAACTTTACAGTGGATTTTTCTATTTCTGCCAAAAATGTTGTTGGAATTTTTTTTTTTTTTTTTTTTTTTTGGCCACGCTGTGCGGCATGCAGGATCTTACCCCAACCAGGGATCGAAACCTGTGCCCCCTGCAGTGGGAGCGCAGAGTCTTAACCACTGGACTGCCATGGAAGGCCCTGTTGTTGGGATTTTGATAGGGATTGCATTGTCTCTGTAGGTTGCTTTGGGTATTGTTGCCATCCTAACAGTATGAAGTTCTGCTCCTCTCCTGCCAGCTGTGTGACCCTGGGAAAACACATAACTGGCCCCTGTCAGTTTTCCCATCACCGCTCCTAAGATGTTCTGTAGAGGGGGTTAACCATCTCAGTGTGTGAACAACCCTTAGGACTGTACCTGCACACAGTTGGTGCCCTGTGGAGGGAATCACATCTGCTGACTGCCCTGAGGAGCTACTGACTTAGAGGGGAAAAGAGGTTACTGGAGGGTGGGGCCAAGCTGGGAGGGCTGCCTGGAGGCGGAGAGCTCTGTGGTGGGACAGGAGGTGGGTAGGGAGCGACAGAGGAGAAGGAACAGCATATCCTGAGGCACAGAGACCTGGCAGGGGTTTGTCTGGGGCACAGTTGTGGGGCGAGGGGAATCTGGGGGCTCAGGAGCTGTGGAGGAGAGGTGACCACCAGGCCGGCCACGGCGGGGAGGCCCGAGGGAAGAACGGGGCCACCCCCGGGTTTCTGGCTGCCGCACGGGGAAGATCACAGTGTCATCTGCCAGGGCCAGGAGGAGCGGGGGTGTGGAGTGGAGGACTTGGGCGGACAAGAGCCTCGTGAGGGGCTGCTGAGATGGAGGAGGTTCCTCTGAGCATGATGGAGAGCGTTCTGAGCACAGGGCCAGGTGACACACTGGAGTTGCTGGCTGACTTGGCATCCGGGGCTGCCCTAGAAGGGGTGACACGTGAGAAGCAGAGGGCTGAGTCCTTAAGAGAGCCGTGTTGGAGGGATCTGGGAGGGGACCACAGGGCGGAGGCTGGGAGAGGAGTGAAGTAATGGGGAGAGAGGGGGTTTTCCTCACAAGGGTAGCCACGGGCACCAGGCTGGAGAGGCACCCCCGGTCGACAAAGGCCTGACCAGCAGTGCCTGCTCTGAGCCTTCATGGTGCTTGGAGGTGCAGGGCTACAGCTGCGTCTGGAGCAGAGGGTGCCCGATGGGGCATGGGGGGAGCCATGTTGGGCCCTGTGGTGCCCCGAGTGAGGTTCGCCTGGGGGGCCGGGCGAGGGTGCCCCTGGCAGAGGGCACAGCAGCTGCAGAGGCTTGGCGTGGCGGGGTGGGGGTTGCCTGTGAGAAGGTGGGGACCAAGGGCACAGGATCCTGAGAGCGCCTGTCCTGGCCTCACGCTCCTGCGGGCACGTGGGACTTCATCCTGAGGGTGGTGGCAGGAAGCCTGCAGTGAGAGGCACAGCCGCTGGAGCAGGGGAGCAGACCCCGCCTTGGGGTCTGGATGGGAAGGAGGGAGACATTGGGAGGAAGGCTGGCCAGCACCTGCATGGGGACAAGAGGGGGACAGATAGAGCCTGGGGACCAGCCAGGGGTCATGGATGATAGTTGGGGTGAGCCGGTGTGCTTGTCAACACCCTCCTGGGACCTGCTGGAAAGCTGGAAGTGCACCCAGGGGTGCCGCCTGGGAGCGCTTGGTCCCCGGGACAGGTGAGTCTCCAGGTCCCGTCTGCCCTGGGTGGTTCTCCTTGTTCCTGCACAGCCACTCATCTGTCCAGGTGTCGTATTGGGCCCCATGCTGGAAGGTGGCTGAGTTCAGGGGCCTAATCTCCACCTGCCCTGTGCCCTACCTGCCGTGGATGGGCCGTCTGCTCCCCCATCGCCAGCGCGACACTGGCTCCTCTGTCCACCTCCTCCGAGCATGGGAACTCTGTGCGAGGGAAGGCAGCCTAGGTCACTGGCTTTAATTCTTCTCGTAGCTTCTCATCACACTCAGAGTGAGATCCCATGAGGCTCTGCGCCCTCCTCCCCCTCGCTCCTTGCTCACTCATGGGTGGCCTGGCCTGCCCCCATGTCCCCCTCCGCCTGTCATGCTCACTCTGACCCCAGGGCCTTTGCACTCACTGGGCCGCCTGCCTGGAGTGCTCTTCCCAGCTCTAGTGTCACCTCCTTTGCCACCTGCTCCCCCACCCCCGACCCCCTTTCCTGCTTGTTTTCTGCACAGCCCCTCTCACTCAGAAATCCTCAGCCTCCACCCAGCCCGGAACCTGGAGCGCCCCAGGACCTCTTTATGCTGGTGGGTAAGCACGTGAGCCACAGAGCTCGTCCCCTGCTGGCCCTGCTGGCTTCCCTGCCAGCCTCCTTTCCAGCACCCTCAGGTGACTGGCTCCCCGTGTCTCCAACTGCCTGCTTGGGCCTCCTGTCCTGCTGGCCCCCCAGGCGATGCCTAGTGGACCCTCCCTGGAGGGCACTAGCCCCGCCGGCTGGGCCAGACATACAGGGTTTTCTGGGACAGCTGGAGGGTGAAGACAGGAGCCAGTGAGGGTGGCAGGGCTCCTGGGCTGTGCTGAGCGGTTCCCTCAGGTGGGGGCCCTGGGTGGCAGTGTAGTGTGGGCTCTCCCCAAGGAACCCCTGGCTCTTGAGCCAGCCTGGGGCTGGGCCTGACTGCTGACCCTTGCCTTTGCTCATGTCCCCTCCCCAGGGCTTTGCAGACCTCTTGGTGTCCACTCTGGCTGGGGCTGCTCATGGTTAAATGCTGGACAGGCAGCAGTGGATTTCTTTGGGGTTTGGCTCAGGGTGAGACCTGCATTCTGGGCCTCGCTTGGCCCACGTCCAACATCCTAGCTCCGTACCTTCTTGTCCCACACTTGGCCTGCTTCTGGGGGTGGGGTGGGGGCTTCCTCCCTCCAGGCCTTGGGTCGGTCCACACAGCTGCTGAGCTGGAGGGAGGGGCAGCGGGGACAAGCTGGGCTTGGCAGCCCTGGGTCTGCAGCCAGCTGGGCGACCTCAGGCCTGCCGGCCCTCTTGGAACCCAGACTCGCACATGGGGCGTGAGGGGACCTGTGCAGCCCTCTTGTCTCAGCGCGGGGAATGTGGCCCCGCACTGGCTGATAATAAATCACGAGCCAGGAATCCAGGCCCCAAGTTGTTGGCACTTTTAGTGTTACAGGAGGAGCCAGCAATTCTGATGTTTAAGTTAATTTCAAAAAAATTTAGAAGTTGGCCACTAGTTTGCATTTTTCAAAATGCTTCTTAGACCTCAAGAAGGCCACAGCTGCGGCCTCGGTGCTCCTGCCTGCCAGACCACAGGCTCTGACGTGGACCGATGGACCCCAAGGCACTGTGGGTTGGCAGTGCGTGGGCGGCTGTGCCCCTCCTGGGGTGGGTGCCTGGCAGGTTGACCCTGGGCTGCCTCAAGAGGGGATGTGCCATGGCCAAGAAGCCACGTGGCAGTCTGTGTTCCTCTTCTGCGTACACATGTGGGGCCGTGGTGGCTTCCCAGTTAGATGACACTGCTCTGAGGGCAGGGACGTGGTCCTTGGCGACCGTCCCCCACCCACGCCATTGTCTTGCGAGCGGGGGCTCGGGACAGGTCGCTCCGGGTCTCACCCACAGCTCACCTCCATGCTGACTTGCACTTTGCGCTTGGCCAGAATCTTGGGAATGCTTTTCCTTTCTCTTACATGTTGTTTTATTGTGGTAAAAGTCACATAACATAAAATTTACCATTTCAAAGTGCACAGTTCAGTGGTATTTAGCACATTCATGATGTTGTGCAACCATCCCCTCTATCTAGTTCCAGAACGTTTCCATCACCCCCAGAGGAGACCCGTCCCCATGAGCAGTCAGTCCCTCCCCCACCTCCCTCCTTCCCCTCATGCCCCGGCAGCCACTTTCTGTTTCTATGGATTTGCCTCTTTGATCATTTCATGTAAATGGGATCATACATTATGTGGCCTTTTGTGTCTGGCTTCTGTCATGTTTTCTTATTTAATTTATTTTTTATTGAGGTAACATTGGTTTATAACACTATATAAGTTGAATGTGTACAACATTATGTTTCTACTTCTGCCTTCCCTACGGTGTGCTCACTGTCAAAAATTTAGTTACCATCCAACAGTTGATCCCCTTTACCCATTCCACCCTCTCCGCCCCCCGAATCCTTCCCCTCTGGTAACCACTACTCTGTATCTACATGTTTGTTTTCGTTTGGTTTGGTTATTTACTTACTTATTTACTATTTCACATACAAGTGAAATCATAGGGTATTTGTCTTTCTCCATCTGACTTATTTCCCTTAGCCTAATATCCTCAAGTTCCATCCATGTTGTTGCAAATGACAAAATGTCATTCTTTTTTATGGCTGAGTAGTATTCTGTTGTATACAAGCACTACCTCTTTTTTTTTTTTTTTTTAAGAGGGGACTTTTTTTTTTTTTTTTTTTTTTTTTTTGCGATACTCGGGCCTCTCACTGCTGTGGCCTCTCCCACCGCGGAGCACAGGCTCCGGACGCGCAGGCCCAGCGGCCATGGCTCACGGGCCCAGCCGCTGCCGCGGCATGTGGGATCTTCCCGGACCGGGGCACGAACCCATGTCCCCTGCATCGGCAGGCGGACTCTCAACCACTGCGCCACCAGGGAAGCCCTAAGAGGGGACTTTTTAAAAATTTTAATTTATTTTAAACCAAACAGAGCTTTTTAAAAAAAAATTAATTAATTAGTTTTTGGCTTCATTGGGTCTTCGTTGCTGCACCTGGGCTTTCTTTAGTTGCAGCAAGTGGGGCTACTCTTCGCTGCGGTGCGTGGGCTTCTCATTGTGGTGGCTTCTCTTGTTGCGGGGCACGGGCTGTAGGAGTGTGGGCTTCAGTGGTTGTGGCATGTGGGCTCAGTAGTTGTGGCACATGGGCTTAGTTACTCTGCGGCATGTGGGATCTTCCCAGACCAGGGCTTGAACCCATGTCCCCAGCATTGGCAGGCGGATTCTTTTTTTTTTTTTTTTTAATTTATTTATTTTAATTTATTTATTACTTTTAGCTGCATTGGGTCTTCGTTGCTGCGTGTGGGCTTTCTCTAGCTGCGGCGAGCTGGGGCTACTCTTTGTTGCGGTGTGCGGGCTTCTCATTGTGGTGGCTTCTCTTGTTGTGGATCACGGGCTCTAGGCACGCAGGTTTCAGTAGATGCAGCACATGGGCTCAGTAGTTGTGGCTCGTGGGCTCTAGAACGCAGGCTCAGTAGTTGTGGCGCACGGGCTTAGCTGCTCCGCGGCATGTGTGATCTTCCCGGACCAGGGCTCAAACCCGTGTCCTCTGCATTGGCAGGTGGATTCTTAACCACTGCGCCACCAGGGAAGCCCTCTATTCTTAATTTTTTTTAGGAACCTCCATACTGTTTTCCATAGTGGCTGCACCAACTTAACATTCCCACCAACAGTGCACGAGGGTTCCCTTTTGCCCACGTCCTCACCAACACTTGTTATTTCTTGCCTTTTTGATAATAACCATTCTAACAGGCGTGAGTTGATATCTCATTGTGGCTTTGCATTTCCCTAATAATTAGTGATGCTGAACATCTTTTCATGGCCTGTTGGTCATCTGTGTGTCTTCTTTGGAGAAATGTCTATTCTGCTCCCCTGCCCATTTTTAAATTGGTTTTTTTTGTTGTTGTTGTTGAGCTATATGAGTTCTTTATATATTTTGGATATTAACCCCTTATCAGATATATGTTTTGCAAATATCTTCTCCCATCGGTGGGTCGTCTTTTCATTTTGTGGCTGGTTTCCTTTGCTGTGCAGAAGCTTTTTAGTTTCCTGTAGTCCCTTTTGTTTATTTTTGCTTCTGTTTTCCTTGCCTATCTAGAGACATACTAGAAAAATATTGCTAAGACTGATGTCACAGAGTGTATTGCCTGTGTTTTCTTCCAGTAATTTTATGTTTTCAGGTCTTACAGTTAAGTCTTTAATCCTTTTTCAGTTGATTTTTGTGTATGGTGTGAGTTGGAGGTCTAGTTTCAGTTTTTTGCACGTGGCTGTCCAGTTTTCCCAGCACCATTTATGGAAGAGACTATCCTTTCTCTGATGTATGTTCTTTACTCCTTTGTCGTAAATTAATTATTCATATATGCGAGGGTTTAATTCTGGGCTCTCAATTCTGTTCCGTTGAACTTTGTAGCTGTTTTTCTGCCAGTACCATAGCATGACGTTTCCGAGGTTCATCCATGTTGTAGCATGTATCAGTGCTTCATCCCTTTTATGGCTGAGTAATATTCCATTGTATGGATGGATCGAGTTTGTTTATCCATTCATTAGTCAGTGGACATGGGTGTTGTTTCCACCTTTTGGTGATTGTGACTTGTGCTGCTATGAACATGGTTGCACAGGTTTCTGTTTGAACACCTGAGCTCTGTTCTTTGGGTCTGTAACCTAGGAGTGGAATTGCTGGGGCATGTGGTAATTCTGTGTTTCACTTTTCGAGGACCCACCAGACCATCTTCCAAGAGCCAGCTGGTTTTGCAAACCACCCTTTCCATGTTCTGTGTTGCATCCCAGCTTGGGAGCTGGGGCTTTGCGCCCATTTACCGGTCCTTCACCTCCCCTCCCCACTCACTCCCAATTTTATTGGGATTGTCTTATTTTATATTGTGGAGGTTTGAGTTGTTTGCACACAGTCCTGTAACCGTGAGGCTCACCGCTGGTTGCTTCTAGCTTAGTGTCTGGGGGCTCGATGCAGGCTGGGATTCCTGCCCTGGTCCATCTGGAATATTCCATTTATATGCGAAGACGTGAAGGCACAAGGATGTTGCATAACACGCCCAGGCACAGAGCCCCAGGGTGTAGGCCAGAGCAGGGAACCCCTTTGTGCACACCTAACTGCATGCCCAAGGAGGTGCCCCTGGATGCCTGTGCAGTGGCTGCCAGCAAGTCCCCCGCCTTGCTGTGCCCTGTACCCACACAGTCCACTCCCTGTCCCGGAAGCTTGGCCTGCGAGTGTGGAAACCCACCCTGAAAATAGCAGCCACGTGCCTCCTGTGGGCAGCCTGTGCTGGACTCCTTCCCTCACTCCCAGGCCCACCCAGAGGCAGCAGAGTGGCAGTGCTCACTGGGGCCCATGCAGTCCCCCCACGGGCCTCCCGTGTGACACCAGGCAAGTGACACGCACCCAGGAAGACTGAGCAGCCGGGGGTCAAGGGCGCTCCAGAAATCATATTGGCTCTATTTCTAGGAAGATGGCATTGTGCGTGTACAGACACGGTGGGGTCTGGGCAGCCTCACAGTATGGACCTGGAACATATTTGCAGAAAAACTGTTGCTCTGTGAGCAAACAGCAATAGCCTCCCATCCACTGGTCATGTTACTGCTGGTAGGCCTGTACCACGCTCACCAGAAGGGTCTCTGCAGAGCTTTTGTATTTCAGGATGGTGGGTTAGGGACTGGGATGTTATTCCCACATCCGGAGGGGCGGAGATGACCTCGGGGGCCTCCCCGCTCTGGCTGCGTCCTGTTGCCTGCACCTCCGTGCTTCCCTCAGCACCTTTCCGGGGCCCTTCCTGCTACCCCTGGGCTCTGGTGCCACTGCACCCAGCTGGAGGGCGATTTGGGGGAGGGCCCCCTGAGAGTCTTCAGGGACAGTTCAAGCACTCTGTTTATTAGTTTTCCTGGGGCTGCCACAACAAATGACCACAAACCTAGTGGCTTAAAACAACAAGAATTTATTGTTTCATGGTTCTGGAGGCCAGAAGTCCAAACTCCAGATGCTGCCAGGGTTGGTTCCTTCTTTGGGCTCTAGAAGAGGATCCTTCTTTGCCTCTTCAGCTTCTGGGGGTGTCTCTGAGAGAGGCACTTCCGGGTGGGAGGGGTGTGAGCGTGTGCACCAGTGAGTGAGCACACGTACGTGTGGATGGGTGTGCCCACGTGAGTGTGTGCGCGCGCACGTGTGTGTGCTTTCAGTACTGGGTGTGTGTGAACACAGTCGTGTGAGTGTGTGTGCCCAGACATGCATGCCTGCCTCTGCACGCACATGTGAGCGAGGTGTGTGCGTGTCTCGCCTGTGGTGTCTGTGCAGCCTCTCCGTGAGGATGGCGGGCGCTGGGTAGGAAGTCAGAATTTGCAGAGCTTCGAGGGAATCCTGACAAGAGTGAGACGGGGGCTGAGAAAGCGGCTGCTAGATTGGGGTGTCAGGGTCCGAGTGGGCTTCAGTCAGGAGCCACGGGGAGGGCTCCTCCCCCTTATCGGTCTCTGGGCGGTGGCCCTTGGGGTCAAGTGTGCCCTGGAGCCCGGCTCCGTCTTCTCGGCGGCCCGTGAAGAGGATCGGGGTTGCAGCCCCACACTGCATGCTGGGGTGGATTCACTGCGGGCTGGCACAGCCCAGGGGCCAGGTCCTCCCCTCTTCATCGGCAGCCCCACTTGACCCCAGGGGGCTCGGAGGCCTGCAGACGCTGCTCCCATCCTCCCGGGCCCAGGGGAGGAGGCAGGCCTGAGTGCTGGGCAGGGAGCAGCAGATCAGGGCTTCTCGGAGGAGGGGGCTTGGCATGGGACCCCCAGGTCGGGATGCAGCTGTTCCCAGAACTGGGGGGAGCGTGGGCAGGAGGAGGGGACGCACAGACAGAGGTTCTGGGGGGAGAGGGACTCGGCCACCTCGGGGCCGAGTGACGGGGCAGGGGGGCAAGGGAGAAGATGGCGGGCACAGCCAGCCCCCCAGGGTTGGGTTCGATTTTCACTGATTGATTGATTATTGAGGTGAATTTCATGTAATAAAAGTAACCATTTAAAGAGAACAGTTGAATGGCATTTAGTATATTTACAATGTTGTGTGACCACCACCACTATCTAGTTCCAAAATATTCCCACCCACCTCCCCCCGCCAAGAGGAAACCCCAGGCCCGTGAGCAGTCACTCCCCACCCCCTCCCCCAGCCCCTGGCAACCACTAATCTGCTTTCTGTCTCTGTGGATTTACTTGTTCTGGACATTTCACTTAAATGGAGTCATACAGCACGTGGCCTTTGGTGTCTGGCCGCTTTCATTCGGCATGATGTTTTCGAGGCTCACCCGCATTGTAGTGTGTGTCAGTGCTTTGTTCCTTTTATGGCTGAGTGATGTTCCATTGTGTGAATGGACCATGTTTTGTTTATCCATTTTCCCATCAGTGGCCACTTGGGCTGTCTCCACCTTTTTGGCTGCTGTGAACACGCGTGTACAAGTGTCAGCGTGGACGTAGGTCTTCATTTCACTGGGGCACGTACCAAGGAGCGGAACCGCTACATCCCGAGGTAGCTCTTTTTAACTTGTTCAGGAGCTGCCAAAGTGGGGTTGGCTTTGATTTTAACTAGGATAGCAACCTACTGGTGTGTTTAAAACAGGAGCGTGACACAATTGGAACTTAATTAAAGAAGGGAAGAAAGGCTTTCCTGGCAGCGGTGTGCGGAGACGGCTTCGGGCAGGGGGATCGGGGAGGAGGTTGTGCGGGCATCCTGGTGCAAGGTGACGCAGGCTGGGAATGTAGACGGGGCACACAGGGGCCCTGGAGGGGGAGCCGCTGGGACTTGCTCACAGAAACAACAAGGGGAAGAGGGAAAGGGGAAGCCGTGGGATGCTCCCCTGGCTGCCCCCGCCTCTTCGGCCCCGCACTCAGGCCTTCTCCAGCCTGGCCCGGCCCCCTCTCTGGCCTCACTTTCGCGTGGTCTCCTCACCACGTCACCCTGCCCGGCTGCTCGTCCCCACAAGCCCTTGGCATTCACCGTTCTCAGCCCTTGTCTTTGCTTTCTTTTCCTTGGGGGGCACGGCGTGGCCCCAGGCTGGTGACGGTTCCTGGGACATGTCCACTGGACACGACAATTCCTAGTGGGGCCCACCCTGCCGGGCCGACTGTGGTCTGAGGGCAGTGAGGCAGCCCTAGGGCTGACCCTGCCCATCCCCGTGCCTGGAGCAGGTGCCACCCAGGGCCCCGCTGGGGGCTGGCGGTCTTAGGGGCTCAGGCAGGGCTGTGAGAGCGCCTGAGGGGCACAGGGTGGGCCTGGGCAGGCCCGGGATCCTGCTTCCCAGACCACAAAACAGCGTGCAGTGTTAATATGTAACTCCAGAGTTGTGCTGTGTCAGAAAAATGGAACATAAAAGCTATTTTGGGCCCGTGGTAATGAGGGCATCTCGCTTTTGTCTTATCTTCCCGTGGCCCCTTCCATCCTAGGGGGAGGCAGCATGGAAGGAGCCACTCGCGAGAGGCGGTCTCAACCCAGAACCTGAGTTCTGTGTGGAGGCCATTTTTAAAAGTCACTTGTTTGGCATCGGCCCGAAGCAGCTGCTGGCAGACTGCCCCGCGGCGCCGGGGATCCCGGAGGCCGGCAGGTGCTGACCCCTACGGCGTGCAGAAGGCTGTGCTCCCTGCTGCATCTGGCACCTGTCAGAAACTCAGTCTGATGTTTTCAAGGCGGGCCGGGCAGAGGGAGGCGCAGGACCCATCGCGGCCCATCTGAGTCCGGCTCCCTCCCCGTGCCGGGGCCGAGGGGCCGCTTGCTAGGAGGCAGCCCCGGTTTCCAGTGGCTGGCATCCCAGCTGGTGGTTTGTGTTCTCCAGTTGGTGATGAGATTTAAAATTAAACTGCAGAGGGTCCATTCTTTCAGCTGTAAACAGAGACACGTGCTCACACGTTCCAGAAGCGGTGTGTATTCGGAGTAAAGGTGGAGGAACTATGAGTTTCAGAGTCCCCCGCCTCTCCCCATGTACAGCACGCACGCACTTGTAAGTCCTCAGGCCCGTCTTGGTGTCCTGTGGCTGCTGTAACAAATGACCATGAACTGGGTGACTTAACAGCAGAAATACATCTCCTCTCACGGTTCTGGAGGCCAGAAGTCCCAAGCAAGGTGTGGCTGGGCTGTGCTCCTTCCGAAGGCTCTAGGGGAGGATCCCTCCTGGCCTCTTCCAGTTTCTGGTACCTCCAGATGTTCCTTGTATTGTGGCCGCATCATCCCAGTCTCTGCCTCTGTCTCCACGTGGCCTTCTCCCTTGTGTGTCTGTGTCGCTTCTCATCTTCTAAAGACACCAGTCATTGGACTGGGGCCCACCCTACTACGGTACAACCTCGCTTTAACTAATGAGATCTGCAAAGACACCGTCTCCAAATAAGGTCAGATTCCCAGGTACCGGAGGTTAGGACATGGATGTATATTTTCGGGGGACACAATTCAACCCACAACAGACCCTCCACCAAGCAGGTCCACTGGCCCTCAGTGAGGCCCCAGCTCCCCGAGAAGTGCAGTGATTTGCCCTGCCTTCATTCAAGCACATGGGGGCGCAGCCTAGTATGAGTGGGGTCTTCACTGGGCACAGAGCCGGGGGTTTGTGGACGTGTACTGCAGGCCCCTGGTGTCCCTGCCTAGGCTCGCTGCATCCCAGGCACCCCGCAGTGCTTCCCTGTGAGAATCATTCCGACCCCTCCTCCATCCGGCCGGGGAGGCACTCCCAGCCCCATGCTGCAGATGAGAAAATCGAGGCCAAGAGGTTACAGATTTGCCTATGGTCCCTTGGCTGGAGAGCAGCAGTCCACGGGTTTGGGGAGTAGGAGGGTGGGCACAGACACAGGCTGTCAGCCTTACAGCAAACCTGGTGGAGTAGGTTGAATTGTGTCCCCCAAACATGTATGTCCAAGTCCTAACCCCTGGAACATGTGACTGTGACCTTTGGAAAAAGGGTCTTTGGAGGTGTGACTAAGTCAAAGATCTTGAGATGAGATTGTCCTGGAGTTGGGTGGGCCCTGAATCCAGTGATTGGTGTCCTTCTAAGAAGGCCGTGTGAGGGTAGAAGCAGAGATTGGCGTGATGGAGCCATAAGGCAAGGAACACCAAGGATTACCAGCCGCCACCAATTTTTAAATTGAGTTGAAACTCACATAACATAGAATCCACCATTTTTAAGTGAATAATTCAGTGGCATTTAGTGCATTCACAGTGTCGGACAACCGTCATGTCTGTCTGGCTCCGGAACATTTTTATCATCCCCAAGGGAAACCCCGTACCCATTAGCAGTGACTCCCTACACGCCCCCTGCAGCCCCTGGTGACTCCTAATCTGCTGTCTCTGTGGATTTACCTGTTCTGGATATTTCGTATAAGTGGAATCCTACACTGTGTGGCCTTTTGTGTCTGGCTTCTTTCACTCGGCCTGATGTTTTCGAGGTTCATCCACGTCGTATCCTGTGTCAGTGCTTCTTTCCTTTTTATGACTGAGTAATATTCCATGGTGTAGCCGGACCACATCTTTTCTATCCCTTCATCCGTTTAGTTGTTTCCGCCTTTTGGCAGTTGTGAACAGTCCATCCACAGTTTGTAAACGTGTTTACATATGACCTTCAGTCTCCCCACTTCTGTCTCTGTCCGCCGGTTCTAGCTGTGGGACTGTCTGACCTCTGGGGACATGTGGTGGCACCACCGTGAGGTTTAAAGTGTCAGAAATTCATGCCTGTGGTGGGTTTGGTGTTTCCAGTAGTGGGCTTGGTACCTGCTGGACGGAGGACCTTGTGGGGAACTCTGGAAGGCCCGGGCATGTGCTTATCTGTTTGGTGTCTTTTGCCTCTGGGCCCTTTGTTTGGGGGAGGGGGGTGCCTAAGAGGGCCGTGTGACCTGGATGCTCAGAGGGGCCTGTTAGTGAGAGGGGTGTGGGGCCCTGATGGAACTAGACGGTCCCCAAGTAGCCTCTGTCCCCTCAGAGGCCCTGGTGCTCTCAGAGCCCCCAGAAGGCAGATCGTGAGTCAGTGGGTCAAGGGTGGTGGCGTCCAGTGTCGCCCGGTGGGAAGCATGGCAGTAATGTGGGTGCCCTGGTGGCCTCCTCAGGGCTCCGTTGTCCACTTTGCAAAGTGAGAGGCCAAGATGACGGAGCAGTGACAGCTATTAGGTCTTAGACTGAGGGAGTGGATATGTGGTATGTAGTTCTTTGTGCTTGCTGGAGTTCAACTTCGTTTTCAAGTTAAAAGAGAGAGGTAATAGGGCACCATCTGTGCGTGGGGGAGGGGTTCAGGGCCCGCCCACCAGCCTCAGCTTCCCCTGGGAAGGGGAGATGGCCGCATCTGTCCTGGCTTGGGCGATCTGTGGGTATGAGTGTCTTGGGGCTGCTGTAACAAGTACTACTGACTGGGGGGCTTCAAACAGCAGGAGTTTATTCTCTCACAGCTTTGGAGGCCAGAAGTCTGAAATCAAGGTGTCAGCAGGGCCATGGCTCCCTCTGAAAGTCTGGGGGCAGAGTCTTCCTTGCTTCTTCCAGCTTCTGGGGGCTCCCCCATTCCTTAGTGTGTGACTGCATCACCTCAGTCTCTGCCTCATCTCCACGTGGCCTTCTCCCTGTGTGTGTCTCCTCTTCTGTCTCTTATAAGGACACTTGTCATTGGATTTAGGGCCCACCTGGATAACGCAGGAAGATTTCTCCATGCCAGGATACTTTCCTTAATTACATCTGTAAAGACCCTCTTTCCAAATAAGGTCAAAGTCACAGGTTTCTGGGGTGAGGACGTGGACTTAAGTTTTTAGGGACGTAAGTGAACCCACTGCATGTGCCTGAGCTGACCCACATCAGGTGCTTGGTCGGCACCTGGTGGGATGTGGGAAGGTGCCACTTAGGTCTTGCTGTCACCATCTTCGTTGCCCTCGTCAGTTAGGGGCTTCTGACCCTGTCGCCCACCCAGCCCTGCCTTGTGTCACCCCAGCACGCCTGCTCTGTCCCTCCTACCTCCCATGCCCTCTTGGTGGGCCTGCCCGCAGCTGGGGATGCCTCTCTGCATCCCCCAGGTACACTGGGTGGACATCTGTGACTCACTTTCTGCATGTGAGATCACGCTCCCACCACTCCCCAAGCCCCTTGGCCTGAGTCGGGGGGAGCCTCCTCTCTGACCTCTGACCTCTGCGGGGCCTCTGCACCTCAAGCAGCCTCCCTTCCCCTGCTCCATGCAGCTGGGGCATCTCTCCCCATGGCCTCCAGGGAGCCCCCCGCCCTCACAGAACCCCTCACTGTCAGGATCATTGTGTTGGCCTGTTTTCGGGTTCATGTCAGTCTCTGGCCTATGGAGGACGAACGTGGAGTGTTGGGTCCCCGCTTCAAGCCCAGGTGGCCCCAGTCACCCTGGTTATGCGATTTGCCGTGGCCCTTCCTTTAACCTGGAGTTCCTCCCTTGTCCCCTGGGGCATTTCTGGGGCTGCCGGCCACCCTGCAGCCTGCGCACTTCAGCTCCTGTTCCCACTTGGGGTTGTCCCTGGAAAGGGGATAGCCCAGCCTTCTCCCGGGTCAGCCTGCGCCTGCACGGACCAGCCACAGAGATGGTCTAGAAATTGCAACAGAAGGTGGGTTCCCCGTCATCCACCTCCAGCCCTGGGGGCAGGCGTGTGTCCCCTGCTCTTCTCTGGAGGATCCTGCCATGCAGCTCGGGCTTCTCGCTCTGCAGCTCTGCGACGCTGCGGGAACATCTTGTGCATAAATCTGCCTTTTGGACCATCTTCCTCAAGAGAGCTTCCCAGAAGTGGGATTACAGGTCATAGGGCAGGAACATCGTTTAGGCTCCCAATGGATGCAGCCAAATGGCTCTGCAGACGCTGCCGGCCACCTGCCTCTCAGGGTCTGGGTCATTTCCTCTGTAGCTGACGTGTGCTGGGCGGGTCTGTGTGCCGACCTGGCTTCACCCCTCAGCCCCTGGGTGACAGCGGAGGAAGTGAAGGAGAGAGCACGGCCCGGGAGGCCCAGGGGCTGCAGGAGCAGGGTTGGGGCTTGAGCTTTGAGATGTTGCCGTTATGGGACGGACGGTTCTTAGTGTGGGCCTCGAGGGGACACAGGACTGGGTGACTCTGATGGGTTGAAGAGTGTCCCCCCTCCCCCAAGTTCATGTTTAACCAGAACCTGCAAATGGGACCTTATTTGGAAATAGGGTCTTTGCAGATCTCATCAAGTCACCGTGAGGTCATCCTGGAATAGGGTGCACCCCGAATCCAGTGCCTGGGGTCCTTACAAGAAGACAGAACAGAGTCACATAGGGAGAAGGCCACGTGAAGACAGAGGCAGAGATCGGGGTGACACATCTACAAGCCCAGGAACACCATGGACTGCCGCAAGCCACCTGCAGTCAGGAGAGAGGCCTGGGACAGATCGTCCCTCAGAGCCTCCTGAAGGGTCCAACCCTGCTCACGCCTTGATTTCAGACTTCTGGTTTCCAGAACGGTGAGGGAATAAAATCCTGTTTTTTAAGCCACCCAGTTTGTGATCATTTGTTACGGCAGCCCCAGGAAACTTGTTTAGTGCCCCAGAGTGGGGGGTGGACATAGAGGCCCCTGGGGTCAGGGTTCCTGCACCCACAGAAGCACCCTTCCCGCCATGCCTCTCCACGTGGCGAGGCTGCCAGGGGTCGGGAGTGTGCACTGTCCTGAACCACCACCCCACTCTTTCTTTTCTATCTTTTTTTTTTTGTTACTAGGCAAGGAACTTTATTAACCTGGTTCCAAACATTATTCCCAGGCTTCTCCAGCTTAATTAGCTACACAGAATGAGTTGTGGGTAAGCAAAACTGGGAAAGAACTGCAGCGTCTAAGGGGTTTGGACTTAAACATATCAGAGATCTAGATCTTATCAGCTCCAGAAATCAAGTAACGTTAGAACACAGTCATAGTAGAAATGGGCAGCTCCAAGTAACTTCTTCAAGCATGATCTGCTTTCGAAGTTCACTTGATTATTCTGTTGGCCTCACTCTTGGAAGCCCCTCTGGCCTCGAGCCCCCCAGCCCCGGGGCCTCCCCCCAGAGCCTCCTGCTGGGACCGGGCTGAGTAGCCCCCCTGGAGGCCGGGAGAGCTTCCTGAGGTCACAGGTGAAACCAGGTGCGTTTGGCCATTTGGAAGGGGCCTCACTGTGTGCTAGGCTCGGCCGCCTGCCTTGGGGGAGGCTCAACCACGCTGTGGGGACCTGCTGCCTAGACAGATGGGGTCGGGGCTGGCGCTCGTGTGCAGGCCATCCTGTGCCTGTGGGGCAGTCGGCCTCCTCTCCCATGGACGCCAGGCTGTGGAACAGGGGAGCAGCATCTCCAGTTGGCCCTGCTGGCAGCACTGGGCTTTGCCTTTGGGCTTGCAAAGCATGGCTCCCCTGCTTCCCACTTGGGGCCCCTCACACCTCTCTAGGACCTGTCAGGGCTTGTATAGGGCAGGGGTAGGAGAGCAAACACCGGGCCCTCCTGGGCTGCTGCACACACCTTCCCCGCCGACTCCCACCCTCTGAACCTGACGGTGACGGGCTGTGACCCTGCAGTCAGTGTGTGGTGAAGGGGTTGGGGGCAGTCATGTTGCTGAGGCCCCTGCTCACTTGATCCCACCCCAGCCTGCTGGGATGCAGTGCCCAGGTGCAGGCCAGAGGGAGGTGTGCAGCTCCAGCGGAGCTCTGTGCCCAGTAAGACCCCTTGTCCCTGTTGTCCCACCTAGTGCAGCCCCCAGAACCTTGGGGTGGGATTGGCATAGTGTTGGGGAAGGGTGCCTTGAGGACCTTCCAGGGGCATGTCTTGGGGGGGGGCCCTTCTGCAGCTCCCAGTGTGCCAAGACTGCCCCGCCTGGTGAGTCCACTATGGTGTCACCAGCCCCTGGGTCTCCAGCTGGGCATTCACTGCTTCCCTGTGCTGTCACGGACTGGGCACCTGTGCTTCCCTCCCCACCACTCTGCAGTAACTGCCCATCAGAGCTGGCCTGACTTTGTCTTCCCTCTCTTCCTGGGCTTCCACTTCTGCCCCTAATGTTCCCTCTGCCTAGACCCTTACTTCTTCACCCTGGAGTATCACCTTAAGGGTCCCCATCACCGGCCTTCCCCGATCATCCATTCTCAGGGTCCCCATCTCCCCCAAGCTTGGCTCTGAGTGGTCCTGCCTCCTCTCTGGGCCCCCAGAGTTAGTTTCCTAGGGCTCCTGTAGCAAAGTACCTTAAGCTGGGAGGCTTAAAACAACAAAAGTCTCTCCTGGGCATGTATCCAGAAAAGATGAAAACTCTAATTTGAAAAGATACATGCACCCCAATGTTCAAAGCAGCACTATTTACAATAGCCAAGATACGGAAGCAACCCATGTGCCCATTAACAGATGATTGGATTAAGAAGATGTGGGGGCTTCCCTGGTGGCGCAGTGGTTGAGAGTCCGCCTGCCGATGCAGGGGACACGGGTTTGTGCCCCGGTCCGGGAAGATCCCACATGCCGTGGAGGGGCTGGGCCCGTGAGCCATGGCTGCTGAGCCTGCGCATCCGGAGCCTGTGCTCCGCGACGGGAGAGGCCACAACAGTGAGAGGTCCGCGTACCACAAAAAAAAAGAAGATGTGGTATATTTATACAATGGAATACTACTCAGCCATGGAAAAGACTGAAATAATGCCATTTGCAGCAATGTGGATGGACCTAGAGATTATCATACTAAGTGAAGTAAGTCAGAGAAAGACAAATACCATATGACATCACTTATATGTGGAGTCTAAAAAAATAATACAAATGAATTTACAAAGCAGAAATAGACTCACAGATATAGAAAACAAACTTCTGGTTACCTGAGGGGAGGGGGAGGGGGAGGGATAAATTAGGAGTTTGGGATTAACAGATACACACTACTATATATAAAATAGATAGACAGGGACTTCCCTGGTGGTGCAGGGGTTAAGAATCCGCCTGCCGATGCAGGGGACACAGGTTTGAGCCCTGGTCCAGGAAGATCCCACATGCCGCGGAGCAACTAAGCCCGTGCGCCACAACTACTGAGCCTGCGCTCTAGAGCCCGTGAGCCACAACTACTGAGCCCGTGAGCCACAGCTACTGAGCCCGTGAGCCACAACTACTGAGCCCGCGCACCGCAACTACTGAAGCCCGTGCGCCTAGAGCCCGTGCTCCGCAGAGGCCACCACAATGAGAAGCCAGTGCACCTCAATGAAGAGTAGCCCCCGCTCGCCGCAACTAGAGAAAGCCCACGCGCAGCAACGAAGACCCAATGCGGCCAAAAAATAAATAAATAAAAAAAAATAAACAACAAGGACCTACTATACAGCACAGGGAACTATATTCAGTATCTTGTAATAACCTACAATGGAAAAGAATCTGAAAAAGAACAGCTATATATATATTTGTGTAACTGAATCACTTTGCTATACACCTGAAACTAACACAACATTGTAAATCAACTCTACTTCAATAAAAAAGTTGTTTTGGAAAAAAAAAGAATTTAATAACAATATAAGGATCAAAAAATACCAAACAGGGCTTCCCTGGTGGTGCAGTGGTTGAGAGTCTGCCTGCTGATGCAGGGAACACGGGTTCGTGCCCCGGTCCGGGAAGATCCCACATGCCGCGGAGCGGCTAGACCCGTGAGCCATGGCTGCTGAGCCTGTGCGTCCGGATCCTGTTGCTCTGCAACGGGAGAGGCCACAACAGTGAGAGGCCCGCATACTGCAAAAAAAAAAAAAAAAAAAACAAACCCCAAACAGATTCAAAACAAAACCAAGAACAAACAGAAAAAAAAAGAAAACAAAAACCCGGAAATATACTCCCTCATAGTTCTGGAGACGGGAAGTCCCAGATCAAGGTGTGTGCAGGGTTGGATCCATCTGGGGGCTCTCAGTGGGAGTCTGTCCCAGGCCCCTCTCCCAGCTCTGGTGGCTCCTCGTAACCCTTGGCTGTAGCTGCATCCTCCGATCTCTGCCTTCACCTTCACACTGCCTTCTCCCTGTCCGTCTCTGTGTTCTCTTCTTCGGAGAGCACTAGTCGTTGGATTTAGGGATCTCCCGAAATCCAGGATGACCTCATCTCAAGAGCCTGAACTAATCACAGCTGCAAAAACTATTTTCAAACAAGGTCATATCCTGAGGTTCCAGGTGGGCATGCAGCCCCCGTATAGTGGCTGAGCCGATTCACCCTGGGCTGTTCCTGCTCCTCGGTGCTGCCTTGCACGTGTCCCCACCCAGCCCCCACCCGTGACCCTGGTGGACAGGCACATGACTTTACATTTGGGCCACTGATTCTGGAAACGCCAGCCGTGATTGTCCACCCATCACATCTCTGTCTTCGGCAGCCCCGGAGTAGCACGCACCACTTGTCACCTCCGCCTCACTGACTCCCGGGACAGGTCCAGAGAAGACCTATCCTCGCAGGCCACCCCACCCTACACCCTAGGGGCTCCTGCTGGGAGAGTCCTGGGGTCCCTGGGCTTTGCCTGGGCCTGGCTAGCTGTGGGTGTTCCCAGAGGACTCAGGGTGTGGGGCGGTTCTGGGCTTCCCAATTCCAGATACAGCTGTTAGGAATTCCCTGGTGGTCCAGTGGTTAGGACTCTGTGCTTCCACTGCCGGGGGTGCGGGTTCGATCCCTGGTCAGGGAACTGAGATCCTGCCTACTGTGCAGTGCAGCGAAACGAAACAAAACACGGGACTTCCCTGGTGGTCCAGTGGTTAAGAATCCACCTTCCAGTTCAGGGGACGCGGGTTCGATCCCTCGTCAGGGAACTAAGAGCCCACATGCCATGCGGGGCAACTAAGCCTGCAAGCCGCAACTACTGAGCCTGTGCGCTCTGGAACGCAACAACTAGAGAGAAGCCCGCGTTCCGCAACGAAGGGCCTATGCGCTGTGACTAAGACCCGATGCAGCCACAGAAATAACTATTAACAAAATACAACAACAACAGATACAGCTGTCGATGGTTGCTTCCTCAGCTCAGGATGGGAGCTGGTCACTGGGGCACCTATGGAGGCCAGGCAAGCAGGGCCCCAGCCGTCAGGGCCTGTTGGCCCACCAGACAGACACAGGCTGGCAGCTTATCCGTGAGAGGGTGCCGCGGACCGAACTGTGTTCCCCAGATTCCTGTGTGGAAGCCCTAGCCTCCAGTGTGACCCTGTGTGGAGATGGGGCGTGCAAGAGGTGATTGAGGTGAACTGAGGTCATAAGGAAGGGTTCCTGATCCGATAGGACAGGTGTCCTTATAAGAGGGAGAGAGAGACTCCTCACTGAACACACTCCAAGGAAAGGCCACGTGAGGACACTGGGAAAAGGCAGCCTTCTGCAGGCCAACAACAGGGCTCTCACCAGAGGCTGTGCCGGCACCCTGATCTCAGACTCCAGCCTCCGAAACTCTGAGAAGTACACATCTGCTGCTTAAGCCACCCAGTCTGTGGTATTCTGTTACAGCAGCCCGAGTTAATACAGAGGGTTATTTTGGAAGTAAGGGGTCAGGGTAGGCTTCTTGTCATGTTTGAGCTGAAACCCAAAGGATGAGGAGGAGCTCCATGGAAGGTTCCAGAAAAGGGTGAGGTGGGTGCAAGGGCCCAGAGGCAGGAGGCAGGGGAGGGCCTTGTGGGCCACCGGGAAATTGAGGTTTGCCAGGAAAAGAGCCTGGATTGTAACCGAGGCCCCGTCCCGTTTCCCAGGTGACCTCAGGGCGAGCCAGTCATTCCCCCCGGGCCTCAGTTTCCCCCCTTGTAAAACGGAGGTGAAGCCATGTCTCCCCATCTCAGGGCTGCTTCAAGGCCCTACCCAGAGTGGGTGCCTGGCTGGCGGGCAGGGGAGAGAGGCCCCCCAGGAGCCAGCTGTGCTGCATTCAGACCCCAAGAGACCCTTCCTACATCCCAGCCTGACCGTCTGTGCTCAACAACGGCCACCAACGAGGGAAACAAAACATGCTCAGAGCGGACCCTCCGCTTCAGCCGGGGATGGGGATTTGGCAGCGGCAGCAGGGCCTGATTAAAGGCATTCCGAGGCGCACTCGGTGTTTGTGTATCTGGTTCTGTATTTACACTTTGGGAACGAGTGAGGAGGCAGCTGGGGAGTGTCTCAGTCGGCCAGGGGGCCGGGGGCCGGGGTGACTCAGCCTGGAATCCACGCTCGGCCACATGCCTGTGATGCTTTCATTCATTCCCGAGTTCATTCATTATTCCTTCCCATGCTCGGTAGACGTGTAATGAGAAACTCCAGTGTACCGGGCACGCTTCGTGGGGGCAGCCTGGCTCTCCTCACTGTGGAGCTGTCAGTTGGCGTGGGGGCCCATGGTGAGGTGGGACTGGGGCAGCAACAAAGTTAACAGCAGTGAATTATTACTGTTTTTGGCCGCACCTCACGGCTTGCAGGATCTTAGTTCCCCGACCAGGGATTGAACCCGGGCCCTTGGCAATGAAAGCACAGAGTCCTAACCACTGGACCACCAGGGAATTTCCAACAACAGTGAATTAAAAATGTACCAAAAGCCTAAATGTAAGAGCTCAATCTATAAAATTCCTAGAAGGAAGCATAGGTGTAAATCTTCCTGGACTTGGGTTAGGTGATGGAGTTTTAGATGTGACACTAAAAGCACAAGCAAAAAAAAAAAATAGATTAATTGGAGCATATCAGCATTTAAAACTTCGATGCATCAAAAGACTGTCAAGAAAATGAGATATTTGCAAACCATATAGCTGATAAGGGATTAAGATCCAGAATATATAAAGAACTCTTATAACTCAACAAGAAAAAGACATACAACCCAATTTTTTTAAAAGGCACAGGAATTGAATAGACCTTTCTCCACAGAAGATGTACAGTGACCGGTAAGCACATGAGAAGATGCTCAACCTCAGTAGTCATCAGGGAAATGAAAATCAGAACTGAAATGAGATACCACCTCCCACCCATCCGGATGGCTACTGTCAAAGCAACAGACACTAACAAGTGTTGATGAGGATATGGGGAAATTGGGACCCTCGTGCCCTGCTGGTGGGAATGGAAAATGGTGCAGTAGCTGTGGGAAACAGTCTGACAGTTCCTCAACAAGAGAAATACGGAGTTACCGTATGATCCAGCAGTTCTACTTGGAGGTACATACCTGAGAGATTTGAAAACAGGGACTCAGATACTTGTACATGCACATCCACGGCAGCACTAGTCACAGTCGCCAAAAGGTGGGACAACACACGTGCGTTAATAGATGAATGGACAAAATGTGGTCCATCCATGTGGTGGAATATTATTCAGACATAAAAAGGAATGAAACTCTGACACGTGCTGCCGTGTGGACGAACTCTAAAAACACCACGCTGAGAGAAAGAAGCCAGACGCAGAGGGACAGATAGTGTGTGATCCCATTTCTGTGAAATATCAAGAACAGGCAAATCCACAGACACAGAAAGCAGGTTAGTGGTTGCCGGGGCTCTGGGTGGGGGGATGCAGAGCAACTGCTAATGAGCGCTGGGTCTCTTTTGGGGTGATGAGAATGTTCTGGACCTGGCTAGAGGTGATGGTCCCACGACACTGTGAATGTACTAGATGGTACTGAATTGTACAATTTCAAAGGGTTCATTTTTTTTATTTTTTATTTTTTTGTGGTACACGGGCCTCTCACTGTTGTGGCCTCTGCCGTCGTGGAGCACAGGCTCCGGACGCGCAGGCTCAGCGGCCATGGCTCATGGGCCCAGCCGCTCCGCAGCACGTGGGATCCTCCCAGACTGGGGCACGAACCCATGTCCCCTGCATCGGCAGGCGGACTCTCAACCACTTCGCCACCAGGGAAGCCCCTCAAAGGGTTCATTTTATGTTGTGTGACTTTTATTTTGATAACAAAGAAAAAAAATGTTTAAGAAGGGAGAAGAGTGGTTCCGGGCCTTCCTGGTTGGGTACCTGTGCAGGCACAGCCGTCTCCCTCAGAGCCCCAGGTTTCCGATCCTTTCCAGAGCGGGCAGGAGAGGTGTGGGGAGAGACGGCACGACCCACAGATGTTGTGAATGGAGCCTGGGAGGGGCGGTCTCCCCTCCCCAAACTCACGTCTGGTGCGCAAGCTAAGACCAGGCAGGCACTTGGGGCCAGGCCTTGGAAGGAACCTGGAGGGACACAGCTAGACTAACTGGGGTGCACACACCTCTCAGGGACTGCTGGCCCCGGAAAATGCACTGGCAGCTCCACGTGACTCAGAATCGGACCCTTTCAGGGGCTCTCTGGGGCTCCCTCCACAGGCCCCTACTGCTGCTGGAATACTTGGAGAACCTGATGAAGCCCTGGTCTCTCCCTCCCAGGGAATAACCCCCAGAGGTGACCCCTCTGCTGTTGGCAGCCTGCTCAGCACTCAGGTCCCAGAAGGATCCTGCACTTGAGATGGGATTTGCTCTCCACCTCCCTCTCACGCGTGGCTCTTTGTGTACTTGGGAAGCTGTCTGTTCTTCCTCGGGCCTCAGTTTCCCCAGAGTCGGGGAGTGGGCTGTCCCATGTGGATGCAGGAGAAACATTGTCCCTGCCTGGGATTCTGAGCACATCGAACAGTTAGTTGTTCCTGCATTCACATGTTCATCTGTTACCTGGTCTCTCAGTGCCCGTGTGAGTGCCAAGCTACTCCATTGTGCCAGGGTCCTTGCAGGGCTGACGGTCTAATGGGAGGAGATAGACCTTGGTCGGGTGGTTTTGGATAGTGAGCCGTGGAAGGAAGGAGGTGACCCCGTGGGGGAGAGGTGCGCAGTGTTGGGCTGGCCCAGCGGGAAGAGCCTTCTGGAGGAGGGAGGGCCAGTGCCAAGGCCCTGAGGCAGTTACCTCAGCTGGTAGAGCACAGTGGTTGGGGGAGGGAGAGCAGAGGGCCAGACAGTGCAGGCCTTCGTGGTGAGAGGGGGAAACAGGTCTGCTGAGAGCTCACAGCTCCTCTCTGGTGCTCTGCTGCGGCCCCCATGCCTGCCCTGGCTTTGCAGGACAGAGCTCAGCCTTCAGCTACTCCCCTTAATTTCATTAGAAGCTTGGCCAGTTGCCATGGTGGTTGCTGATGGACCTGACCGAGGCCAGCTCCTTCTAGACAGCGAGGCCTGGGAGGGGTTGGCAGATGTGAATTTGCTGTATCCTGTGGGGGTCCCAGAGGACGGGGGCTGCCCTGGAGAAGTGATTGCATCTGCCATGCCTTCCCAGGGCCATGGGCCCCCATGCTTCCCCAGCCTTGTGGCCCCCACTCCTCCCAGCCCCTCGGACGCTGCCAGGATCGGGGGTTGTGTGCCCAGTAGGGATGTGGACACAGACTGGGGATGCACGCTGTGACAGGCAACCCTGTGGGGCCCTGTCAGCAAGGGGGTTGGGAGAGGCTGGAGAAGCCACCCATTTATACACGGTTCTGTAGGGGGAGTGGGGGTCGGGTGGGGGAGAAGGACTTTGTATGGGGGGGGTAGGGCCAGTCCTCACTCAGGCTGTGTCAGGGGCCGGGGCGGGGGAACCCTGTGTGGAAACGAGGGGCCCCGGGCGAAAGCAGGACCTGAAGTGGCTTTTTTTTTTTTTTTTTTTTTTTTTTTTTTTTTTTTTTTTGTGGTACGCGGGCCTCTCACTGTTGTGGCCTCTCCCGTTGCGGAGCACAGGCTCCGGATGCGCAGGCCCAGCGGCCATGGCTCACGGACCCAGCCGCTCCGCGGCATGTGGGATCCTCCCGGACCGGGGCACGAACTCGCGTCCCCTGCATCGGCAGGCAGACTCCCAACCACTGCGCCACCAGGGAAGCCTGAAGTGGCTTTTTATAGTGAGTCTTGTGTTGGGTCCCCCTTGACAGAGCCGAAATGGTTGGGTTGATGCTCTGACTATAAGCTCCCAGAAGGGCTGGCGTGCTCTGATCTGTGATGTGATGTGGCCTCTGGGACACACTGCTGTCCCAGCCACCCGCTGGTCCACAGGGTTATGCGAGAGTCAGGTTCCAGGAGTGGAGTCTGTGCCCCACTTGGCCATTTCTGAGCTTGATGGCCCTGGGCAATTCCCTTGCCCGCTGAGTCTCAGTTTTCCCATCTGGAAAGTGGAGTGTGCTGGTAACCTCCTCAAAGGGCCTGTCTTATTACTATTTTTTTTCTTTTTGGCCTCACTGCACGGCTTGTGGGATCTTCCCCGACCAGGGATTGAACCTGGGCCACCACAGTGAAAGCCTGGAATCCTAACCACTAGGCCACCAGGGAACTCCCAAAGGGCCTGTCTTAGGTTGAATTGTGTCCCCTCAAAAGATGTGTCCTGGGGACTTCCCTGGTGATCCAGTGGTTAAGACTTTGCACTTCCACTGCAGGGGCCACAGGTTCGATCCCTGGTCGGGGAACCAAGATCCCCCATGCCTCATGATGCCCCCCACCCCCCCCAAAAAAAATACGTCCACGTGCTCACCCCTGGAACCTGGGAATGTGACCTTACTCGGCAGGAGGGTCTCTGCAGGTGTAATTAAGGGTCCCAAGATGAGATTAATTCTAAATTAGGATGGGCTCTGAATCCAATGACAGGTATTATTCTAAGAGAAAGGAGAGGGGGATTTGAGACACAGACACAGAGGGGAAGGTCGTGTAGAGACAGAGGCGGAGATCGGAGTGAGGCAGCTGTGAGCCAAGGACGCCTGGAGGCCCCCCGCCCCCCGCGAAGCCAGGAGGGGCCTGGGACGGATCATCCCTCAGAGCCTCTGGAAAGAACCAACCCTGTCCACACCTTGATTTTGGACTTTCACCTCTTGAACTGTGAGGGAGTGAATTCCTGTTGTTATAAGCCACCCAGTCTGTGGTAATTTGTTATGGTCGCCTCAGGACACTTGAGACAGGGCAGTTGTGATGCTTAAATGTGCTGAGACTTGAGAAGGGCTCTGTGGCCCATGGCGGGGGCTCAGGGGTGCCGTCTGCAACACTTGGGGTGGGAGGGTGGCTCAGAGGGTGCCTAAGGTCTATGCTGTGCTTCCTGGTCATCTGTCGTGTCCCCATCGGCCTCAACCCTGAAACACCTCTGACCCCTAGGGTGTGGCGCCACGTCGTTGGTTGGTTGGTTCACACGTGGGAGCAAGAGGATTTGAGAGACACGAACTGGACTGTTCTGGAAAGATCTGGGGCTGCAGGATGCTGGTGGGAGGCAAGGCCAGACATAAAGCAGCACTTCCTGAGGGTCCGGCGTGGCCCCACGCAGTGCTGGCACCAGACACATTGTGACCAGTAGACCGTGAATCTCGGGAGCCCGCCACCTGGCGGTTACAGGATGGGGATGGTGGACAGGGTTCATGGGCCAGGCATTTTGGATGGGGCAAACGTGGCTAGACAAACCAAGGGGCATATGGAAAAGGCCTGGGTCAGTCAGTGGTGCTATCATTTTTCTTCCTTTTGACCCAGTAAAGGAAGAGGGTAGCTTTAGGGGAAGCTGGGCAGGGTGATTCCGGGACTCCCTGTGCCATCTTTGCAGTTTTTCTGTGAACCGAAAACTTTATTAGAAACAACAACAGCAGGGCTTCCCCGGTGGCGCAGTGGTTGAGAGTCCTCCTGCCGATGCACGGGACACGGGTTCGTGCCCCAGTCCGGGAGGATCCCACATGCTGCGGAGCGGCTGGGCCCGTGAGCCATGGCCGCTGAGCCTGCGCGTCCGGAGCCTGTGCTCCACAACGGGGAAAAAACAACAACAACAACAAAGCCAGAGGCCAGTGTGAAGGTGGCTTGGGGGGGCCTTCTCCTTGGGTGGGGTGTCAGGGAGGCCCCCCCGAGGGTGGGTGTGGAGGGGGAGCTGTCACAGGCTGAGGCCCTGGGGGGAGTCACAAACTCGGGGTGCTTTGGGGTCAGGTGGCCAGAGGAAATGAAGAGTGGGGAGAGCAGAAGGCAAGGAGGCCACCGTGAAAGTGTGGGTGATGGGGCATCTGCCTGCCCTCAGCATCTGGAGTGGGGTCCACTCTCACGGTTGGGGAGCCTGGACTTGGACCCCAGGCTGTCTGACCCACAGGCCAAAAGCAAGGGGGAGCCTGGGAGTCACAGCTCCTTTGAGCCGGTGGGCCTTGTCCAGGCTTCACTGCCCTGTCTGTGCCTGCCTCTGCCAAAACCCATGAGGATGGGGTGAGGGGAAGGGGTGGCCCAAGCCTCCTGAGGGCATCAGGAGTTATGTTGGTGTCCTGAAACGTTCTTATATGGCCTCCAAATGGGACTGTCACCTGGCTGGTGAAAGTCACCTCCTGAGAGTGGGAGCAGTGGTGTTCATTCATGGATTCATTCATTCACTCATGTATTCTGTGTTTCTTTGTTCTACCAGCAGGTGCTGCTGAGTCTTAGACCCTGGCTTGGATGCCGGGTTTATGGCGAGGTTGGGGGTAGAGTACGGTAGGAAGTGCCATCGAGGGGGTACAGAGTGAGGACCACTGGGTGGAGGGATGCACGAGGGACTGTGGCTTGACAGCAGGAAGAGGCATGAACGTCAGCGTCAGGCGGCTTGTTAGACCCTGACTGGTGGTGTCCCTCTGCTCTCCTCCTTGTGGACCCTCTGAGGCATCAGGCCCATGGGTGGAGCCCAGGCTGGCACCTCCTCACCCCAGGACCTTACTCCTGGGGTTTCCTGGCCAGGCCTGGGATGGCAGTCAGCCCCTGCAAAAGTTAAGGGGGTCCCTGAGACCACCTTCACATCTGACACCAACTGCAGAATTCGAGGGTTCCCAAGACTACATTCAGCTCGGCAGTTCACTGGAAGGACTCAGGAGTCACTGAAAACCATCATACGGTCACGGGGTCTGTTACAGTGAAAGGACACAGATCACAGCTGGCGTGGGGCGGCGGCCAGGAGACTTCCCAACACAGAGCTACAGGTTGTCCCTTCCCGGGGAATCACATGGACAGTGCTTGCTTCTCCCAGCACCAGTGTCTGATGACATACATGGGGGCTGTCAACCAGGGATGTGCCCCAAGCCTTGGTGTCCAGGGTTCTTATTGGGGTTCGCCACGCAGACTCTGCTGACTGCTGTCTGCAGCTGCCGCAGAGGGTGAGCTGGTATTGCATTGGCCTGAGACCTCCACCCGCAGTCACACTGTTGGCAGAGATACCCAGCGTGGCCCGAGGACCTAGGCAAACAGAGACACTCTTTTATCAGGCAGGGCTTTCACCTCCCAGGAGCTGGGGGCAAAGGTCAAACTGCACTGGGCCAGGTTAACTCTCCTGCACAGCCCCACATACAACCGAGGGTGAGCACAGGGGTCCCCCAAAGGACAAGTGGAGCCCCGCACTGTGTCCACTCCAGAGGCTGCACCACAAAGCCTGACATTCCCAAAGCACAGTGGATGGGGGTTGGGAGCCATCAAGGGAAAGAAAGGCTCCGCCAGAGGGCCACTGTTGCAGCAGTGCACAAGCCACGAGCAGTCTGTCCCCAGTCTGGGCTCCCTCTGGGCCGGAACGTGGCAGCTTTGCAGAGTACTTTCCTGAATGCCGCGGTTTCCAGAGCTGGCCGTTCAGCCTGGGACAGAAGCACGTGTGTTATAAGCACTTCCTGTATCTCACACAACCGGCGTTTGTGCACACACGCTCACCTGGACCACCCACTCTAGAGAGGGGGAAACTGAGGCCCAGAAGGGGGCTGTAGCTCCCCAGGGCCACATGGTACTCGAGAGGTGGTTCTTGAGAGGTGGATGTAAGGCTAGTTCCTGCCACGTGGCTCAGACACAAGAAGGGCCTGGGGGGGGGGGGGGGCGGGTCTCGGGTCCAAGGTAACCCGTGCCCATCGCCCATCCTACTTGGCCTCCCCCTCTGTCCTGACCGGGGGCTAGCCTATTTCATCTCGTGCAACCGCAGGGAGGGACACAGTGGGGTGTTCACGGTGAGCGTCTCCAGCCATTGGAGACAGAGCCTGGGCCGGACCCTACAGATGCCTGAGAACCACCCGCGGACGAACGGAGCAAGGTCAATCTCCCTCCTGGCTCCACCGCAGCTCGCAGGAAACAGCTGTTTACCTGGGTGAGGTGCTCGGCCGGGCGAGCAGCCAGTTCCCGAGCTTCACTTCCCCCTCCGGTGTCGGAGGCCCCCCAGGAAGCCGGGACTGGCGTGGGAGAGCCGGGCGGTGTGGGCGGACAGCAAACGGAGTGCTGCCAGGAGCTGTTTGTGAGGGAACGTGAGCCGGTCTTGTTGTGTACACAGCGTCGACCCTAGCAACCGCCCCAGCCGGCTGGAGCGGACACCCACCTCTCCCCGGGTGCCCAGCTGCCACCCCTCCGTCACAGCACCTGCATCCCAGCCTGGGCAGACTGACGGGCTTTGGGGACCTGGCTGAGGGCCTAGGGCCACCGGTGGTCTCAACCAGGTCACGAGCATCTGCTATTCCTGGCAAAGTGGAATCGATGCTCCAGCGAGGAAAGGCCCGGTCCCAGCCCCGCACCAAGGCAGCCGTGGCTGGTCAGGGAGCCCCGGACTCCTGGTTCTGAGGCCTGGCCCAGCAGGACGAATCCCCACGCGAGTGATGGGCAGAGGACTGTGCAGGGTTGCAGCCACCCCAGACGAAGGCTCTGTAATGCGTGAGGCTGGCGGGGCAGGCAGAAGGAGCCTGGGGGCTTGGGCAGGACTCCTTAGAACTCAGGCGGGGTCTGGCAGACCCTCTCGCCCTGTGTGTGCTGTCAGAGGGATTGTACATGCTGCACTTTGAAAGCCAGCACTGCACTTCTGAGTTGGCCTCTCTGATTCAGGCCAGTGGAAAGACAATTTCTCCTGTGTCCGGGCGTAAATTCGCAGCCTCTGGCCCGCACCCCAGGAACGCAGCCTTTGGCGTGATAAGAAATGGTTCCCCTGGGGGGGGGTGAGGGGCCTCCTGCACAGGCTCCAGGCTCCAGGTCCACTTGATACTCTTGCTTATTCACAAATTGTCTGAATCAGCTGGCGACGCCCCCTCAAGTTCATGGAGGCAGCACCCCCAGGGCGAGTTTCCCTGCCTGGGGAGGGCCACCTGGGGGTCTCGGGTCTCTGATTCTGCTGGTTTTGGTGGAGAGAATCATGGCTCCTTTGAGAATCTGAGTCATGGGGGTGCCACACCCTCTGTGCCCGGTGCCACTGACTCCACTACTTGGGGCCCTGGGGAATGGTGCTCCGCAGGGTGTGCTCAGGAACCACACCCCCCCCGCTCCCCCCACACTGTAGCTGTCGGTTTCTCTCTTGCAGCTCCAGCTCCAAAAGTCCCAGTACCTGCAGCTGGGCCCAAGCCGTGGCCAGTACTATGGCGGGTCCCTGCCCAACGTGAACCAGATTGGGAGCGGCACCGTGGATCTGCCCTTCCAGGTGAGCCCCCATTCCTCTCCCACACCACCTCCCACCTGGAGTGTGTTGCAGTCTGGGCCCTGGCCACAGAGCCAGAGAGCGTGCATGACAGCCTGTGAACAGCTGGGGTCACCAGACAATTGCCGCCGCCCACCCAGCCCCCGCCTACTCCTTCCCCTGGGATGGCCTGGCCAGGCCTCACCCGGATCCCCCCTGCCCATCCTCTTGTCAGCAGAGCCCGCAGAGAGGCCGAGGTCTGGCTGTGAGTGTTTCGGCAGCCGCTACACCTGTTGGCCGGCTGTGCGGCAGCGGGAACTGCTCAGGGCCTCTGGGGCTTGGCTCCGTCCCGCTTCACTAATCCGCAAGCCCAGCAATTCTCAGAAGGAGGCCCCTCAGCCTGACCCCACTTGTCTGCAAACGTTTTCTGGCAGAGACCCACACAGCACGGCTCCCGCAGGCCGCATAGCTGCCGCGCACGTCCTTATCATAAGTAAGAACAGATAAGGTCCACCGCCTGCCCGGTGCAGGGCCGGCCTCTTCTCCTGGGCCATGTCCCTCGACCCTGGTCCGCAGGTGGAAGTGGGGGCACGGTGGGCCCAGGAGCGGGGCCGATAGCTGGGCCCGCCGCCCCCCGGCACGGTATCTGGACTCCTGCAGGGACAGGTCCGCCGAGCAGCCACGCACTTGTCCCGTTGCTGGGACGGAGCCCCAGAAACAGCCACGTCCGTTAGCATGTTGACAGGCCAGGTGGAGCTGGGTCGCTCCCACAGGGAGCTCAGTCCCCACCCACCCCCCAGTCATTCCTCAGCTTGTACTCCTCCCACACTGCTGCTGGGATGTGTCAGGGCACCAGCCCAGGGTCCCGCAGGCTGGCTTGGGGTCCGGCTGGCTCAGCTCTGAATCCCCAGGGCCTCTTGGAGCACGGCCCTCCTCACATGGCCTCCACATCAGAGCAGATAGATGCATGGGGCTGTCATGCTGATCTTCACATGCTCCAAAAGCCTCACCTCTTTGTCAGGGCCCTTTCTAGTTTGGGTTTTCTCCTCTCCTCCCTGGCTCCCCTCTTCCTCTGTTTCCCCATCCCCTCCTCCGTCAGACAGTGTCTCTCTGGGCATCCCCAAACTTGGCCCTGCCTGAGGCTGCTGTAGAGCCCCCGAGGGCCGAGGGTGCATGGGGGCCTGTTGGGCTTCCCACTGGGGGGCCAGGCGAGGCAGGAGTGTCTCAAAGTCTTGGTTCTTTGCATTTTCAGCCCAGCGGATATCTGGGGGAGGCTCTGGCAGCGGCTCCTGTCTCTCTGGTAAATGAGCCCCTGGGCTGAGGCCTCGGCATCCCCGGCACGTGTGCGGGCGCTGGGTATTCCTGTGCGGCCGCCCCCATGGCCCAGCGGGAGGTGTCCCGTCTGCCAAACGGAAGCAGATTCGCTCTGCACCCCCTTGTCTGGGGAAGTGCATATGGTCGCGTCGAGAGACCCCTTCCCCGGGGGATCCTAGCATGCGTGCCAACGCTGCATGGTTCGTTCCTGTGACACATGCACACGCGTGTGCGCGGATCCTAACTCGGCCTGGCGAGCTGGGCTGTGGCTGGGCCCGAGCTTCTCTGTGCCTCTGGCTCTGCTTCAGCCGCCTTGGTTTCCCCTCTGGGCTTCCAGGCGTCTCTGGGAGGAGATGAACGGCCCCTGTCCTCTGGTGTCTGTGCCTGGGCAGTGAGGTTCCTACCCTCCCTCGGTCACTGCTATCTCCCGGGCCCACAGCCTTTTGGAGGCAGAAGCACAGAAAGACCCAAGCTGGCAGCGTCCTTGCTGGGTCAGAGAAAGACAGGGTCCCTGGACGCCAGGGGTCCCCAAACACCAGGGAGAGCAGTCAGCCCTGAATGCTAGCCGAGGTTTTCGGACAGGTGGAGAAGAGCAATGAGCCAGCCAGTGGCATTCTTCCGGAGGAAATTGGTTTTTGCCTGGCTGCCCGGAGAAGACAGAAGGGCCCGAGGGCCAGATGGCCAGGTAGGAGGCTGGTAGCTGCCTCCAGAGCTAGCTAAGGCTGCCAGTCTCACCCCAGTCAGATGGTGAGGGGCCCATGGCACCAGGGCTGGTGGAGAGCAGGCTCTTGGGGACCTCAGGAGCATGGAGCCAGGAGCGGGAGCCGGACGTGACCGGGGGGGCCTCATGCCAGCCCCAGGTGCTGAAAGGGAGCCCCGTCCAGCCAAGCTGTGGGCCAGGGCTCCGGAAAGTGCCTGCACTTGGCTGCCGGTGGTGCTGGGACAAGGCTGTGGGGGAAGAGTGCGTGGGGGCCGAGTCTCAATCAGGACCAGCCCCAGGCTCCACGAGGAGCCTCCAGGGAGCCAGCACTTGGCCAGGTGGGCCCCTGAAGTCCTGGGCTGGAAGCCCTGGGGCTGTCTCTTGGCAGGCCCCTCCAGGGATGACGTAGGTGGGGAGAGGAGGCCGGCCAGGCCCGGAGAGAGAGGGCGGAGGCCTGTCTGCACCTGGCGAGGCTGGGAGGGGGTGCTCGGGCCGTCTGCACCCCTGGCACCCTGGCCGGCTCCGGGCCCCGAGCTTGCGCCGCTCTGCCTGGCCCGTGCATGCCAGCTGCACTGCACGCCTGCCGCCCCGGCACCTGGAACCCCAGCGCGCCGCCACCCCTACAGTGCTCGGAGGCTGAGGGCAGAGGCCGAGGAGGAAAGGAAGCCCATCTGGAGTAGCCGAGGGTGTCTCCAGAACTGGGCAGGGAGGTTGTAGAGGGACCCTGAGGCGAGATCCTGGGGGCAGAGCTGGGGTCAGATCTTGGACCACAGCTGGTAACTGTGGTTTGGGTTCCTCTCTCTTTTTTTCCATCTCTTCCTCTCCTCCCTCCCCACCCCCAGACACCCTTCCAGTCCTCAGGCCTGGACACCAGCCGAACTACCCGGCACCATGGGCTAGTGGACAGAGTGTACCGGGAGCGTGGCCGCCTTGGCTCCCCACATCGCCGGCCTCTGTCAGTGGACAAACATGGAAGGCAGATATCCTTTTTCCAGAGGATGGGGGTGGGGGTGGGGGCGGGGGCCACTTCATCCAGCTGGTGGACCTGCCTGCTGCCAGCTCTGTGATAGAATCAGGGCCGCTCCAGTCCTCCAGGGCTACCGGGCCCCACCAAGAGGGGGTGCCATTGCATGGCAACCCTGGAAGACTTCCTGGAGGAGGCAGTGCAAGCTAAGGAGCCTTTAGCCAGGCGGGGGCTAGGGGAGCACAGGGAACAGTGACACAGTAGGCCACTGGAGCACACAGCCTGAGATGAGAGTTGGGAGGGTACGCTCAGATGCCTGACTGGGCAGTGGGGCCCAGGAAGGCTGTGAGCAGGGCACCCACACGTCAGGGCCATGGTGGTGGACCCCTCTGGGGGCCATATGGAGCCAAGGCAGTGGGGCCGAGGGAGATCTGAGCCAGACACAGACAGATCAGAGGGAGGCTTGATCTGAAGACACAAAATTTGCCTTTGCACCTCTGCCAAGCAGAGAGGTTGTGAGGAATCCCACCCCCACCACCGACTTGGCTGCCCCCTGGTACTTAACCAGCCAGGCTCCCCCGCCATTGCGGTCTGAGTGGCTGCTCCTGGGAACCCCGGCTCTCTAGAACAGAGAAGCCTGTTCTTTCCTGGTTCTCGTTTCCATGGGCTGGGGGAGCCTGAGCAACTGGGCGCCAGACCAAGCCCTCGGGCCCTGGGAGTCACCCTGTCAGCCCAAAGTTAAGAGTCAAGACCAGGGTCAGCTGAACTAGACTCCCTGCAGCCCCCCCTACGGGCCCCCGTTTCATGGCTGAGGCCCCTCTTGGAAGGGGTGCAGCCTGCACGTGCGCTTGCAGGGGGTGAGTGCTGAGTGCTAGGTGGATGGGGCTGCACCCTGGGGGCTGCTCGCAGCCAGGCAGGAAAGGCCCCCGCCCCGAGGCCCCAGCTGTTTGCCGGCTCCCAGCAGCCTGGCTACTCGGGCTGGCCAGCACAGGGTTCTTGGGGCTCAGGGCAGGGCCTCAGCTGACAGCACCATCCCCTTAACTTATACTCACGCGGACAGCTGCCCATATGGCACCGTGTACCTCTCGCCACCTGCGGACACCAGCTGGAGAAGGTCAGTGACCCAGAACCAACCCCCAGCCCTCTCATTGGAAACAAAACTATACTTTCATCGTGGCCGTGCTTGGAAAACCAATATGCAGTCACTTAAAAATGACAAAACTTAGAAGCATCCAGAAGTTTCTAGAAATCAGCTCTATCCCTGTAAACAATGAGGTCACAGTTTTGGGGTCTTCCAGGGAGTTTTTTTTCCCCTCTATTTATGACTTTTTTTTTTCCTTTTCTTTTTTAAACAAAGTTGGGAGTTGTCGCTTGCTTTATTTAATGCTCTATTATGATTGTTTCCCACATTCCTGAAAAGCCATAGAAAATTTGATTGGAAAAGTATGATATATTTATATAGAAGATTAGGAAAATACATAAATGCATCTAGAAGATGAAAAAAAAGTCCATAATGCCATCATCTAGGAAGATCTAAGATAACGACAATAATATAGTTAATGTAAATCCCTACAATAACACAGATGATAGTTACACACCAGTGTGAATGTACTTAATGAAATAGAAGTGTATACTTAAGAATGGTTAAAAAGGCAAGTTTTATATTTATTTTAGCACACATACACAAAAAAACATATGTAGGTGACTTCAGTAAACAAAGACCCAAAGTAAACAAGCTGTTAAAAAAAAACACAGCACAAAATATATCATTCAATTAGGGACTTCCGTAATTAGGGACTTCCCTGGTGGCGCAGTGGTTGAGAATCCGCCTGCCAATGCAGGGGACACGGGTTTGATCCCTGGTCCGGGAAGATCCCACATGCCACGGAGCATCTAAGCCCGTGAGCCAGAACTATTGAGCCTGCGCTCTAGAGCCCGTCAGTCACAGCTACTGAGGCCGCGTGCCACAACTACTGAAGCCCGCGCGCCTAGAGGCCAAGCTCTGCAACAAGAGAAGCCACCGCAGTGAGAAGCCCACGCACCGCAATGAAGAGTAGCCCCCGCTCGCCACAACTAGAGAAAGCCCGCGCGCAGCAACTAAGACCCAACAACGAAGACCCAATGCAGCCAAAAATAAATAAATAAATTTAAAAAATAACATAATTAAATGCCCACCAAGCGCGTGTTCATATACCAGGTCCTATTTCAACCATCACATACATTAACTGATGTAAGACGCACAGAGCTCTGTGGAGTGGGTGCTGTTATCCTCCCCATTTTAGGCATAAGAAAGCGCGCAGAGAGGTCAGAACACTTGCTCAGGGACAGACAGCTGGTGGGGAGCCAGGATCCCCCTGGCTCCTCACAGCTCAGCTGGCCCCTGGGTCAGAGGCAGCCCGGTCCTCTGTAACCTGCTGTTGTCCTTGAACCAAGTTTCCTCCACGTCACTCTCAGTGTCTGGGACATCCCCGTTGGGGGTGTGTGGCTGTTTCCCCGAATTGGCTGTGCAGCTGGACCTGCCCTTTGCGTGTCTGCCCAGCTCCCCGTGGCTGCCCCTGGTTTCCTAGGCAGCTGAGGGGTTTTTCTGAGGACCCTCCCTCCAGGCACCTGCAGCTGGGGGCAGATTGTGTTATTGGGGCAGAGAGTGGAGCCTCTCCCAGACTCCTGGGAGCACTGGGCTGGTTGGAGCAAGACCCCGCGCCCCCATTGGCCATTGGTCACCAGTAAGGGACTCCATGATGGGTTCATACTCCCAAGGCTGGGCCACTGTGGGACTGTCAGGCCCTCTCTCTTCAGGGTTTCAACAGGAAAGCACTACCTTTTCCCTAAAGCCGCGAAGGCCATCGAAGGGGCAGGGTTGGGCAGGGGCTGGTTAGGAACGAAGGGACAGCTCTGCTGCAGCCTTTGCAGACGAAAACCAAAATCACTGTTGTGGTTCTTCAGGGTTTTTGCTCAGGTATGCAGCTCACAAAAATGACCCATGACTGCCACCCTGTTCCATCGGGTGCGTCCCAGATAGAGTGGAACCAGGACTGTCCCTTCGTCCCCTTTGGGGCCAAGGCTCACTGTCTCTCTCCTCTCCCCAGGACCAATTCTGACTCTGCCCTTCACCAGAGCACAATGACACCCACCCAGCCAGAGCCTTTTACGGGTGGGTCCCAGGACGTGCACCAGAAAAAAGGTATCAACGGGGCCCATGGGTGTCTTTCCTGGGGTCAGGCAAGTCCAGTGGCTGACCGCTGTGCTCCCAGAGGTCACAAATATGTAGGTGGACAGACCTGAGAAGGAAGACTCAGCAGGTGCTGTGGGACAAGGGGAGGGGTTCAGGGAAACTTTGAGATGGCGCTATTTGAGTTGGATTTTGAGGAGTGAGTAGGAGTTTTCTAGGCAGAGACAACAGTCCCTGCAAACTCAGATTGGCTTCTGATTATGGATTCAGGGTATGGCCGTGCAGTCTGGGGGCCTTGCAGATTCTTTCAAATGTTGGGAGCAGCAAGCCCGGGGAAAAGGGGCATTTATCAGCTCGTGACCAACAGTCGGAGCTAGATGTTCAGCTTCAGGTATCGTTTGATCCAGGGCTTCACACTGGATCATTTCCCGGCTCTGATGCTCAGAACCTCTTGGTCCACAGGGTCTGTCCTGGCAACAGTGTGTGGAAAAGAGGCTAACTGTTCCCTAACTCTTGTCCAGAGCTTCCTTTCCAACTGGGTCATGCACACACCCCTGCAGCTGGGGCAGATCTGTGCCCAGGCCTCAGTTCCTCCTTGGAGCCAGGTATGGAGGCAGCATCCCTGGGACCTTCCAGGAAGGTACATGGCATCTTAAAAACTGGGGCAGTGTCACCCAGAGAGGGGAGTGTGATGCTATGAGGCCAGCCCTAGAAGCCCATGTGGGCCTGATCTGCTCCAGGACACTGAAACCAGACAGTTAATCATTTACACTGCAGGTCCAAACGTTTACCACTTTTTTGGTAGCATTTCACTGTGTGAGTATGTAAACATACCGGGGAGATTTTGCTGATAGAAGAAGGATGGTCAACCAGAACTTCACCCCTTGGTGGGCAGGGGCTCTCCTCATGTGATCTTTCCAGCTCATTGGGCATCAAAGGCGAGATTGCAGAAGGGAATGTCTCCATAATAAAAGCGAGGATTCCAAATGCCTAGGGGTGACGAGAATGGACCTGGCACTTCCCTCCTGTTCCTGATGCTGGGGGCAATTCAGAGGGCGCTGTCTATCCTGAGGGAGGTCCGCCAGGAACTTGGGGCTTTGGGGGTGGGTGAGTGGGCTTCGCCCTCCCCAGGGACTCTTTGTGACCGTGGAAGGACCCCTGGTAGCTCAGAGTCCAGTTGGCCTTGGTGGGGGTGGGGGGGGGTGGGACACATCACCTCTCCCCGTTGCTCTAGGAAGGGCCCAGGCAGTAACGAAGTCTGGTGTTAGCCTGGCTGTCCTCCCATCACCCAGTCCAGGTTTCTAGAAGGAGGAATTAACCTCCTCCTTCTAATTATGTTCATAGTGGCGCTATTGCAGCACTGAACCTCCAACAGGCATCAGGAAATTGGATCTCATAAAGAAAGTGTTGAATCTCACGTTAACTGAAAGTTTTAAGGAAAGGGGCCTTCAGGCACAGCTGGTTCCAGGGCCTCGACCGATGCCCATCCAGTCCCTTAGACCTTCTCTCTCCTCCTTTCCTCCTCCGGGACTGGTTGGCATTGCAGCTAACTCACAGAGCCGTAGCTACCATGGTTGGATCGACCTCAGACTACACTGAGCTACGTGGCTTGGTGCCAAATGCCCAAGAAGGGCCCGGCCCCTGGGTGCTGACAGCCCAGAGGGGGAGGCAGGTGTCCACAGGGCTGTAGGTGGGGTGCACGGGGTGAGGCGACCAGTCGTGGGAGATGGGAAGAGATTCTTGGCTGTTCTCTGCAGCCCGAGGCCTGAGTGGGTCCTGTGAGAGGCAGAGTTGACACACGTCCTTAGCTCCAGAGCTTTCATTTTCATTTCTTTATAAGTCACAAGTTCTCTGACTTTTTTTTTTTAACTTTTCTTTTTCTTTCTTTCTTTCTTTTTTTTTTTTTTTTTAACGAAACTCTTTTTTTACTTTAGTACAATCCCCAGGAGTTACTGTTGGGGTAGTTTCATTCATATCACGGTCGTGACTCTGTATGTCAGGGAAGTGCCCTCCTGGTGCCACCACACAGCTGCAAAGATTCCTTTTCTGCTTCTCCTTCTTCTCCAACCCCACCCCACCCCAGTCTTACTATTAACAGTCCCTGGAATGGAGGAGACCACATCAGAGATGGACAAGAACCTTTCCAAGCAGGCATGGGACACCAAGAAGGTAAGAGCCTAAGGGTTTTCGGAAGTGGTTTTCCTTCTTGATCTTTTTTTTTTTTTTTTTTAAGCACAACCCATGTGAAGATGGTGGAATAGCACCTTGGGGGAGTGTCGCCTTCCCTGAAGTGTGAACCTCATTCGATGTTTTTTTTTTTTGGCTGTGCTGCACAGCATGTGGGATCTTAGTTCCCCAACCAGGGATTGAACCGGGGCCCTTGGCAGTGAGTACTCGGAGTCCTAACCACTGGACCACCAGGGAATTGCCTAAACCTCGTTCAGTTTTGACCAGTTGCATAGGCCTTGAATACTGATGGCAGGCCTGTCACACTGGTGAAAGCCATGTAAAGAACTAAAATCTGTGTTCACTTTGGCAGCGTGTATGCTAAAATTGGAACAGCGCAGGGAGGATTAACATGGCCCCTGTACAAGGAGGACGTGCAGGTTCACACAGCGTTCCATATTTTTATGTGCCGTGATAGATGTTAACCGTTAACTAGACTTACTGTGATCACTGCAGCATATACAAATACCGGATTATTATGTTGTACGCCTGAAACTAAGATAATATGATGTGCGAATTATACCTCAATGAAAAAAGAAAGAAAGAAATTGAAGCCAGGGAAGTTAAGTGATTTGCCCAAGGCTGTGAAGATACTTAGGGTTTAGAACGTATACCTCCTGATTTTTAGCCTGTGATCGTTCTGCTAACCCACAGTATTGGGTAATTATCGTCATTCTTTCTTTTTTTTTTTTTTTTTTTTTCTGTTGCACCGTACAGCACGCGGGATCTTAGTTCCCCAACCAGGGATTGAAATTGTGCCCCCTGCGGTAGAATCACGGAATCCTAACCACTGGACCTCCAGGGAATTCCCTGTCCTCATTCTTAAACGTAAACTTCCATTCACTTGTGCAATAATTGCAGCTTTTATTAGAGTACAGAGTCTGCTTGGAATTCCCAGTTGGGTTGGGATTTCTGTGTTATCTCAAGGTCCAGAAACAAATTTCTCAAGTTCAGCCTACAGAAATGTCTAGTGATAAGATAGAATTTGTGCCGTGAATACAGATTTCAACGAATTTTTTTGTTAATTAATTAATTTATTTTTGGCTGTGTTGGGCCTTCGTTTCTGTGGGAGGGCTTTCTCTAGTTGTGGCAAGCGGGGGCCACTCTTCATCGCGGTGCGCGGACCTCTCACTATCGCGGCCTCTCTTGTTGCGGAGCACAGGCTCCAGACGCGCAGGCTCAGTAGTTGTGGCTCACGGGCCCAGTTGCTCCGCGGCATGTGGGATCTTCCCAGACCAGGGCTCAAGCCCGTGTCCCCTGCATTAGCAGGCAGATTCTCAACCACTGCGCCACCAGGGAAGCCCCCAATGAATTTGAATAGAACAAAAATGCACTAACACTAAAGCAATTTTGAATGTTTTTTTTTTTAAATTGAAACCCTGTCAGGAACTCGGAGGGAGATGATGAACGAGCAGACAGCACTATGTTCCTCAAAGGCATGTGTTCAGAACGTTTGAAATCAACAGGAAACAACCTGAGTGTTCGACAGTAGGGGATTTATAAGGAAACTGTCCTTAGTCCCTCGTGTGGAAAGCTCTGTGTGTACGAATTGGGATCTTTGAAGGAATTTTAAAGGCATGAGAGACTTGTGATAAAACTGGTATGTGGAAAGAGCAGGATAAAGCTGTTTAGAAAGGCACAAGACACGTAAAGATGCCAACAGATCCCTGGGTGTGCAGGACCAGGCCCTGGGGGAGACCCGAGTGCAGGTGTGAGCAGCACTGTTGGCCTTTTTTTTTTAATTATTTTTTTTGCGGGTACGCGGGCCTCTCACTGTTGCGGCCTCTCCCGTTGCGGAGCAAGGGCTCCAGACGCGCAGGCTCAGCGGCCATGGCCCATGGGCCCAGCCGCTCCGCGGCATGTGGGATCTTCCCAGACCGGGGCACGAACCCGTATCCCCTGCATCGGCAGGCGGACTCTCAACCGCTGCGCCACCAGGGAAGCCCTGGCCTTTTAATCCCCGTCTGCATGTTCCAGTTTTGCACAAGGAACGCATATGATTTTCAGACTTGGGGGGAGAAACTTAAAAATTCTAAGAACCCAAACAAAGTCAAAAAGTAACTGAAACGTCTAGTTGCAGAGAGGTGCGTCAGTAAGGACAACAGGGTCCCTACACATGCCCAAATGTGGTGCTGCCATAAAGAAAGTGAAGATGGCGAGCGTCGTGACTCTGGGGAGGGGGACGGCCCCAGCATCCTGGGAGTGAGAAGATGGTGGCAGAGCCCAGCATCTTGGCGAGACTTCCTTTAACTGCCGCTCAAAACGATGCATCTGTGAGGATGTCAGTAAAGGAATTCCTGTGGATTTGTTGGGGGTGGGGCGGGGGGTGATGGGTGAATTTTTAATACTGTTTAGAAATCTGTTAGGATCCCATAACATTCGTGGAATGCTTTTGAAAAGATTCTTTAGAAAAAGTCATTGTCAAAGTGCTTTGTTAAAAATCTGGTAATGAAGCGAGTGTTTACCCACGGAATTAAGGAGCCTGTGGCCAAGTAGAAACCCGTTCCTCCGGCATTCCCTGCAGGGGCTAAATGCCTGCTGGTCACATGCCAGTCGGGCCTCCCCCACCCCACCGCACTGGGTGTGTGCATGGGAGGCAGGCCTAGCGCGCGCACACACACACACACACACACACACACACACACACACACACCGCTGGTGTGTCCACGCTCCTGTAACACGTCAGCCAGGAGTGTCTGCCCCAGGGCCCGAGAGGCAGAGAGGAATAAGGGAACATGACACAGCCAAGCCCGCCACTGGCATGCCAGGTTCTGTCCAGTCATGTCTGCTGCCATCGGAAGAGAGTTTCCTCCTTTGTCCTTGAACAGGTCTGGGGACCCTGCAGTTCTTGGATGGTGATAGTGTCCCGGGTTCACAGAAGGGGAAACAGGGTTTCTCTGGGACCCTCTCCCCAGGGCTGGTCTCCAGGGCAGCCACGGTCTCTGTCCTTGGGCCGCGTGGGCCAGGGAGCACGTCAGCAGCAGGGTCACCTGTGGGAGTCGCAGCTCTGGGGCACCGCACCGCTGCAAGGCGGGTCAGCAGGGGGCGTGGGGAGCGCCCTCTGTGTACTTAGGGCATGCAGTTTGAGCCTCCTCAGGCTTCTCCACGTGGTGTCCTTCCTTGCCATGGACAGAGGCACACAGAACAGAGGCAGCCCCTGCCACTGGAGCCCTGCCTGCCTCCATTCAGGAGTGACACAGGGTGTTAGCCTGGAGTTTTCAGTAACCCTGCCCCCCAGCTGGCCGCTAACAGCCACGGTACAGCCCTGTGGGGGTTCAGATGTGAAGAGTGGGCAAGCTTCCTCTTCTTCCCCGATGCCTGCTCTCACAGGGGACCACGCCACCCCTGGGCTGTGCCCACAGGTAGACGGAGTTGAAGCTGGGAGGGGGCTGTAGAAAGACCATCTCCACACAACTCTTGGTTTTGCCCCTGGGTGTGTCTGGGGCAGGCCCCCCCAGTGCCGTGGGGCCACGTGTTCTTCATCTGCAGGTGACTCCATTCTTGTTGAGCATTTCTTAGCCCTGGTGGGGAGAAGCCATGTTGTGAGGAGGAGCGGTGCACATGAGGAGGCCAGCTCAGCCTCTGCTGTCTTCTCTTTCAGACGGGGTCCAGGCCCAAGTCCTGCGAGGTCCCTGGAATCAAGTAAGTCTCAGCAGGGCCCACCCTGTGTGCCCAAGGCCACCCTGGGCTGCTTGGACGATGCCAGGGCTTCCCCTCCGCCCATGAGGCTACATATCCTGACAAGAGGGACACTGTGCCGCTGGCAGCCACCCAGCAAGCCCCACCGCGGGGGGACACGCCTACCGCTCCTTCCCTGAGATGACAGAGCCCCTGTCCTAGCCCCAGCACACTCACCCCTCAGACACAGTGGGAGGACCCTCACCCCGGCCCCCATCCCACAGGGATAGGCTGCTTCCTGAGGTTCCGCTGGAGGTGCTGACAGTCGTTTCTCCAGCAGGGCAGTGCCTAATTATGGGGTGTCATTTTGCGCCTACGAATTTTTTTGCACCAGCCTTCTTCTGCCCCTGCCACAGCTTTCGTGGGAGAACAGGCCAGCCGCCACCCCGAGAGCTCACCGCCCCCTCTGTCTGGCCTTTCCCCCCAGCATCTTTCCATCCGCCGACCAGGAAAACACTACAGCCCTGATCCCTGCCACCCACAACACGGGGGGCTCCCTGCCTGACCTGACCAACATCCACTTCCCCTCCCCCCTCCCGACCCCGCTGGACCCCGAGGAGCCCACCTTCCCCGCGCTGAGCAGCTCCAGCAGCACCGGCAACCTCGCAGCCAACCTGACACACCTGGGCATCGGCGGTGCCGGCCAGGGTAAGGCTGGGCTGGGTGGCGGGGACACTCCCTTCCCTGACAGAGGTCACCGTCTAGTGAGAATGACAAGTGTGTTTGAACGATGACTTAGCAGGGTCACGTCCAAAATGCCAGGCATGGGGGTGGAGCACAGAGTCCACCACGGGGGTTCAGGGTTGCCATGCTGACCCAAGGGGAAAGGCATCTGGGCAGAGGGCACAGCCTGGGCAGAGGACCAGGGCTGGGAAAGCTCATGCTCCCAGGGATGGGACCATGGTTCTTAGCGGGGGCTGGGGGCTTCAGAGAGTTGGGGTGTGCCAGGCTTTCCTCATGCCCTTCATCAAGGGACAGGCCTGATCTGTTCCTCTCCCCCGCCTCTCCCACTCCCCCCACCCCGACCCCCCAATCCCCCGACCGTGGCTGCCTGCTTGGGATGCTCCAGCCCGGCCCCCTCCCCTGAGGACGTTTCATGGGCCCCTGGCCCGTCCCAGTATCCCCCGGTGGTGCCCCAACCCTGTTCCTCCTCGGGACTTCCGGCAGCACCGTCCTCCTATGACTCAGGCAGGGACCCTGGAGGTGTCCTCCTCCACTCAGACCCTCTCCCCTGCGTGGCCTCCATCTGCTTGCTCCCTGACCAGCCCCTGCCTCTTCTCCACCCAGAAGGGCCATCAGCTCTTGGCCCTCCTCTGGTCAGGACCTTGCATAGCACCTCAGTTTCCTCCCTAGTGAAAGCTTGAGACCTGCGGGGCCCCCTAATTCCTGCTGCCCATGCCGACTCCTCTCCAGCCAACAGGCTTACCGCCGACCACCGTGGGGCCTTTGCACATGCCACCCCACCCACACAGCGCTCCTCCAGGCTCCTCACCCCGTTCCCTACGCAGACCGCCTCCCCTCCCCTCTGCAGGCCTTCCTGACTCCCTGCCCATGCCCCTGCCCATGCCCCCTCTCACACTGGGTTGCTTTTCTGCACTCACCGTGCTGCTGTTGAGTCACTATTTTGCTCTTTGGTCTGTCCCCTGGGCTGGGCCTTGATCTCCCACGCCCTTGATCTGACCCCTCTACCCACGTTGACTGTGGGAGGCGTGGGTTTGCGCCCAGGGAGGAGACAGGACGGGCCCCCAACAGCCTGGTGGTGGGACTGGCAGAAGGGGCCGTGGGGACTCACACGTGTCCCCACCTGTGTCCGGACTCGGCGGTCGGTGAGAGCACTGCCTCGCTGTGCTCTCCCTATGTCCTGGAGCCACAGCACAGGTCAGCGCTCAGCCCCCGTCCACAGGCCCACGGCACCTCCGCCCCGACCATGGTGGGTAGCGCCACGCAGGGTTTTCTGAGAATCACACACTCACATTCGTGTTTGCCACACTTCCTCTGACTGCCCCGGGGAGAAGCTGACTGTGAGGAATGGGCGGCAGCCCCTGGGCCAGGGCAGAGCCCCATTGGGAGCTTTGCAGAGAGATTTCAGGGTGAAATTGGCCAGCCTTGGAGCCAGGTTGATTCAGGGAGTGAAGGAGAGCAAGGAGCCTGGAGTCATTCCCGGCTTTGGTGCCGACCGGGCCAGGGCCAGGTGAGGGTGGTTGAGGGTGGTGCAGACGTTCCCTAGGTATTTAGGCGAGGAGATAGAGGCCAGAGTGGTGAAGAGGAGAGAGACATTCTGCCTCATGCCATTTAGGCTGTGTTCTTTTTCCCATGCACCTGGCCCCATGCCCGCTGAGGCTCAGCCATCGGGCAGAGGGTACTGGCCCTGGCCGTGTGCACCCACTCACCCACCCACACCTCCAGGGAAGGCCCAGAAGGCAAAACGAGCAGATTCAGGGGAGCCCCAGATCCGTGGCCCTCCCACCAGTGGGTGGGCAGCGTCCACAGATGCCCGTGCAAGGAAGGAAGTCAGAAGGTCGGCCCTGGGGCTGCTGGCCCTCGGGCAGAGAGTCGCTGTTTCCGGGCCCCCGTTTTTCTCCTCACGCCTTGGCAGCAGCCTCCAGGGCACCACCCCCTCCGCTGGAGGGCCCTTGGCAGCCCCCCAGCGCCCGCCCGGGAGCCTCGCACCTCCAGCCCGCGCCGAGTCTAAACAAGTACAGGAAAACACAACACATGTGAAAACCATAGATGCGGGAACGAGTGCAGACCCCGAGCGTGGGGCCCAGACCCCAGCCTGCCTGGCTCAGAGCTTCGGCCCGGTAATGTCTGGCATGTGTTCGGTTGTTTGCGAACCTGCCGCGCTCCAGCAGCTCGCCTGGCGGGGGCCTCACTCTCCGGGTGTGTTTTAAATCAAGCAGAGCCACCGGCCCCTGGCACACATGGAGATCGCCCCCCACACCACCCGGCCCACCCTGCAGTCAGGACGGGAGCCGGTGGAGGAGGAGGGCGGAGGCCTCCGCCGCCAGGGAGACAGTGGCCCCTCTCATCTCCTTCCAAGTTTGCCAAAGTCGTTTCCCTGGCTGCATGCCGGAAGCGGGAAGTGGGCAGGCTGAGGTCCTCCTTCCCTGCACAGCTCCGTGGCCAGCTAGCCCCGTGCACAGGGCTTCCATTGCCACTGGGGCGGGCTCCTGCCACCTGGGCTGCCCTCCCCTGGCAGCTGTCCCTGCCCACGCTAGGCTTCCCTTCCAGCTGGCCCCACTTCTTTTCCTAAAGTTGATCCAGGTTGTCAAAGGGAACTCAACAGCAAGGCATCCCTCGGCCCTCCCTCCCGGCCCAACTGGTGTCTCAGGGGGTGGTGGCTGCCCCACGTGAGGCCAGGAGCTCACGTTACAGCCTAGCAGAGGATTAAAAACTCCCTTGTCTTCAGGACAGACGTCAGAGGCGGCAGCTGAAGGGCCAAATCCAGCCCCCCCGGTGTATTTTGGCTTTCTTACACGATTGTGTGTGTGATGCTTTGAATCGACATTCAAATATGCACGTAAAAACCTGGATTTCCAGCTTCTCTTGAAGAGTCAGGCCCAGCAATGGTGGGTCGAGGTCGTGTGCCTCAAGCTGGGCTAGAGCACTCCAGTTTGCTGCGGGCCCCTCCCGTCCCCGTCGCCCCTCTGTCCCCGCCACTCTTGGCGTCTGCCCCCGCTGCTTACCGAGCCCCGACATCTGCTCCCGACGTGCACGTTGAGCGTTCCTCGGCCCGCTGGACCCATGAAGCGTCAGATGCTCAGAGAAGACGAGGGAGCAGTGCAGGGTCCCGACTCCCAGTGTGCTCTCAGCAGGCGTCTTCCGGACTCCTCCTGACTAGGCCTCTGTCGATGGCTCCCTTGACGTCGCTGTGTTTGCAGCAGCCTGATTCTGGGCCCAAGGTCTGTGCAGAAACTGGCCCCCGGGGGCTCCGCTACAGGAGCTGTCGACGGTGCCAGGCCCCCCCAGCAGTGCTCAGCCGAGTGGAGCGGCCAGGGCATCCGAGGGGAAGTGCAGGCGTGACCGGGCTCGCCTTGCACAGATGACACAGCCCCAGCGAACAGCTGCCTGGGGTAGAGGGAAGGCTGCCCGTCATCTCCCCTCAGTGTATGCTGGGTGCGTTCTTGCCGGCCCTGGAACCTGCCACCTCACCCGCTGGAACCAGGTTGATCCGGTGCCCTCCGCGGGGTGGGCCCAGCTCCCCCAGTGAGTCAGGCACCTTCACCTGGCCTTGACTGCTGGCCAGATTCTCTCGGAGCCTGCTCACGACCTCCTTAGGGCCTCGCGGTGAACTGGAGAGGACAAAGAAACTTGAGTCTGGGGTGATCAGGCCAGGCCCCCAGGGCTCCCCTCCTGCCCCCAGCATCAGGGGGCCCATTGCTTCCCTGGCACAGTGCCCCAGGATCATCTGGCAGGCCCCAACACACTGAACTTGACCTCACTTAGCTCCTTCACAGCAGATACATCCAGGGATCAGATTGCTGGGGGAGGGGGCCAGGGTGAGGGAAGGGGTGACTTGGAGCACCCCCGCCCCCAGCAAAAGCTCCATCAGGAAGAAGATAAAATAACTGAGTTTCTTGCTCCGGTATCCTGATGGGGTTGGTGCTGCAGCATGGGGAGTGCATGAGGTGGGAGGAGAAGGTTGTGGGTGCGTGTTGTGGGGGGAAGGGCTGCTAGATACAGAGGTCAGGGGCCAAGAGGAGATCTGGCCAATGGAGCAGTTATGGGAAGGGGCACGTTCACGGAATGGGGGTGAGGAGAACGATGAGGCTCAAGAAGAAACCGCAGCATCAGGCAGCACCGATTTGGTTGGAGCTAACCAAAACCCAAGGCATTTTAGGGAAAAAAAAAAAAAAAAAAAAAAAAAAAGGAGGGGGACTGTCTCTGAAACCAGGGAAGTGCCAGCATGGCTGGATCTGGGGCTCAGGTGCTATCTCTGCCCCTCATTTCCCTTGTGGTTACCAGGATGCCTCCTCACACAATTCCGGACCTCCCTTCCCGGAGTTCCATCAAAAGCCCCCGGGCAGGGTCTCATTTGGCCAGCCTAGTCACATGTCCATCTGGGGGCCAATCATGCGGTAGCCCAGAGGTGGGGAAGCGCTGATTGGCAGGGCCTGCGGGACACGCCCCTCCTGGAGGGATGGCAGGATCTGTGGGGAGAGTGTTGGTCAGCGCTGGAGGTGGGAGCCCGTGCAGAGCTGGGGGACCCTGGGGTCGGGGTATCGGGACCTCAGAGGGGGCATCCCGGGTTTGGTGATCAGGATGTGCCCACTGGCGTCTGTCTGAGCGATTGGACTGTCCTCAGCAATGACCCTGGGTGTGTGAGCGCCCCCTGCCATGATCCCAGTGGCTGGCATCATGCCCACCCTCCCTTCCTTTCAGGGATGAGCACACCTGGCTCCTCGCCGCAGCACCGCCCGGCCGGCGTCAGCCCGCTGTCCCTGAGCACGGAGGCAAGGCGGCAGCAGGCCCAGCAGGTGTCGCCCACTCTCTCCCCACTGTCACCCATCACTCAGGTGCGAGGGCTCAGTGGGGCGGGGGAGGTGGGGCCCGGCTCTGCCTCTCTGGGAGGCCTCACGCTCCTTCCAGGGAGCAGAATCCTGAAAATCTTGCCAACATTTTTTTTGCTTTTTGTTGTCAAATTTTCAAACACGCGGGGAATGCAGAAATCAGTGGCCTGGATTCCCCTGTGCGCATCATGGCTGTTAGCTTGTGCCCGTGTGACTGGGCATTCTTTATTATGCTGTTCTCTTCTTTAAGATCTAGTTGCAATTTCCCAAAATAAAATGTTCAGAGGTTCCCCCCCCCCACCAATTTACCATGTTTGCTTTGTCTGCTTCTTTGGTAGTTTTGTGTGTGTGTGGGAGTTGGTCCGTTTCATCAGAGTTATCCCACGTGCCAGCACACAGTGGTTCGTAGTATTCTCATAGTCCTTTTTATTTCCGAGAAGTGGTTAGTAACGTCGCCCCTTTCGTTTCCGATTTCCATAATTGGAACCTTCTCTTTTTTAGTCAATCCAGGCTCGTAGAACGAGTTAGGAAGTGTTCCCTCCTCTTCTATTTTGTTGAAAAGTTGGAGAAGCATTGGTATTAATTCTTCTTTGAACATTTGGTAGAATTCAGTGAAGGTGCTGCGGTCTTGGCAGATCTTCACTGGAAAGTTTTTGGTGGCTGATCCCACCTCCTTACTCAATATCGGTCCTACTCAGACGTCCTTTTCCTTCTTGGGTCCGTTTCGGTAGTTTGTGTGTTCTGAGGAATTTGTCCACTTTGTCTGCTTTTCAGTCCCTAATAGATAATATTGTTTCTTCCGTTTTTAACATGACCTCGATGGTCTTATCCACCCACAACGAAATTAACAGTAGTTCTATACCTTCCGATGCCCGGCCTGGTCTCGGCTGTCCACAGTGTCTCTTGTCTCTTGTACGGTTCTTGTTCAGATCAGGATCCAAACAGAGCCATGCGTGGCTCCTAGTTGCTGTGTCTTTAGTCTCTTCATCCGTGGCCCCAGCCTCTTCTCCCCTCCCCGCCACGCCCCACCCCTGAGGCCTGCCTTCCCTTTCCGGAAACTGCCTTCCGGCCACTCCTTTCCTGCGTTCTGCTAAGTGTTTACATCCTGTAGCTCCTGGGCATATCCAGCCTCCCTCAGAGGGCAGGAGCCCATGCCTGCCTGCCTGCCTGAGGAACTGTCCGCTCAGACTCGTGAGCCTGGAAAACTTGCCTCTGGTTATTTTCCTCTTTCCAACTCTAAGAGGGGCCCGAGCTGGTCATTGCCGAGTGACCGCACGGGAGCCTCCGTCAGCCCCACCGTCTCCAGCCTCCCCTTGGTGCCCAGGCTGCAGGGTGGCGGGAGGGGGTTCCTTCTCCCGGCAGGACCCCACAGGGGCTAGGTGCTGGATCCCCGCTGGGCTACCAGAGTGTGGTGCCCTGTGCCTGCCCACAGTGGGGAAACGCCAGCTCAGAGAGGCGGGGGATGGGGGCGGAGCATCCTGAGTGGAAGGGCGTGCAGCGAGGAAGGCTCACTGGGGGCAGGCCTGCTGAGCTTCAGCCCAGTCCTCCGTGGGCCTTGGGGGAAGCCCGCTTCGCTTCCCTGGTCCAGGGTCTGGACATCCCTCTGTTCATCTCTCACTTCAGTGTCAATCACGCCAGGCCGTGGGGGTCCCCTGGGGGCCAGGTGTTCACAGCCCGCTCGGCCCACTCCTTTGAGCATGTGTCCCACCTGATGCCCTCCTCTCCATTCAGGCCGTGGCCATGGATGCCCTGTCTCTGGAGCAGCAGCTGCCCTACGCCTTCTTCACCCAGGCGGGCTCTCAGCAGCCGCCGCCGCCTCAGCCTCAGCCCCCGCCCCCGCCACCGCCTGCGTCCCAGCAGCAGCCGCCCCCGCCGCCCCCGCAGGTGCCTGTCGGCCTCCCCCAGGGCGGCTCCCTGATGCCGAGCGCCAGCCTGACTCGGGGGCCCCAACTGCCCCCGCTTGCGGTCACGGTACCATCCTCTCTCCCCCAGTCCCCCCCAGAGAACTCGGGCCAGCCGCCGATGGGGATCGACACTGCCTCGGTAAGCCCGGGGCGGGGCCTGACGGGGGCGGGGGGGCTGGGGGTGGGGCTTGTGCAGGAGGAGCCCAGGGGCTGTGGGAGACCCCCATCAGACCTGCAGGAGGAGTGTCAGGGTGCCTGGCTTTATCTGCAGCCACCTTGAGGCTCCACTTTGAGGCCAACTTGGCCAGGGGTTGGGGCTGAGGCAAACACTGCCTGGGGCTGGGAGCTCAGTGGGGTATTCTCCCTGGAATCCTCAAGCCAAGTTTGTCACCCCGGTATAGATGGGGAAACTGAGGCACAAGCAGGGGTCAGGTGCCCCAGACTTCACCCAGGGCGGGCCACCCCACGTCTGGCTGCCGAGCCCTCCCCCATAGCCCCGATTGCCCCCCTCAGCCCTGCCCACCCAAGACAGGGCTTCCTCGGGGGCAGGGAGAACACGGAGCTCTCAGGGCCTCGGGAATGGACTTCTGAGAGCCAGAGGGCTGGAGATGAACTTGGAGGAGAAGAAGGGATGAAGCCAGTTCTGTGATTCATACAGCACAGTGCCCTGGGCTGGGGGCCTGCCGCTCAGACAATGGGACCCCCTTGCCTGGGGCCAGGCTTGGGGTAACAAGTGCTAGGTTTTGACCCCTGCACCCCAAACCTTCCTGCTTGTTCAGACTTTCACCCAGGTTGCCCTGATGGGAAGGGAGTGGTCACAGCTACCTTTGACCACATCCAGAGGAACAGGGACCCACGTTTGGGGCCCAGCCAGCCCTCTCCACTCACTTGGCCCATGGCTGCCAGCCCCAGGATAAATGTCATCAGAACACCATGTGCTCTGTGAAGAACAGGCCCCCCCTGGGTTGGCCAGGGTGGGCAGGTAACCCAACAGGTAGAAACCCACATTTCCAGGCCGCTCTGATCCCTCAGAGGGCAGACCTCAGGGGTCCCCTTGGACGGGACTGCACCCAAGCCTTGCCTTGGGCAGAAACACAGCAGGTATGGAGGTGGCTCTGACAGTGGGGCTGCCTGGGGCACCCAGTTCCATGACGCCCTGCCATGGCAGTGCCTCTCTGTGGACCTGGGGGGACATAGGAGACGTGGGCTATCCAGGCCAGGCTCTCGGGTCAGGGCGCTGTTGTCGGGCAACCCCCTCCCCTCCCGTGGGAGGGGTGGCTCCCTCAGGGCTCAGGTTCCAGTGGCCTCCTCTGTGAGTTTCTGTAGATCCACCCAAGCGAGGAGAATGTCCCTCTGGTCATTTTCCTCTCTCCAACCCGAAGAAGGCCTGAGCTGGTCATTGCCAAGTGACCACGCTGATGTCTCTGACACCCACACCCTCCTGCATGAGCCCCCTGCCCCATCTGGGCTCAACCGCCATCCCAAACTGCTCAGAACAGGCCGCTGAGGAAATGAAGGAGACATAGCACTTAAGGAGCCCTGGGCCGGCCGGCTGGGTCTTACTGAACAAGCTCAGAGAGGTCAGGCAGCTTGCCCAGAGGCACACAGCAGGGCCTCACTGGTTAGGACCAGAGCAGGGTCTAAATCCAGGTCCTGGCCGAGCTCGTCCTGCCCCCCAGGAGTCTGATAAGAAGCCAAGACCCTTTGTCATTCGAGTGAGGAGGTGGCCGTCCTTTGGAAGTCTGTGGGCGGACTTGTCCCAGGCAATACCAGTGGTAGTGACTACCCGGCGCCAGGAGCCCTGCAGTGTGCCCCAGGTGGCCTTGGCTGTCAGCCTGAGGGCATCTGACCGGCCCTGGCCTTCCCTGCCCTTGCGGGTGTGCGTGTTCACACGTGTGCGTCTGTGTGCACACGTACGTGGGTGTGGTGTGCGTTCGTGTGAGTGCTCTAAAACCTGCTGAGTAGAACTGATCCCTCCGCCCCTCCCCAGCCCCCCAGGGCGATTCTGTGAGGCTGGGTTCCGGGCTCTCTGACAGAATGCCCCCACCCTTCCCAGAGTTGGGTTTGGAGTTAGGGCCCCTTGAGGCCCTGGGCTCAGGTGCCCTCCTGCAGGTGCCCTGGGTATTCAGCTCACCTGAGGGATGGGGGCCCTGCCGGGGGTGTCAGCAGCGAACAGCCAGTCCCGGGAAGCCAGGCCCGGGGCCCCGCGAGCATCCTGACCTGTCTGTCGTCACAGGCGCCGGCTCTGCAGCAGTACCGTACTAGTGCTGGCTCCCCAGCCAACCAGTCTCCCACCTCACCCGTCTCCAATCAAGGCTTCTCCCCCGGGAGCTCCCCGCAAGTAAGGGACGCCGCCTCCCCTCCCCGGCCTCCCCCACGTGTCCCCCATCCACCTGTCTGTCCGCCGTCTGTGCCTCCCGTCTCACTCCACCCCATCTTGTTCGCTCCACCGGGGTGGGGACCGGTGAGGGGTAGCCACCCTGGGCAGTGGCCAAGGAGAAGGCACCCTCTCCCGGAGCTGTCACATTCCCTCGGCGCCTCTGTGGTCCACGCCAAGCCCCAAGTGGGGTTGGCGGGCTCCCCATTCGCATCGGTGACGTTGGTGTCGCCTTCGCCCCAGCTCTTCACCCCGTGGCTGGGATGCCGAGCCCAGTGTGCGGCTCAGAGCAGGCATCGAGCAGCCCGTGCACCCGTCCCCACCCATGTCTGCCCGCCCTGAGGCCTCCTGCTTCCAGGCTTCTGGAGGTGGAGGCGTGCTCCCCCTGCGTCAGGGTGCAGCTGAGGTGACGGCCAGCGTGTGATGGGGGCTCTGACTCTTCAGCCCCCTCTGCCCCTTAGGATGGCGTGTCTCTCGCCTTCAGACCCCCAGCACAGGAAGCAGCCCCTCCAGTGTCTTCGTCCTCTTCCCACAGATGAGACTGAGGCTTGCCCCAGGCGACAGGCAGGGCTAGATCATGTCTATCAGACTCAGGTTTTCCCTCCATACCAGGCACCACAGGACCCCGATCTCTGACACAGACACACACACACACCCCTTCCAGGTTCCTCAGAATCCCTCTTGGCTCTGCTCCATCCATGGGTGCATTCTGTCTCGAACCTTCCATCAGGGGAGAAGGGGTTCCTGCAAAACTGACATCCAGGCCCCAGACTTCTTGCTGTAGCAGCAGAGCCTCCCCAGGACCCCACCACCCCATCCCCAGGCTGAGAAACCTCAGGAGCTGCCGCAGTGCCCAAGACCCTGAAGTCTCCTTCTCAGCCAGGGGAAGATAGGGCCTCACTTCCTGGGTAGAGCAGGGGGAGGAGCTGTTCCTCCAGGCAGGACGTGGGCTCCCTTGTCCCCGGCGACATGCCCCGCTGTCCATCTCCCAGGCTCGCAGCAACGCACCCCGAGCCAGGCCCTGTGTGTCAGGACAGTAGACCTAGTCCTCAGGGGACCTGAGGCTGTTCTCATGGCTCACTGATACAGGAGGGGCGCTCCCTCCGCCACCCACGGCAGCCAGGGGTCCCGCTGGGACTGTTGGCGTGCAGCCCCCCACTCCGCAGAAGGCAGGGAAGGTGCAGTGAGCTCGGGGCCGGCCGGGGGTCAGCCTGGTTGTCTGCATGCTCTCCGTCCATCCCTGTCGGCTCTGAGCTCTCGCGGCTGGTCTCGTCACGTGGTGCCGAGGGGACGCGGGAGTGGGAGAAGTTGGTCCAGGCAGGGGAAGCGATAGGGGGCGCCTGCCCGAAGTGGGCAGCCCTGCCTGGGGCTGGTGTACGTGAGGCAGGACAGGAATTTAAGGGTGGAGCAGATCGCTCTCAGGAGAGGTTCTCCTGCACCAAAGTGGGCCATTCTGAGCGGAAAGCATGTCGCTGTCTCATCAAGCCCGTGTCTGTGTGTCGGTTTGTCCGTCCGTCAATTGGGCACTGGCCAGGGAGGCAGGCTGCTCACTCAGATGTGAGGACGGGGCCGGCAGGCTGTCTGGCCCCAACCAGGGGCTCGCTTGGGGGCAAACCATGGTTTCCCACTGCAGCTGGATCTCTGGGGACATACTCATCAGCCCCATGGGCCTGGGTCACCCCACGCCTCCCCGGCCCAGCCAGCATCTCCCCTGGACGCACGAGGCAGCCGCCTTGCCCCACTTGGCCCCAAGCGGATGTCGCGTGTGTCCGGCTGCACCCTGAAGCTTAGGCAGCTAGAATTGGCTCCTTTGTGCTGCCCCCTCCAGCCCCAGCCCTTCCATTCTGGGCAGACCTTTCTGGCAAACCCTCATGGTAGCTTCACAAGAGAAACCATATCTGGGGTCTCCTGTGTGTGCCGGACCTCTCTGGGGTCAAGGCCATGGGGACAGGGTCAGGTGCCCCAGAACAGCTTGCCCCCGGCCTCAGCCAAGGCCATCATCTGCCCCCTTCACAGGTAAACCCAGCAACCTCACAGCCCCCTTTTCCAAACCTGAAGCTGGCGATTTTTAGGGCAAATGTGGCCTTTTTGCCACATTGTCTTTTTTGCTTCTTACTCCTTTCGCATTTTTAACTCTTTCCTGGTGTTTGAATGGAATGTGCATCCCCAGGAGCCACCGCACCAGCCGGAGTGACTGTCCCTTTCTGCGGTCAGTCCACTGAACACCCGGAGCGGCTGGGGGCTTTGTGGCCAACTCCTCTCTGGGATGGAGGCCTGAGAGTCAAGCTTTGGCAGTTGTCAGAGAACGCGGGGGCCTTTCTAGAATAGAGAGCTCAAAGCGGGGGGGTCCAGGGCCTGTGGTCCGTGAAGACTCTGACCTGGAAACGGCCGCAGGGGAGCGACTTCTGCAGGGCCACCCTGTTCTACAGAGGAGGAAACAGGCCAGAGCTCCCAGCCTCGGGGACGCCGAGGGCCCTGGGCGGGGCATCTGTTTCCCCAGGTCTGTTGCCTCCGGTGTGACTTGGCGACACACACGGCCATCCCTTTCCTCCCTTCCACATCCCGCCAGACTCTGTCCTGCCATCTCCCTGGCAGCATCTTGAGAATGGGCGGGAGCTCCACAGTCCTATTCTTGGCATCTCCACTGCCTCAGAGGATCCCCAGCCCCCTGCTCCTCTCCCAGGGGCAGCCCCCATCCCTCTGCCCCAGCTGGCATTGGGCAAACAGGAGTGGGACTGCCTGCCATCCCCCAGGCCCCAGGGCCTCACGGGCAGGCAGGCAGCCGCGGCTGGACAGGTGGGCAGGGGCTTTCCGTGTACCTGTCCCGTGCTCACTCTGTGCACCCTTCCTGCCCACGTGTGTGTGGCCGGCTGCCTGCCCCGCGTCTCCCATGTCTGACAAGGTACGCATCCCACCCTGAACACCCAGAGTATCTCCCGCCTTGCCCCACTCACACACTTTCCTCTGGGGCCTGTCAGGTGGGGTTTCCGGTGTGGCCCCTCGTCTTCCATCTGACGACAGCGGGTTCACCCACACCTGAGCTTAAGGGGAGGAGATGGGATGGCACTTTGGGAGAAGTTGGGCGGCAGAGGCCCCCTCCCCAGGAGCAGGTGGTGGAAAGGAGCAATCGTCCCGAGAGTAGGGGTGCACCCCTCCACCCCAGTGGGTGTGGGCTATCCCAGGAGCCCTGAGATAGACGTCATCAGCCTCTCATGTCCTGAGCATCTTCCAGGAAGTTCCAGAGGCCTCCCTCCTCTCCCAGCCCAGGCCGGTGGTGAGGTCCTGGGAGAAGGGTATGGGTGCAGCCAGCCTGTGGGAGCACCGCCCCCCCACCCACGCCACAGCAGCCTCACCCCCTGCCTGGTTTTGGGAACTCTGACGACAGTGGGCCTCTCTTCTGTCTGCAGCACTCCTCCGCCCTGGGCGGCGTGTTTGGGGACTCATACTACGAGCAGCAGATGGCGGCCAGGCAGGCCAATGCTCTGTCCCACCAGGTGAGCAGGCACCCGCCGCAGACGCTCGCCAGGCCCCGCCCGCTCCTCTGTGTGAGCTGCTCAGCCTCTCCAGTCTCCGGACTGCAGAGACCCAGGCCCTGGAGGGGGTGGCTTGGCTTGGCCTCTGCTGGCGTTTGCACCCTGCCCGCAGAACGAGGCCGCCAGCGGAGGGGGGAGGAAGGGTAGGCGGTGAACGCTGGTAGGGACGGGCAGTGGCTGTTACAGCGGTGCCTCGGTGTGGGCCGTGCACGTGGGTTTGCCGGGAGGTTGCAGTGGCTTTGCGTGAAGGCCGGGATTGGGGGCGTGTGGGCACGGGAAGGGTTGGCTGCAGCCTGGAGCTGTTCACTCACTCACTTATCCATCCATCCATCCATCCATCCATCCATCCATCCAGCAAGCTCTGAGGGGGCCGTGTGCCGGCAGGCCCAGGCAGGTTCGGAGATGGGGAGACCCCAAGGCAGAGGGACTCATGCTTGGCAGCCCCAAGTGTACCTTGGCACGGGTGCTGGCCGTCCTGTAGGGGAGGAGGTGCTGGCGGTTGCAGGCAGGCCGGCCAGCCAACCACGGCCGGGGCCCCAGGGTGGCCAGCTCGGGGGGCTGGCCTCACACCTGTATGCTTCCTGTCCCAGCTGGAGCAGTTCAACATGATAGAGAATGCCATCAGCTCCAGCAGCCTGTACAGCCCGGGCTCGACACTCAACTACTCACAGGCGGCCATGATGGGCCTCACGGGCAGCCACGGGAGCCTGCCGGACACACAGCAGCTCAGCTTCCCCAGCCACGGCAGCATCCCCAATATCATCCTCACAGGTGAGAGGCCGGGGGAGATGGAGTCCCTGCCCTGCGGGGTGAGGCGCGACGGGGCTGAGGTGTCCCTGCCCAAGGAGGCCAGAACCCACTGACCTCGGCTCACTGCTGGGCTTACAGGACACAGGCTGGGGAGACGCACACTGGACCCTGGACCAGGTGTCCGGTGTCCCAGGCTCAAGGGTGAGAACAGGATGAAACCGGTCTCTCACCTAGCCCTTCACCTCCTGCCCAGTCCCCTGAACCCCAACATGCCGGGGATGCATGTGACTGTGGGGTGGGCCCTGCCTGCTGGGGCCTGTCCCGTGCAGCTGACAGACACGTCAGAGCTCGCGCATGCCGCGTCGGGCCGCCCCGAGCGGCCTGAGCACAGTGCCCAGGCACCCAGGCTTGCGCACGCTCATGTTGAGTGAGTCTTCTCCCAGCAGAGCTCAGACGCTGCAGTCCCCCACCCCCACCCCTCGTCATGCCCCTGAAGGTTCTAGGTTTTATCAAAGACGGAGGCGGTTTCCTCATAAGCCAGGGCTGTCGGGGAATTGAGGGTGAGACCCTCTCAGCAGTCCCCACTGACATCTCTAGGATGGAAGGGGTTCCTGCCCAGAGCTCCCCACAGCCGGAGTGCAGACCCAGTGCCTCCTCCCCGCCCCAAGGGTCTGCAGGAGATGCTCTGGTTGTAGAAGCCTTGGCCTTGGAGGTTGTGTGAGAAGGATCAGGCCTCTGTGATTGTCCAACAGCCCAGGAAGAACGAAACTTTCATATATGTTTCCCAGATTGGGAAACTGAGGCCCGGGATCTCACCACAAGTAGAGGAAGGAGCCCAGGTGTGAACCTGGGTCTCTGCAGGGAAACCCGGGCTTCCCTCCAACCCACAGGGAGGCCCCTGATGCACATGGAGCAGACTGCCTGGCAGAACCTGGCAGAGACTGAGAGGCCCCTGCTCCCTCCAGGTCACACTGAAGTCTGTGTCGCAGCCCTCATCCCAGGGCTTTCCGGCCCTGGTCCCCCGACGTCTGGGTTGGGACTGTCCTGTGTGCTATGGGGTGTTGAGCAGCATCCCTGGCCTCCACCCACCTGATACCAGTAGCATTCCCTCCAGTCGTGACAACTAAAAATGTCCCCAGACATCGCAAATGTCCTTTGGGGAACACACTACTCAGGTGAGCTCCCTGGTATGGCCTGAGAATTGATGGGAGCCATGGAGGCGCAGAGTCGGGGTGCGGGGAGTCAGGGCCAAGCTGAGCCTTTTGTGTGTACCCCCCACCCCCAGTGACAGGAGAGTCCCCTCCCAGCCTCTCTAAAGAACTGACCAGCACGCTGGCCGGGGTCGGTGACGTCAGCTTCGATTCTGACAACCAGTTCCCCTTGGACGAACTCAAGATTGACCCCCTGACCCTGGACGGACTGCACATGCTCAATGACCCAGACATGGTCCTGGCCGACCCGGCCACCGAGGACACCTTCCGGATGGACCGTCTGTGAGCCGCACGCCCGGCACACGGCCGCCCAGCCCCTGGCTCCGTCACCCCACCGGTCAGTGGTCCCCACGGCGTCTCCCCAAGCCTGGGGACGGTGGCGCTCCGTCCCTCGCAAACGGCCGAGCTTGTGATTCTGAGCTTGCAATGCCGCCAAGCGCCCCAGCCCACCCGCCCGCCCACCCCGGTTGTGCACCTCCCGCGTGAGGCCGCGTGTCGTCGCACCCGCGGACCCTCCCTCCCTGCTCTCTCGTCCCCCTGTAAGATGCGGAAAGCGTGCTGGGCAGGGCCGCCGGCCTCGGGGGGGCGCCGTGCTCTGCGACGGTGGTGGGATGAGGTGCATCTTGCGACTGTTGTCCAGCTCTCACTGCCTTCCTTTGTCCCCGGTCCCCCCACCCGCCCGCGCCCCCAGCCCTTGGTTAGGTAGCGAGCCAGCCCCACCCCGCCGAAAGGAGAAGGCGCCGGGGGCGGGGGGTGGGCGGACATGAAGCGGAAATAAACACTATTTGGACTGCCGTCTTTTATATTTCTGAGCACACACAGAACACTAGACTCCATCCCACGGAGGTGGGATGGCGAACATGTGAACGGAGCATGCGAAGCAGCTACATCTCCCCCGGGGGCCAGTAGGGAAGCCCATGCCCCCGCCTCGCCACCCCCAGCTGGGCCCCTCGGTGGCCACCTTTGCTGTGAAATCCCCACCCAGGCCTGTCGGGGATGCACGTGGAGGCGGGGATTATTTCTAGGGGGTTTTGCGACTTGTTTCCTCTTTCTTTCTCTGTACCGTGGTCACTGTTACTATTATTTAAAGAATGGCCGGGGGTGGGGGGGTGCGGGTGGAGGCGGCCGGGGCATTTTTTTGGTTTGTTTCTTTCGGTTTGTATTTACGTTTTGGTTGTAGATGAATAACTGACTCCTTCAAGCCAACACTTGCCTGAGAGCATGTTTTTATTCTAGAAATCCAGCGTTATAATATTTGTAAGCTAACTGGAAGTGGTCTGCTGCCTGCCCGGGTCTGAGCTGCACCTCCGGCCTTTTTACTTTTGCTCCGTTATCCCAAAACAGAAGGACATGAGGTTGGGCTGGGCTCGCTGGCCTGGGTGGGCACTCTGGCAGAAGCTGGCAGCAGCGGCCAGAGGGGCCTCTGCTCTGATCCCTAACGGACTTCTGGGAAGGAGCCCCGGCTTCCATCAGGGGTCTTGTGAAGACCCAGCTCTGCCCGGCCTTCCCAAAGGTGCCAGCCAGTCCTCAGGGCAGGCCTGTCCTAGACCCCGTGGCTGGCGGCAGCAGCCGCGGCCCCTCTGTTCTGAGATGCCCCAGAGACGAGCCTGTCCTCAGCACCCCCATCCCGAGGTCCAGCCGACATTCATCCCCTCCCACCATCCCGCCATCTCTTTCGTAGCCCTTCCTGGGAGGGCTGGATTTGGAGGCAAAGAGCAGTGTGCAGCTGGCTTTGTGTTCTGTCAGTTGCGTTGGAATAGGAACGTCTGTTTCATTCCCTCCGACATCGCATCTCGAGTTCTTACTCGCTCCTCCGCCTGCCAGCAGGGCTGGCACCTCCTGCCTGGTGCGTTTCCGCCTCCGTCGGCGTCTTGGGAGCGCCCGCCTCTATCTGTGGGAGCCAGATTTGATCCTAGCGACCATCCCTCTCTCTCGTTCCCTGGCCGGGCTCTTAGCACGTGGCCAAGTGGCCGCGTGGCCCCACAGACGGGAAGCCCCCTGTCCTCGGTCACTTGGCCTCCGCCGCTGTTGTCTGGACTGGAGTTAGGTTTAGTGTCAGTCCATCCAGGTCAAGTGCCCGTCTTCTTTCCAGGGCTGGGGGCAAAGAGTTGAGGACTCTTTCTTTTTTTAAAGAAAAACTACATGTATGTACATAGAAGGGTTTGATTACCATTAGACTTGTATGTAGAACTTTTTTTAAAAAATGGCCTTAATAAAATTACAAGCAACCTTCCTGGATGCAATTTTCAAACAAGGAGTTGGGGACCCCGTGAGGGAGCCCCGTCAGCCCACATTTCCCATCTGCCCAGCAGTGGGTTCTTGGTGCAGATGGGCAGGGAAGGAGGGACTGTCCAGCCCCATGGCCCGTTTCTAGCATCCCTAGGCCAGGAGCACAGGTGACACTGTGTTAACACGGCAGCCTCAGCCCACGAGGGGCGTAGGTGCAGAGCTTTCCCAGGGAGGGGATCCAGCCAGGAGCCAGCGGGCAGGCGTCCTCAAAGGGTTCACTGCCTCTTCCTGGGCCTGGGCAGGCCTCTGGGGGTCTACAACAGGGGATTTGGGTTTTTTTCTTAAATATCATTTCTCTACTAAATATTGAATATGAGTTGCCAAGACTTTTAGAAACAGGACAGCTTAAGGGAATCAGCCCTTTGACTTGTGACGTGAAAATACTGTGATTTCAGACGAGCTGCGCCGTGAGGGGTGAGCTGGAGCCCCTGCGTCGTGTATATAGACCCGCTCGCTGTGGCCGAGCCCCCCTCAGCTGTGCAAACCTTTCCTCCGGGAGCGTGAGCCAACCAGCGTGTCCCCACCTGCCTCAGTTTACCCTCTGTCTTCTGAGCCCCCAGGGTGGTAAATTTGTTCCCCCGTGAGGCTCCATGGGCCGAGGATGAGACCTGGGGTCAACCTGTCTCTGTGTCCCCCAGAGAAGAGAGTTCATGCCCCTGGTCCCCACCCTCCGCCTGTCAGCGTCACCCCCTGCAGTGCCCAGGGTTGACTTGGGGAAGGAGGAGTCTCATTGGGGTCACATCCCTGTCACAGGTACCCGTGAGGACCTCCCCCCGCACCGTGCCCTTAGCAGAGGGAAGACAGGCAGCACTGTTTGGGGTACCCTGCAGCCCCCCCGCCCCCCCGCTTTCCTTGCACGCCTTGCTTCCCCCCAGCGCTCTTCCGGGCAAGAAGGGTAGGGGCCAGTCCCCTGGGGCAGGGGGCCCTGAGGCCCTCAGTGGAAAGCTCAGGGAGCAGGTCGATGCTTCAGCAAAATTTGGAGGCCCACGGCCAGCGGTATCCAAAAACCAGTCAGGCTTCCCTGTGGGGACAAGTACACAGCAGAAGGGACCCTAATTGCGTTGGGTCCAGCCCCCAACCCCAGTGTGGTCCACGGAGTTCCCTGGGACCAGGCCTGCGAGGCTGGAAGGCAAGGGCAGGTGTGTGTGTTTGCAGCCCTTTCCCCAGCAACGCCTCCATTCACTGGGAGTGCTTGGCTGGCCTTTGCAGCCTGTGTGCTGTTATCTCCTTGTGGGTGTTGAGGGCTGGGCAGGAGGGTTCTGACGTCGTAGGTGTGTTTGACCAGATTTCTTCAGGCGGCCGACCTCCCAGGAGGGCGGCCAGCCAAGTGGGCCCATCGTGAGGCCTGTGTGTCACAGTGGCGCGGGCAAGGACAGCTGTCCATCTGTCCGTCCATCAGATGCTGTGAGACTCCTGCGTGGAGGGCGAGACGTCCCGTGTCGTCCATCCATCCTGCTGGGGTGGGTGTCCAGTTTGGGGGCTGCGTGCATGCTGGGTGCTGGCCACGGCCTGGTCACAGGGGACGGGAGTAGGTACGAGGCCCATGGAGGTGCTGGGTGGGACTCAAGCAGCAGGGGTGACCCCCCTCTGTCCAGCCTCCTGGGCCTAATGAGCCCCCATGATCACCTTCTCCTAGAGAAAACTTTGTTGACCTGGAGGCCTCCAGGCAGCTGAGAACGCCTGGGATGGTACACCCCTCCCCAGACCTCCACATCTCAGCCCACCCTGAGCTAGTTCATAACCAAACTTGCTGCCGAACCCCTGCCCCCAACGGGATTCTGAGTCTTCTGCATTTCCAAAGAAGGCATCCCCACCCCAGGGTGCAGGCTGGGTATGGTGAGGCCTGGTGGGGTCAGGAGACCCCCGCCCCCAGCCCTGACACAGCAGTAGCAGCACCCATCACCCTCACTGGGTTCTGAGGGAGCCGTAGTCAGAGTCCTCAGGGTGCCTGCCCTTGGCGTAGTGTTGGGGCACAGGGGTGCAAGGTCAAGGGTACCTGCTGCTCTTGGGCCTGGCCTACCACCCCTGCAGGTGACGCTTCAGGTGAGGGAGCTGTGGCCACCTGAGCTCCACGCACCCCCCCCCCCCCACGTGACCTGAAGAGCTGGGGGAGGATTTGGCACCTCGCCTACCCTGGGAGGCCTGCCTGGGGTGAGTGGGCAGACAGGTCTGTTTCTGCCCGAGTTCTCTGTGGACCCTGGGCCCCCATCCCCTGGGGGGTCTCACATCATATGACAGGGGTCCTTGGGACATTCCTTTGTCAGGCCCTGCCCGGCCAGCTTGGCCTGAACCGACTCTTTTTGGCTTCCTCGGCTTTTGGGGGTCCTGGCTGCGTGGGGCTCAGGCACCTCTCCTAACCGTTGGTGTGCCACAGGTGGCTGGCCACAGACAAGAGTTCTACCCCAATGGAGGTGGGGTGACCTGCACCCCCAGGCCTGGGCGCTGGGGTACTCCTGGAGGCGCCGGCGGGCAGACAAGACCCTTGTGACCCGGGCCTCAGTTCCCTCTTGTCATTAGCTCAGGCCCACGGGTCTCAGGGCCCCAGGCTCATCCCAGGCAGGGGCTGGACGTCAGGGACTGGTTCCAGACAGCTCCCTCTGCCTTCTGCCCTCCTGGCCAGTGCCCAGCACCCTGTCCCGAGGAGCCAGTGACACTTGGGTTGCCCCCATCTTGCAGGGTTGTGGAATTTGGGGGTAATCGATGCCCAGCCTGTCATTTCTGACCTCCTGCCAACCGGGGACAAGGGGACACAGCTGTGGCATTTGCTACCAGACTCCGGAAGGGAGGGCTTTGGCAGTCAAGGTCCACTGACCCCGCCATGCCCTCCGTTGGAAACTGCCCCTGCCCCTCTAGGGACTGGGCACTGATATATGCAAACCTGCCAGTCCAAGCCCTGTCCCACTCATGTCCCTCTTTCCCCCAGGCTGGCTCTGCCCCCACCCCCAGCATGTACATTGTGCTGTAGATGTCCCGTGGGCCGCACGCGTGGGTGCCCATGGCGGGCGGGGGCGGGCGCTCAGGGCGCACTCGGCCGGCCCCTGCCCATCCTCTCTGACGTGGACGCTATCGTCTGTGTACCTTTGCATCCTTTGTAATGAAACGTAATAAAAATACAATGTTTTCATCTCTGCCTCCTCCCCTTTTTTCCTGCCCTCTTCTCCCCTCTGGAGGATGAACTGTGGGTGTTGCAGGCGCACCAGGCAGGAGCCACACAGGGGCCACACACACAGACACAGACACACGGACACGCAGGCATGAGCCCCTCACACACACACCCCAGGATCCTGGGGCAGACGCCCCAGGAGAGTGAGTGGGATGCAGCAGGGCCGGACACTCCTAGTCAGGCTTCTAGGGCCCCAGCCAGTCACGGGGGGAGAGAGTGGCAGGCCCCCAACTCTCCCAAGGCCTGAGTTTGGGGTCCCTGGCCTCTCCTCAGAGGCTCGACCCTTCCATCTCCCCGCAGCAGAGACCACAGCCGGCTTGTTCCGCCACACACACACTTTATTTCGTCCTCTTTGAGCCCCTCTCCCTCCCCACCAGGCCAGCTGCCTCTTGGGGCCGGTGCCGATGGCCTCCCACAGTGAGGGCAGCCGTGAGGGTGGCCGTCATCCAGTGGCGGGTCCCCCACCTGTGTCCCTAGGCCTGCAGCAGCCTCTGGACCTCGTAGTCCTCAGGGATGGTGTCTGTGGAGAGAGGGTAAGCAGGTGAGGGGGGGTGAGGCTGGGCGGTATGGACTCCCCACCTTCCCCAACAGGGTCGTCTTACCATTGCAGCGGTAGCGCAGGTTGGCCCAGATGATGTTCTCCTGGGAGAAGCAGAAGACTCCCAAGCGGCCTCCCCGCATGGTCGTGTCCAGGACCACATTGCTGTCCGCAACCAGCTCCGGGCCCTCGTAGAACCTCACTCTGCGGAGAAGGAACAGACTGTGATTCGGGGCCCTGGGCCAGGTGCCTCCTCCCCTCTCAGAGCTTCAGCATCCTGCCCCATGAGCTAGGCCCCCTCCTCTCTAGGAGAGGGGGCCATATGTCTCCCTGCCTGGGCCATGCTCAGGGCAGAGGGGGCTCCTGACCTGAGCCTCAGTTTCCCTGTGTGAGAGGATGGACATCTAGGGCCCTGCACACAGTAGGTGCTAAGCGTAGCGCCTGATCTTCCTGGCAGTGTAGAGTGGGGATTGAGAAACCAGGAGTGAGTGAGACCCCCCTACTGCTGTGTGCAGAGTCCAGAACCACCGGACCCTTGAGCCCAGACCACCCAAACTGGCCCCGCCTTTTCTGAGTCCAGGCTCCCCCATGTCTCACCTCTCCTCTGGCCCTGCCCCCTGAGCAGCTCCCTGCACGGCCTGGCCCCTCCCCATGTCCTGGGACGGGTGTCATGCCCTAGGGCCAGACAGTTATTTCTAAATGCCTGTATTATTCCCATTTTACAGATAAGGGGACCGAGGCCCCCTGAAGCACTCCCCCTTTCCCTCAAGAGCCAGGATAGAGCAGGGACTCCGGGCCCCCTGGCAGAGGGCGGGTTCCCACCTGATGTAGCCCACTTGGGGCCGGTGCTGCAGGAACCAGCGATAGGACGTCTTGTCCTTCCAGCCCACATTGCGGGGGTCCTTCCACAGCAGCCGCACCTGTGACTCTGTGTCCCCCGTGTGCCACAGTGCATTCCGAAGCTGCTCCCCAGGGCCTGTGGAGGACTTCACGGCCTGCCACGCCGGAGAACAGGGGAGTGGGGGTCAGAGACCACACAGGCCACCAGAGCCCCCAGACAGGCAAGGAGCTGTGAGTCATAGAGGAGTGGTGGGGACCCCCAGTATGCCTGGATGGGAGACCCATGAGAAAGCCTTGGGAGCCACGAGGAGCTTTGCAGTCCGGCTGTAAGGGCAGCAGTGGTTTGTGGGATAAACTCGGAGTCTAGAGGACTTGGGGAATTCTAGGGTTTCAGTGAAATACTGGGGTCTGTGGGGCCTGCAGGAGGATTTGGAACCTGAGGGAAAGTTTGGGGCTCTGTGAGAGGGTTTTGGGGCTCACAGAGAGATTGGGGGATCCCGGGGGAGTGTTTGAGGGCCTGTGGGAGGAACTAGGTAGAAAGACTTCTAGGTCCATAGAATGAGGCCGGGGGCTGTAAGGCTTTGGGGATCTGTGGGAGGGTTTGGGGCCTCCGAGTTGGCACTGAGACCAAGAGTTCAGGTAGGGCCCAGCACCTTGAGCTGGATGCCAGGCTCCGCCACTGCACGGAAGGGGTTTGCCTGCCAGTATGTCTGCTCCATCTGCTTCCACATGACCACATAGAAGCTGGAGCTGTCCTGGTAGCCAAAGATGAAACCCGCGTAGTCGTCATCCGTGACCGTGTTCACGTGGAACGTGCCTTCAAAGTCCACGCCATTGAAGGCCGTGTAACCTGGGGAGAGGAAGGGACGCTAGCCCCTGCCGCACCGGGGCCCAGATCCGCCCCCGGCCCCGCCCCTCCAGAGTCCAGAACGTCCGACCCCTGAGCCCAGACCACCCAACCTGGCCCCGCCTTTCCTGAGTCCAGGCCCGCCCCGTCCCACCTCTCCTCTAGCCCCGCCCCCTGCACGGCCTGGCCCCTCCCCGTGTCTCACCCACACCCAGGCCAGGGTCGCTGTTCATCGTCTGCACGATCTCCATCCCCTGGTGGGGTTCAAAGGAAGAAGGGCCTCAGGCCAGCCGTGTGGGCCCTCGGCTCCCCGACCCTAGCTTAGGACCCGCTGTGGCGGTCCTGGGCTCCCCCCGCCTCCCGCCTGGGCCCCGCCTGCACCTGGTTGAGCACCACCCAGTTAGGGTCTATCTGCGCGTCGCCCTCGGGGTCCAGCACGACCGTCTGGAAGGCCCGGAAGTCGGTGAGGGTGACCTCAGCGTTCTCCGGACACACATCGATCTTGTCCACCACCTTGTCTGCATCAAAGTCCCCCTGGCACGCGTCGCCCACGCCGTCCCCTGAGAGGAGATGGGAGGCCCCCTCACCGTAGTAGAATCAGCTCCAGGCCCCGCCCCAGGCCTGGCCACGCCCACACAGGCTACCGGCCCTGCCCGCACCATGTCTCCAGCTCCGCTCACACGTGCCACTGGCCCCACCATGCCCACCCCAAATCTCACCCTAGTGGCTCCACACTAGCCCCATCCCCACCACAGGCCCTGCACCCTGCCTTACGGTCCACGTCTTCCTGGCCCGGGTTCGGCACCAGGCGGCAGTTGTCCCGACTGTCGGGGACCCCATCGTTGTCATCATCGTCGTCGCAGGCGTCACCCTGGCCATCGTGGTCTGAGTCCTGCTGGGCGCTGTTGGGCACTGTGGGGCAGTTGTCCCGCGAGTCCTGGTGCCCATCCCCATCCCTAGAGTGGGTGGGTGGGGCAGAGACAATGAGACCCCAGAAAGCTGGATCAAGGGCTGCCCACCCTGGGTGCCCACCTCAGCCCCAGACGTCCTCCTTACTGGTCTTGGTCGCTGTCACAAGCATCTCCCACAAAGTCGTGGTCCACATCCCTCTGTGGGCGGGGGAAGGTTGTAGATGTCCTTAATCAGGGCAGAAGAATTCAGAAGCCTCCCGCCCCCCCCCCTCCCAGTTCCAGAGCCAAGGTCCTTCCTGACGCAGAGGAACACCACCCCACCCCCCACAGGCTGCTGGGACTGGGCTGGAGTCTTGTTAATCAGCCTGGTGCTTACCCCAGGGGTCTGACCCAGCTGGGGTCTGGCCTGCCCTCACCTGGTCTGCGTTGCTCTTCTGAGGACAGTTGTCACAGGCATCCCCTACACCATCGCCATCACTGTCCTTCTGGTCTGAGTTGGGCACCCTGGGGCAGTTGTCCACTGCGTTGCGGATCTCTGCGGGAAGCAGGACAGAACAGGATCCCAAGATTAGGACGGGGCCAGGCTGACTTCAGCAGGGCAGATGCAGCCCTGGGGCTAGCTTGGGACAGAGTCCCACCCCATCTTTGGCTCCCAATAACAACAAAGTTAAACCAAGTATTCATGCCCAGTCGCCAGCCTCCTAGAGACTAAATGAATGGATGGCGGTGAGGGGACTAGCTCTGTGAATGCACCACCTCGAGTCTCTGCCCAGATGTAAAAATGGTACCTCCTCCGCCCTAAACCCCAGGCTCACGTCTCTGTCCTCTTATTTCCTCCCTGCAGCATCTAACACAGGGACCACCTTCCCCTCCTCCAAAAGTTCCTTCCTTTTCTCCTCGGCATCATATCCCAGCTTGCATTTTGCTGCCCGCCGGAGCACGGTCCACGGTCCCTGGAGCCCTAGGCGAGCACACCCCCTCCGGCTTCCAAAGGAGGCCGAGCCCCGCCCAGCCAAGCCCCGCCCCTTGGTGCCAGCCCTTCCCTCTCCTCTCCCCCCTGCCACAGAGCTCACGGTCGCCGTCTGTGTCGTCGTCGCAGGCGTCGCCTCGGCCGTCGTTATCCGTGTCCTTCTGATCGTCGTTCTTCTGGGACTGGCAGTTGTCGCATGCATCGCCCCACTTGTCGCCGTCCGCATTGCGCTGGTCTGGGTTCCGCACCAGCGGGCAGTTGTCCTAGAGGTCAGGGCCGGTTGGGAGTAGTCAGGCCTAGAAAGGCAAATGTCACTCCCCAGACTGTCCATCTCCGAGGCCCCGCCTCCTCTGCAGGGAACCCCCTAACCCTGTGGGACCCGTGAGATCAGCCTCTAAGGCCACACCCCTCACTCGAGCCAAGCCCCCATCTAGTCTCACCTAGGCCTCCGCTTTTGCCCCACCTTCTCGTTGAGGACGCCGTCCCCGTCGGCATCCGGGTCACAGGCGTCTCCGATGCCGTCGCGATCCACGTCCTCCTGCCCTGAGTTGGGCACCGTCACGCAGTTGTCCTAGGAGTGGGCGCGGCGGGCATGAGGGGCGCTGCCAGGGAGCCCCGCCCACCCTCATACCAGGCCTCGCCCTTCAGACCCCGCCCACCTTTCGGCACTGGCGCTCTGAGCAGCGCAGTTTCTCGTCGGGAAAGCCGTCCAAATCTGTGTCGCTGCCGCAGAAGACCCCGTTGCCAGCCCAGCCGACACCGCACTGCGGGTGGGGGAGTGAGTGGGTGCTCCGGCGTGGCCCCACCCCCGGACCCTCATCGTACGCCCCTCCTTGGCCCGCTCGCACTCACCACGCAGGATCGCGACCCATCACGCTCCAGGACGCAGTCGGCCTTCTCGTGGCACGGGCTGGGCGTGCCGTCGGGGCAGAAGCGCTGTGCGCGCCGACGGCAGCCTGATGCCTGGTCTCCCACGAAGCCGGGCTGGCACGGGCCGCACTGGAAGGAGCCCTGAGCCCGGGCCACAGGAGGTCAGCACCCCCCCCCCCCAACGCCTGACACTTCGCGTCCCATCCTCCATCTCTCAGTCCTTCCCCTCTCCTCCCAGGCCTTACCAGGGTATTGACGCATACGGAGTTGGGGACGCAGTTATGCTGCCCGGTCTCACACTCGTTAATGTCCGTGCAAACCTGGGTGGGAGGGAGGGCAGAGGTCACTGATCCTACGCAGATATCCCCAGACCTCCCACCCGGTTCACGTCTCCTCTGAACCCTACCTCTCCCCTACATCTTGCCTCCAAGCCCGACCATCCCTGACGTGGACCCTTAACTTGCTCTGTTCCCCAGACTCCGGTCCCTATGCCCTCCCGCTGGAGCGAGGTAGGTAAAGGCTGCGAGGCTGGAGGTCGAGTTTACTCAACAAAATGCCCCCCACCCCAACATGCTCCTCCTGGCTCCCCACCCCAACCCCCCACGGCCCTCACCTGCTTATTGGCCTTGGCGAAGGCCAGCCCCACGCCCTCGTGGGTGGGGCCGCTGTACCCCGGCGGGCAAGCCTCGCAGCGGAAGCCCGGACTGGTGTTGATGCAGCGGACGTGGGGGAAGCAGGGATGGGCGTTGCACTGGGGGAAGAAGGGTCCCGGAGGGTCAGAGGACGGACGTATAGCTGGGCCATCCCGAGAGAGGCTTCTCAGGGCTTATTGGGCTTGTACTTGTAAAGTTCAAGGGCCATCAGCTAGCTCTTGGGGGGCGGGGAGTGCCATGTGGGGCAGAGGCCACTGTCCCAGGGGTCACACACGGCTTTGCCTTGATGTGGGAAGGGGCAAGACCAGGCGGGGAACAGAGCGTGCCTGAGGGGATCTGTTCCTGGGACCCGGTGGGCTGGGTGCTCATGGGCGGGGGAAGACATTTTGAGGGCGGGCGTCCCCAGAGGAGGCGGGAAGTGGTCGTCGGGGCGTGCGTGCCCGGCGGTGAGGAGGCTGTCGGGGCGGGAGCCCCGCGGTGGTGGAAGGGTGGCTGGGGTCGGCGGCTCCTGGCGGTGAGGGGGGTCGTTGAGGCGGACGTCACCGGCTACGGAGGAAGTCGTCGGGATGGGCGTCCCAAGTGGAGAGGGGGGTAGTGGTGGGTGTCCCCCGGCGGTGGGGAGGTCGTCTGGACCTGCGCCCCTGGAGATGAGGGGGCTCCCCGGGAGAGCACCCCCAGCGGATGAGGAGTTCGTCGGGGCGGTGGGGAGCTGTGGGGTCACGCGTTGGGGGATGGTCTGGGCGGTGGTGACGGACGCACCTCGTTGACATCGGCGCAGTGCGAGCCGTTGCCGGTGAAGCCTGCGGGGCAGGGTCCGCAGCGCGGGCCGCTTGCTGTCTCGGTACAAGCCACGCCGGGGAAGCAGAAGCCGGGCGCGCACTGGCTTAGGGGCCTCACGCTCAGTCTGGGGGTGCGCGCGGGTTGCATCCCTGCGGGGGTGGGGCGGGAATGGTTAGGGTCACGCCCAGGGGTGGAGCCTGGGGGGGATGGCCCCTGAGGGCGTGGTGAGATCCTGGTTGTTCTGCGACCCCGCCTCGCACTGAGCGCTCTGCCCGCCAGGTCTCTCCAGTATCTGGATCTCTGCGCCCGGCCGTTTTTTGCTTCTCCCTCCGCGACTCTCCACCTCCCAGCATCTCTCGCAAGGTTTCTGGCACTTTTGGGGTCTCCCCCTCCCATAGTCTCTGTCTCCCCTTCCTGTTTCTCTCTCTCCATCCCTCATCCAATCTCTCCATCTCTGTCAGCCTCCATCTTCTCTCTTTTCCTCCCGGTCTGTCCTTCGCTCTCTGTCTCTGTCTCCCCATCTCTTCTCGCTCCCCCGCCGCCCAGTCTCTGCCGCCCCAGCTGCGCTCACCGCACGCGTCACACTCCATCACCGTGTTTTTCAGAAACGTGATCTCCTTGACCTTTGGTGCAAGGGGGATGGGGTGTGGTCAGCGGGTCCATCCCTCTCCTCCCCCGTCGGGTCTCCCCTCTCCCTCTCTCAAACTCCCTTCCCGAAGACCCACCCACCCGGCCCGGGCCCCCTCCCCACGGACTCCCTACCCCGAGATCCCTACTCTCCTAGCCCCTCTCTTCCTTCCCTGGGATTCCCTTCCCCCCTCACTGATCCCTACCCCTCTCCCGCGGAACCCCCTGTCCCTGGGACACCTCTTTTTCCTCTTTTCCATAACTCTGGGCCCTCTTCACCTCCACCAGGATCCCCTTCTCCAGTCCTCCCCCCACTCCTCCACACTCCCCTACCTCCGAGACCCCCTTCTCCTCTTCCAAGCCTCTCTGTGCCAAACCGGCACCCCCGTCCCCCCAACCCCGGCAGGCACCTGCTGCCGCAGCAGTTCCCGCACATCCTGCAGCGCCGCGTTGGTCTCCTGTAGTTCGCGTAGCATCTGCGGGCCCAGGTCTGCACCTGCGCTGACAGGGGGCGCTGGTGGGGCGTCGGGGACCGGAGACCCCCATCACCACCCCTCACACCGCCGCGGCAGGGACCCCTGACGCCCACCCCATTTCCTGAGCCTCTGCCCCGCTGCCTGCTTTCTCCGCCCCGCACGCCCCGGCGAACAGTCCCCGAATCCCAAGAAGCCGCGACCCCAGGCCTCCCGCGAGTCCTGTCCGCTTGGGGGTCAGGCGCGGCTTACCCAGCGGGATCTGCCCCTGGCCCGATGCGCCGAGGGCAGCCAGGGTGAGCAAGAGAACGCGGGCGGCGGTGAGGACCATGACTGCGGCGGGGAGCTGGACAGCGGCTCGCTCTCTGCCGCCCACGGGGCCCGCGTGTCCTATTTATGCCGGCGGCGCGGCCGGCCCCGGGGACGGCCCTCCGCGGCCCTGCCCAGCGTCCAGCCTCAAGGTAAACAGACGGCGCTGGCCTCCGCGTTCAAGGCCCCGCCCAGCGCAGCTGAACCCGGATCCGGCGGGGAAACTGAGTCACGGCAGGGGGGCTTGTGCGGGGGTTGGTGGGGCGGGGAATCAAGCGGGACCGCCCTCCAGCCCTCATTCGCTTATCTGAGTGATGGTTGTGTGCCAAGACTCGGGCATAGCTGGGAAGGAAGTGATCCCCACAGTGGCGCCCCTCAGCTCACACTTGGGGAAACTGAGTCAAGAGTGGCTAAAGGTTAGGACTCACCTCCTCCCCCAACCCCTTTCTGATCTCTCTCTGGGGTTCTCAAGCTGGTGAGTAGGGGAGGGGGGCAGCCTGGTCGCCCAGGGGCCGGAGCCCACTCAGTCTCCCAATCTGTGCACTGGGCTGTGTGTGTGTCCCTCCCCAGCAGGAGGGTGAGCAAATTAAAGGGCTGTGGCTGGAGGAGATCTGAGCGGGGGAGGCCCTGTGCTTCTGTTTGTCGAGACTTTGCCATACCATCCAAGCTCCAGTCCAGCTCTGTGGGAACAGCCTGTAATAAAAATAGAAATTACTGCTAATCAGGAAAATCCTCCCAGCCCAGCCATGCTCTTAAGCTACAAAACACCTCTGTTTTCTGGAGTTAACCCTCTTTGCCCCTACCCTCCAGCATTTGCAGCCTCTATTCTATAGGCAGGGGACGGAGGACTGAGGACCAGAGATGGGAAGTGACTAGCCTAGGGCCACTGAGAGGGGCAGGGATGAAGCCAGGGTAGGTTCCTTGCCAGATTTGTTCTCATGGGAGGCTGCAGAGAAGTCACTGAGGGCTTCCTGGAGGAGGTGGCAAGGAAACCTATAGGAAAGGAAGACTCAGATCAGCAGAGACAAAAAGGTGAGGACGGTTCTGGCAGAGCGAAGCATGTGGAGCTTGGAGGTGGGGAAATTTCAGGCACATTCATTATTCTCAAACATGCATTGAGAACCTACTGTGTGCTGTGTCCTGTGCAGGACGCTGAGGACACAGTGAACAAGCCGGACTAGGCCCCTCCCTTGTGGGGAACCCAGGGTGGTGGGGAAGCAGCTACATGTAATCATCCCAAGGGGCCAGGACTGTGGTGGGGGATGCACAGGCAGCAGTGGGAGCTCCAAGAAGGTGCCTGACCCAGCTTGGGGTGGCGGGGGGAGTCTGGGCAGGCTTCTTAGAGGAGGAGGGAACACCGAGCTAGGACCAGGAAAGTGAGGAGGCCATGCCCAGATAAAGAGATGGTGGAAAGGCATTCCAGGTAGAGGAACAGCATGTGAAAAGGCCCTGAGGCAAAAATGAGCCTGGTCTGATGGACAGATTGATCTCAGGGTAGAGAAATCTTGGGGCTCAGGAGAAGTAATACCAGTGGGGCAGGGCTTGCACTGTCTTCCAAGGGCAATGGGGAGCCACAGAGGGTGAGTGAGGAGTGGTGGGTCTGGAGGGGAGGCTGGGTAGGAACAGCCGATCCCAGCCTAGGCACTTCCAGTGAAGTGCCACAGACCCGTGCCCTGATGCCTGTGGCAGGGCCATGAGCTCACCTCCTGTTTTCCTTGGCGTCTGGCACACCTGGGGGCCGCTCCCGGTTGGTGCTGGAATTCTTGGGAAAACCACGGCTCCAGCAAGGGCTGTAGGCTTGCGTGTGCCTCATGCAGCTGGGACAAGGGCACATGGAAGACAGGCCCCCACCACAGGCTTGGCATGGGGCTGCGGCTTGGACACACGTGGCCTTGTTCACGGCCCGGCCATGAGGGGATGCAGGGAAGGACATTCTAGGCAGAGGGAATGGCAAAGGCAGAGGCCCTTAAGATGCCCCAGTCTGCAGATCAGACAACAGAGGCCTGGAGACATGGGCAATCTGGTTTCGTGCTCCTGCCTCCTAGATCCCATCGGCCCTGAAATCCCCCTTCCAAGCAGCAGCCCCCTCCTCCCACGCACACCTCAGCAGCCCCACATTACACAAGAACTCACTCTGGGTGTCCTTCCGGCCTTTGTACCTGCTGTCCCCCACCATCCCGAACACCTTCCTCCATCCTCCAAGTTCTGGCTCTGGCGCCCACTCCTTCAGGAAGACCTCCCTGCTCTTCTTGGGCAGGGCTTAGGGGCTGGTGCCTGTGTGACATTCTTCTAGGATGCCTGACAGAATATTTCTGGCAGAGAAAGTTGGGATGGCCTCACCCAGGGGACTGGAAATGTCTGTGTTTTGCTCTGTTCCTCCTACCCTGGGGGCCACTGGGCCTGCAAAGAGCACCTGCCATGATTAGTATAACATTGTTATTATTCCTTATAATTAATGTAATGTAATTACTATTAATAATAGTAACCCCTGCTACCACTGTACTTTAGGACAGACTCAGGAGCCACATGGCCTGGGTTCGAATGTCAGCCGGGCATAGCCTTGCTGTGTGACCTAAGGCAAGTTGCTTGACTTCTCTGTGCCTCGGTTTCCTCACCTAGAAAGTGGGAGTGATCACTGTTGAGAGGACTGAATGAGCTAACCCGTGCCCCGTGTCTGCCTCCTGTGTTAGCCTCATTATATAATCTGTAATTTATACACTATGTCACTTATACCTCAGATCATTCTTATTTACATTTCCCTCAGAGAAGGTATGAGACAACTCAAGGTCACACAGCCAGGATTAAAACAGGAGAAGACAGACCCCTAAGGCCTTCACACCACCCACTCTCTGCCCTTGGCCACAGATTCCAGACGAGAAATGCTAGCCCAGGCCCCTCATTAACTGTGAAAACTCTGCTACCCAGGACCTCCTGGCCTGAGCCCTTGGCTGGAGCCCCAAACAGCCCCCCTTCCCATGATGCTGGACCCAGTGGTTCCAGGAACCTGGCCAGGCTGGGGCAGAGAGGCTGATGCCTGTGTGATGGGGCCCCTGAGCCCTTCCTGGCAGAGTCCTGCTGGGCCGGGAGACATGTGGGCGCCCCCAGCTCCCCCAGCCGCCTCTCCTTGTGAATCCAGAGAGAAAGTATGTCGGGAAGGCAGCCGCCCTGCCCTGGGCGGGCCCCACCACAGGCCCAGGGTCTGGGGAATTCATTAGAACAGCAAGGGAGGCCACTTAGCCACTGCTGTATCCGCAGCTGAGGAGCCTGACCCAGCCTGCCTTGGATGGCCCAACTGGACCCATCTCTCCAGAAGGACCAAGCGGTGGGAAGAGGGGCAGGGGGACAGATAGGGTGCCGTCTGGGCACTGGAGTCTGGCAGACCCACCCTGACTTGCTCTGTGAATTTCAGCAAGCCCCGCCTCCCCCCTCCCACCCTCCATTTGCCTCGACTCTATTGTCATTCGGTCTTAGACTCTCCAAAAGTATGATAAAGAAAAGAAGAAAATAACAATAAATATAGTGACTACAATTTTATCGAGTAAGTGCCAAATGCTCGAAAACTTTTTGCCACATCACTTTTGTGGGTTTTCCTCTTTTGCCCACTCTCCCCGCAGCCTCAGGAGGCAGGAACTCATCATCGTGGGAGGCAGCAGGACACCGCCATGAAGGTCTTGGTCTCTGGCACCAGGACCCTGAGTTTCATATCCCAGCTCTGCTGTGCAACTTGAGACAAGTTGCTTAACATGGCTGTGTTTCACAGCAGCGGTGTGTGTGTGTGTGTGTGTGTTTCTTTTCTTTGGACAGGGTGGGGGAGGACACCTTCAAAAGTTTATTATAATGTAAATTTTTACTTCTTCAGTTTAGAGAATGGACCATGGAGTTGCCTTAGGAGAGAAAGGACTTCACTAGGAAGCGACTGGAATTTAACAACGTGTCATTCTATGGGCACTGATTTCTGAGAATGATTTTACACCACCATTATCTTCATAATTTTTCCAGGGATAACTGTGGCAGGACACATGGCTGCCCTGCTCTTTTCTCCTTCCCTCTCGCATTTAGTGAGAGTTTTGTAGGTAACAGCAAAACAAACCTGTGTCTGTGTTACACGGAGAGAGACTCCCTGCGGTCTCACTACAGCGGTCTCCTTCTCTCCCTCAGTCTGTCTGTCTGTCGGTCTGCCTCCCCGTCTAATGAAGTGAAAATTGGAAATTCTTAAAGTTTTTCTGCACTGTACCAGCAGCACTAAAAACCCAGGTGAAATGGGGACAATGAGAGCCCCGACTTCTTAGGCTCATCATGAGACCCAAATACATTAGTCCACGAAAAGCGCATTCAGCACTTTTTGATGCTGGTGGTTGCCAACGTTCCCCACTCTACAGATGGGCAAACTGAGGCTCAGTGTGGCAGGCTCGTCGTGCCTCCTCTATATGGGCACTGGATGCTCAGAGAGGGAAGACACACAGCCTTGTTGCGGGGAGAAGGCCCCCCACTCAGGTTTCTGTGGGCGGGTAGGCAGGAGAGATCACAGGAACGAGAGCCCTGCCCCCAATTCCTCCTCCCCCCTTCTCCAGCCCCCACCTCAGCTCATTAACAGGAGGCCCTTGTTCTACCCAGTGAAGGGCAGGAGGCCGAGGGTGAGGGCGGGGTGTGTTTACCCACTGGCCGCCTGGCAGGCAGAGGCCCAGGCTCCAATAGGCCAGTGGGAGAGGGAGGCTACCAGGCAGGGGAGAGCCCCAGCCCCGAAATGGGAGGACTGCATACAATTTGTGCCAAATAAATGCTTAGCAATCAATAGGATAAAACTAAATAACTCCATCCACTGCACAAGCATTGACCCCTTGCTGCACAGCCGATGGGAAGGAAGTGGTCTCAGCCTCTCAGCCCTGTGGTAGGTAGCCTCGAAGGTGGACAAGTGCACACAAGCTGCATGGAAGTAGGGGCTGGCTGGGCTGTGGAAACAGAGCCCAGGGGTCAGGGAGGCCACTCTGCAGTGGGATGTTAGTATCGAGACCTGAACAGGTGAACGGGTTCCAGCTGATGAGGGGTGTCCCGGGCAGAGGACACAGCAAGGGTGAAAGCCTGCGGGGAGGATGTGCCTGATGTATGGGAGGTTCAGCAGGGAGGCAGGTGTGGCTGGAGCAGAGGGGTGAGGGTGTGATGGAAGGGGAGAGGGCTGGGCGGGACAGAGCCGTGAACCATTTCGGGCTTCACGGGCCTCTCCAGCCCCATCTCTTTCTGCCCTCCAGGCCCTTCGTTGGACTGTGACTCTCCCTGGTCCACCTTCCCCTTTAACATCACTCACTCCTCTTTGTCCCAGCTGGGTTAGCAGCATCCTCTGGCCTCCAAAGTGCCCTATCATCTGTCGCAGCTCTGACCACACCGAATGGGCACAGATGGATTACATGGCTATGGGGCTGCATCCTTCACCACACTGAGTCCCACCATATCTCCAGCATCATACACGTGTTAGAATAAATGAATGATGGATGGACGGATGGTTAATGGGTGAGTAGATGGATGGATGGGTGGATTGATGGACAGATAGATGAGTGAGTGGGTAGATGGGTGGTTGGATGGGTAAACGGGTGAGTGGATGGACGGACTCACAGAAAGGAAGGCAGATGGACACATGAATGGATGGTTGGATAGATGATAGCTGGCTGGCTGGATCAGGGGATGGATGGATGGAGGGATGAATAGATGGGACGGCTAAATGAGTGGATTGATACACAGGCAGATGGGTGGGGAGATGGATGGATGGGTTGGTGGATACGTGGCTGGGTGGGTGGATGGGTGGATGATAGGTGGATGGATGTATCATAGACAGATGGTAGGATGGATGGATGAATGGATGGACGCCCCCTTGGGGCCTCTCTAGCTGTGTGACAAGCGCATTCAAAGGTCACTGTGAGAAGTCAGTCAGACAGTGAAAGTGAAGCACATAACAGGTGCCTCTGTCCAGTCTCTGTCTCCCTTGCCTTACATGAGACAAAGGAAAGTGAACTGGCCTGGCTCACTCTAGCCACACTGGCTGCCTCTCCCTGTGCCTCCCACTCTCAGGCTTCTCCCCACCCTAGGACCTTTGCACAGGCTGTGCCCTCCACCTGGAGCACTCTTCCTTCTGCCCTTTACCTGGCTGACCCCTATTTACCCTAACTTAAAGTTTACTCCCTCAGGCCGGACCAGGATGGCTGGCCTGTGTGTCCCTATTCTCACCCCACAGAAGGAGACTGACTACAGCAGCTGTTGGGATAGTCTGCGAGAGAGCTATGGGACGATGACAGCCACATGGAACCCTCTGGAAAAGGGGTGATGCCACTGTTGCTGCTGGCCCACATAGTGCTGGTGGAGGGGCGGTCATTGCAACACCCACCCCATGAGTTCTCTTGACTCTGTTTCCCGCTGGGTTAGATGATTTACCCTTTTCTAAAGTCACAAGTGGGGCTTCCCTGGTGGCGCAGTGGTTAAGAATCTGCCTGCCAATGCAGGGGACACGAGTTCGAGCCCTGGTCTGGGAAGATCCCACATGCCGCGGAGCAACTGAGCCCGTGCGCCACAACTACTGAGCCTGCGCTCTAGAGCCCGTGAGCCACAACTACTGAGCCCACGTGCAGCAATGACGACGCAATACAACCAAAAATAAAACCAAACAAACAAATAAATAAATTTATTTTTAAAAAGTAAAGTCAGGAAGTTCCAATGAATCCAAGAGTCACAAGACCACAGAACAAGGAGCCACAGAACTAAGGAACGACAGAGTCATAGCATTATGGGCTAACGGAGACATGGGACCACAGCATGCTAAAGCCATGGCACTGTGGGATCCTAGGGTGATATGGCCACCCGTCAACAGAAGCACAGAACCATGGGACGGTGGAAGCCACAGGAGCCCAGGGAGCCCGAGACACAACACTGGTGAGCCCCACATATGAGATGCCACAGGATGGAGTCTCAGAGGTGATCCCATCAGAATCACCCTGTCTGATCCACCCTGACCTGTTGGCACCTGTCCAGGGAGGCTCCCAGAGGCCACGGGAGCTCTGAGGTACTCTCTCCCTGCTCTCTGGGACAGCCACGGGAGAGAAGGACCACGCCATCGCCGATGCCTGGAGCCAGCCAGCCGCCAAACACTCGGCGAGTCCCTGTGGCCAGGGCCAAGCGAGGCTGTCCAGGTTCCAGGAAACAGCGCCAGCCTCCGGCCAGGCGCGCCGGGACGCCGAGTGCTCAGCAACAAGTGGAAAAAGAATCAACAAGTTCCTTCTGCATCCGTATCCTCTTAAAAGCCAACAGCAACACGACACGGAGGGGAGGCTGTATCCTGGCTGCGTTGCCTCCGGATGGCAGTAAACTGGTAAGCTGCCCCCCAGCGCTGGCCTCTGCCCAACACCAGGAGTCATAGCCCAGCTCGGATTCCACCAGACACATCCGGGTATTAATGAGCTCTCCCAGGACAGCAACTATTCACCCAGCAGACCCGGCACCTGACGCCCAGAATAACCAGTCTGTTTTGGAGAGGGGAAACCGAGGCCCAGAGGTGAACACCACTGGCCCGGGATCACAGAGGGCCGGAGCTGAGACCCGAACTCAGGGCTGTTGGATGCTAAGAGTGAGCTTGTCACCACCCCGCTGAGCCTCCTCTTGGGAGCCCTAACCCCCCTCCTCCTGAGGCCCCAGCCATTTGCTTCTAGATGTGACACAGCGTCGAAGGCAGGAGCACGGGCCTCAGCGATTTCTTCCCTTTGCTGAGCTCAGAGCACCTTGTTCACAGAGCTGCCACGGGGACGAAACATGATCATACATGATCAAAGATGAGTGCACGAGCTTCCCTGGTGGCGCAGTGGTTGAGAGTCCGCCTGCCGATGCAGGGGACACGGGTTCGTGCCCCGGTCCAGGAGGATCCCACATGCCGTGGAGCGGCTGGGCCCGTGAGCCATGGCCACTGAGCCTGCGCGTCCGGAGCCTGTTGCTCCGCAACGGGAGGGGCCACAACAGTGAGAGGCCCGTGTACTGCAAAAAAAAAAAAAAAAAAAAAAGATGAGTGCACACTGGGACCGCGTATTGCTGGCATGGAGGAACTTTCCCTTCCTCCCATTTTACAGATGGGAAAGCAGAGGGTCAGGGAGGGGATTCCAGCCTCCTGAGGCCCCCAGCACCTGCAGTGAGGGCTGTTCTCATCATGATGGGGACGAAGCAGCTGATTTTCTGAAATACCAGGTTACAGGGAGGGAAAGCCCATCCCTTGCTGCCTTACCTTAACGTCAGGGTTACCTTCAGCTATGGCTGGATCCAGAACCCCCAAATGATGCCTTCAGGATCTGTGTCTCTCTGTCAGCTGTCTTCTCCCTTTTCTAAAAAGAAAAAATTATGATAAAGTACACATTACATAAAATTTATAATTTCAACAATTTTAAAGTGTACAGTTCAGTAGTTTTTAGTACATTGGTGATGTCATGCAATCATCACCTCTATCTAGTTCGAAAACATTTTCATCTTCTCCCAAAAGGAAACCCCGTTCCCCTTATCAGTCACTCCCGTTCCCCCTACCCCCAACCCCTGGTAACCACTCATCTGCTTTTCTGTCTCTACGGATTTGCCTGTTCTAGACATTTCATATAAATGGAATCATACACCATGTGTCCTTTTGCGTCTGGCTTCTCTCACTCAGTTTGTCTACAGGGTTCATCATTTTGTTTATCCATTCAGCAGTTGATGGACATTTGGGTTGTTTCCACCTTTTAACTATTGTGAATAAATAACCCTGTGAACATGTGTGTGCAAGTTTTTGTTTGAACACCTGTTTTCAATTGGGTGTATACCTAGAGTGAAATTGCTGGATCTTGTGATCATAAGATGATGAACTATGTTTCACTTTCAGAGGAACAACCACACATTGTTTTCCACAGCGGCTGCAACATTTGACACTCCCACCAGCCATGCACAAGGGTTTCAGTTTCTCCGCATCCTTGCCAATGCCGTTTTTTTAGATTTTTTTTTTATTATGGCCATCCTAGTGGATGTGAGGTGATGTCTCTTTGTGGAAGCAGAGCACCCTGCTAGGCCCAGTAGAGATCTCAGGGCTGAGGCTCACTGGCCCAGCTCAGGTTCCATGCCCTTCCCGGAACCAGTCACTGTGGTCTGTAGATGGAAGGTTTTGACTGGACAGGCCAGGGGCTTAAGTCATCCTCTCGAGGTGGGGAAGGGGGTAAGCCCCCAGCTGGATGCCACCAGATGCAAATAATGGAGACTGGATCCGCCACCTGCCTCCTGCCTTAGTGATCATTCTGGATTACAGGTTGCCGGACACCACCTGCTTTAATGGAGGTGATCCTGGCAGTATGCCAAGCCTCCATCGTCTGCCTCCATCTCCAAACGCTACATTCAAGGCCCCTCTTGTTACCTTCTGCCTGCAGGAATGGTGGTGGTCCCAGCTCTGGCCCAGGCTTTCCCTGGAAGGCTGCTGCTGGGGGAAGCTCCAGGCCCAGCCAAGGCCCTTCCTTAGTTTGCTGGCCTCTTGACCTCCCCTGGGTACCAGGCAACCTTGAACATCACAAGGAAACAGGCTTTGCCCGGGACGGCTGCCGTCGCCAACGTGTTATTTCCAAATGGCTGGCAGGTGGCAAGAGGGGCCCACACTCACTAGTTTCTCACCCCATCACTCGTTTCAAGGCCGCTCAAGTGACGTTCATCTCCCTTGCTCCCCAGCCCCGCTTCAAGCCCCAGAGGGTTGAAATGGGGGAAATGCACAATCACAGGAAATCATCAAGTTCAGAGCTGTGACTATGATCCAGAGCTGGAAGGGAGGGAGGGAGGGAGCAAACAGAAGCCCAGAGAGGGCAAGACATTTGCTCAGGCCACACAGTACGTGAGGGGCAGATCTGATTTCAGTCTTCACCTTTTTTTTTCTTTCTTAAAAATTATGTTTTATTGTGGTAAAGACACATAACATAAAACTTTCCATCTTAATCAGTGCACAGTTTGGTGGCATGAAGTGTGTCCAGATTGTTGGGCAACCATCCCCACCATCCATCTCCAGAATACTTTCAGCTCGAAAAACTGAAACTCTGTCCCCATTAAGCAACACCCCAGCCCTCTCCCCGCCCCTGCCACCTGTCCCCACTTCTTAAGCCACACTTGAACCACTTCCTCCTAGTGACTGGGATCAAAAGACCAGAAAGTGATTCAACCCAGTTCCCACCCCACCTGATTTTAAACAGCTGACTTGTGCCCCTGATCTAGAAGATTTGGGACCGCTGGGATCTTGTCCGTGGGGCCCCAAGCTGGGTCATGAATGGTCCGAAATGAGCAAGCTGTCATGGTGATAATGGTGACTCCCTGAGGTGGGGCTGTTTTCCTCCCCATTGCAGAGATGGAAAACTGAGGCCCGGGAATGTGACAGCTGTTGTCTAGCGAACCCCACACCCCGTCCCGCTGGACTGGGAGGCCCTCTGGGCAGGGCTGGCCATGGCTCGTCTGAGGGGTTGGTCTCCAGTGCGTGGCCCTCGGCTGAGCACACAGCTGGTGCTTCGGGAGACCTTGAATGTGGGTGCGAGTCCAGAGCAATGCCCCCTTTTCCAGGTGGAAAACCGAGTCAACTTTCACGTCTAGAGAAATGCTGGGAGCCAGTCTTTTGCCCTCCTGACCCCTGCCCTCGCTCCTAAACAGGTCCCTGGGCGGGTCTCAGATCTGTGGGTTGGCGAGGGGCCTGGGGCCTGTTTTTCCACCCGGAGCTTGGGTTGACACCGGGAAGGGTGAGGCCTCGGTGCTGGGATTATTTTTCTAAACTTTACAGTTGCAGCCAGAGACACAAAGCTGAAACCGTCCTGCCCCCCACACCTGGCCGGGCCATGGCCAGAGAGGCCACACGGAGGCCGGACCCACTGGACGCCTGGATGCTGGGCCTCCCCAGACCGCACGGTCTCGGGGCTGCATCCAACTCCACATCTGGATTTCTCCACTTGGTCCCAGTTTCCAGCTGGAACAAAAGGACCCGGATGGGGAAAACTTGGGCCCTGCCTGCTTACACAAAGCTTGGGGTTTTAGGGCTCGGGCCACGCCCCGGCCTGCCTCTCCCTGGTGGACCCGGTCCAGGCTTGGACGTCAAAGGCCGCTCTTCGCCCACAAGGTCCACAGTTCCATCTGGAGCTCGACCAGCCTGGCCCAGGCATGTGATTCCAACCAGACACCTTGACCGCACGGCCAAGGCACAGCCGTTGGTACCCTGATGTCATCTCTCCAAGGCTTTCTGTCTCAGGCAATGGTCCCACCATCCATTCCATGCTGGGCCTGAGACCTGGGCAGCATCTGAGGCTCCTCCCTCCCACCCCCCACCCCCTGCCATGTTCAGTTTGTCAGCAGCTCTTGTCCCCTCGGCCTCCAAAACATACAAATCCAAACACTTTGCCCCTCCCAGCAGCCCAGCCCTGGTTTCCACCCCGCTGACTCCTGCCCGGACACTGCCCCCCATTCCCCAGGGTAACCACAGGGGATGTCTCAAATTCATAAATCAGATCATGTTCCTCTCTGGCTCACACACCCTCCATGGCTCCCTATTACTCTCAGAATAAATTCCACCTCCTCTCTGTGTCCTGCAAGGCCCCACACAATCTGACCTCATCCCATCCCTCCTGCCTGTCTCCTCCTTCCCTCACTCTGCTCCAGTCACACTGGCTTCCTCACTGTTCTGCCAACAGCCACGCCCTTTCCCACCCCAGGGCCTTTGCACAAGCCATCCTTTCTGTCTGAAATTCTCATTCTCCATTTTTACACGGTACTTTCCTGTCCTTCAGATCTCAGCTTAAATATCACCAACCTCAGGAGGCCTCCCCAACCCCTGAACAAAAATACCTTCACTCAACTTTCTTCCAAACACTCTTCACTCTTTGAAAATATCTTCTTTGTGTGTATGTTCATACAAACTGTATTTTACCCACAGCATGTACCATCATGCCCAGCCCATAGTAGGTGGGGTCCTGTCTTCTAGGGGACCTAGAGCCCCAATGACAAGGTTTGAGAAACATCTACCCCTCTGAGTCCCCCTGACCTCCCCCAGCAATGCCCCAGGATTTATAGTCAAGAACTTCACCCTCAATACATGCCAGTGTGGGCAAAGGCCGGAGGGGACGAGAACAAGGCAGTGTTCCTGGAGCTGGCTGTGGTGGGGCCCAGCTCACATGGGGGCAGGGGACACAGGGCGATACAACTAGACAGGCCAGACTTGGATTCCATCCTGGGACAATAGGGAGCCATGGGAGGTGTGTGGACCCCATTGCCCTGTGCTGGGCACCGGGAGGTTCCTTCCTCAGACGTCAGCACCCTGTGGGTTGTTCATGTTTGCTGGGAACATCTCGAAGCAGCTTTATACGAATTCCTGTGGAGAACTGTCTCCGACTGGTGAGGCCACGCACCACCTCCGTCACCACAGGACTCAGGGAGGTCTGTCGGTCTGCAGGAGCCTCCCAGACCCAGATAACGTGCTGACAGCCACCTGGCCCTGCCTGGGCCCCTCAGCCTCCCCCAAGAACAGCAAGGTCCCCCCAAGGCCCTAGGCCTGGCTACCCCTTCCAGACCCTTCGTGGATGCCAAAGACCTCTCTCCTTATTCCCCTGGAATTTTCCTCACAGGCCCTGCCAACGCCTCCAGGAATATATTAAAAGAAAATGTTTCCAGTCCGAGCAGGACTGTTTTATGGTTCTCGGGGCTGGGAGTCTGACTGCAGAGTGGAAAGGCCTCGTCACGACGCTGTTCCTTCTGCAGAACGGCTTCGACCCTGCTTGCCTCCTGTACCCTCCTTAGAGGCCTGGGCTCTGCAGGGATTTCCTAGCCAAGCAAAGTCCCCCTCACCCCCTTCCCCCAGACTGGGGAGAAATTCTCCAGCAAAATAGAGGCTCAGGATAAAGCCTGGAGCTAATACATTTTCCAACATTTATTCATTCAACAAACGCCTGCTGTGCTCCTACTGTGTGGTCTCCTTCGGGTGCTGGGGACACAGCAGGAACAAGTGGGACCTGTCCTGCCCTAGGGTGGGGACCAGAATCAGGTGGGAAGTGGCACTAGAGTACCCCCAGGTCACAGGTCTATAAAGGTGGGCAGGGAAGGTGGCAGCTTGCCTGAGACGGGGCAGGGAATAAGCAAAGGGGCAGAGATCAACATAGGCAGAGCAGTTCCAAAGATGCCTTTCTTTTGTCTAATTGAGGTGAAATTCCCAAAATGTAGAAATCACCATTTTAAAGTGAACCATTCAGTGGAATTTAGTACATTCACAGTGTTATGCAACCGTCACCTGTATCTCATTCCAGAACTTTTTCATCATCCCAGAAAGAAACCTTCATCCATTGACAGTCACTCCCACCTGACTCTCCAGCCCCTGGCAACGACTGATCTGCCTTCTACCTCTGTGAATTTGCCTGTTTGGACATTTCACGTAAATAGGGTCATACAATCTGCGGCCTTTGTGTCTGGCGTCTTTCACTTAGCGTAATGGTTTCCAAGTTCATCCACGATGTAGGGTGTGTCAGAGCTTCATCCCCTTTTACAGTTGTGTAATATTCCACTGTACAGTTGTACCATGTTTCGTTAGTGGACATTTGGGTTGTTTCCACTTTTGGCAACTGTGACTAGTGTTGCGCTGGTCCTGGACTTTTGTTTGCAGGGAGTTTTAAATTTTTTATATTTAAAAGTATTTTATTCATTTATTTATTTTTGGCTGAGTTGGGTCTTAGTTGCGGCACGCAGGATCTCTTTTTTGCAGTGTGCGGGCTTTTCTCTCGTTGTGGCACATGCAGGCTTAGTTGCCCCGTGGCATGTGGAATCTTAGTTCCCCGACCAGGGATGCAACCTGCGTCCCCTGCGTTGGAAGATGGATTCTTAACCACTGGACCACCAGGGAAATCCCTGTAGGGAGTTTTTCAAATTACAGATTCTATTTCACTGCTAGTGATCGGTCTGTTCAAATTATCTATTGCTTCTTGATTCAATTTTGGTGGCCTGTACGTTTCTAGAAACTTGTCCATTTCTTCTAGGTTGTCGAATTTGTTGGCATAGGTATTCTCTTATTTTTTTTGTATTTCTGTGGTATCGGTTGTCATTTCTCCTTTTTCATTTCTTATTTTGTTTATTTGGGGCCTCTCTCTTTTTTTCGTGGTGAGCCTGGCCAGAGGTTTGTCAATTTTGTTTACCCTTTCAAAGAACTAGCTCTTGGTTTTATCGATTTTCTTCTAGTTTTTAATTTCTATTTTATTTATTTCCGCTTCGATCTTCATTATTTCCTTATGTCTGCTGACTTTAGGTTTTGTTTGTTCTTTTTCTAATTGTTTTAGGTGGTAGGTTAGTTTGTTTATTGCAGATTTTTCTTGTTTTTTGAGGAAGGCCTGTTCACTATGAACTTTGCTATAAGAACTGTTTTTGCTTCATCGCGTGGATTTTGTATGGCTGTGATTTCATTGTTATTTGTTTCCAGGTATTTTTAATTTCATTGTTGACCCATTTTTTTTTTAAATGTCCCTTAGACATTCCCATCACCCCCAGAGGAAACCCAGTCCCCATGAGCAGTCCCTCCCATTCTCCTCTCCCAGCCCCTGGCAACCACTAATCTACTTTCTGTCTCTATGGATTTGTCTGTGGTGGACATTTCGCGTACATGGATCCTTACATTATGAGGGGTTTTGTGGCTGGTTTCCCCCAGTCAGCATGATGTTTTCAAGGTGACTCTATTTTCAATTTATTTTTACTTCATTTTGCTGAAATATGTTAAAGCACTCCCAGGCCTCGGGTCATTTCTCTGTTTCTCTGCCACGTGGCTCCAGAAATGATGGGGATTTTCATAGGCACCCACGATGCATCATGCATCTCCCCGTTTCCCCAGCTGTCTCAAAAGATGACTTTTTTACAGTTGGTGTATTAGAATCAGGTTCCAAACAACATCCGTATTTGGTTGTTGTCTCCCTTAAGTCTCTTTTTATCCCCTCTCTCTCTTTTTTATTAATTGTGGTAGAATAACATAAAAATTTAACATCTTAACCATTTCTTTCAAATTTTTTTTTGGCAGTGCCATGCGGCTTGCAGGATCTTAGTGCCCCGACCAGGGATCGAACCCGGGCCCCCTGCAGCGGAAGCGTGGAGTCCTAACCACTGGACCGCCAGGGAAGTCCCCATCTGAACCTTTTTTTTTTTTTTTTTTTTTTTCGGTACACGGGCCTCTCACTGTTGTGGCCTCTCCCGTTGCAGAGCAACAGGCTCTGGACGCGCAGGCTCAGCGGCCATGGCTCACGGACCCAGCCGCTCCGCGACATGTGGGATCTTCCCGGACCGGGGCACGAACCCGTGTCCCCTGCATCGGCAGGCGGACTCCCAACCACTGCGCCACCAGGGAAGCCCCAGAATCTCCTTCTTTTTAAGGCTAAATAATATTCCATTGTGTGGCTACACCACATTTGGCTTATCCAGTCATCTGTCGATGGACATTTGGGTTGTTTCTACCTTTTGCCTTCTGTGAATGTTGCTGCGGTGAGCACAGGTGTGCAAGCATCCATTCAAGTCCCTGCTTTCGCTTCTTGTTGAAGGCGTTTTGTCCAGGAACCAGAATGTAAGACCAGAGGAACGAGAGTGCACTGACTTGGGGGGCACCTTCTTGGGACACGTTAAATCTTGGGATTTAACATCCCGGCAAGGACTCAGAGGATGATGGGCCAGCTGGGTTGCTGAAATGGCTCTTAGAAGCCTGGAGAAAGCGCTGGCCCAGGCTGAGAGGCGTGGAATTACCTGGGTGAGCTGTCCTGGCAGCGGCTGAGGGCAGTGGAAGCATACGTGGAAGCATCCCAGAGGATGGTGTCCCGTGGGAGGACCCAGAGGGCACAGCATCTCCCAAGGCTGTCAGAGAGACATGCCAGCGCCAAGAGGGAGCTGGGTAGTGGTGTCTTCTGCAGGTGGTCACAGAGCCGTGGACACGATGCTCCAAGTACGAGGTTGGGTGGGCACTTCACCACCAAGAGCCAGAACCCTCAATTATTCTAAGACAGTACCATGGTTTCACATGTCAGCTTGTTTAGTTTTACATGTCAACTTGGCTAGACTGTGCCCAGTCATCCCTTAAGCCCCAGTCTAGGGGTAGCAGTGGAGTATCTTGTAGAAGTGTTTCACTTCCATATCCAGTTGACCCTAAATAATCAGGGTGGGTCTCATCCAGTCAGCTGAGACGATTTATGAGCAAAACTAAGGTTTCCCCAAGGACGGAGAAACTCCACTTTGTCCAAGATAAACAAAGCCAGACCCTAGTTAAAGTGGTCAGGACAAACTTATGGTTACCAAAGGTGCAGGGCTGGGGGCAAATTAGGGGTATGAGGTTAACAGATACTAACTACTATACAGAAAATAGGTAAGCAGCAGGATGTACTGGATATCACAGGAAGTTACACCCAATATCTTGCAATAACCTGTAATGTAACGTAATTTGCAAAAAAAAAAAAAAAAAAGAAAAGCCAACGAAACACCCTGAATCACTATGCCATATGCCTGAAACTAACACGACATTGTAAATCGACTATACTTCAATCAAAAATAAATAAAGCGGTCGGGGAGATTTTAATCCATAACATACTATTGCCATAAGGAAAAAGATTCAATGTGGAGCGAACTCAACTTTGATTTGGCTTTCTAAAGGGAGAATGAGGGAATGGAAGTGGGGGGTGAAGGGGGGCTCTGTAGAGGCAGGGAAGTAAAAATGACAAAAAGCAGGAAGGAAGGATTGTTCCACGTGAGACCCATCTAGGTTTGCCAACTGATGCTTCTCAAAGTTTGGCCTCCACCCTCCCACCGAGGCTGAGAGACCGGGGTGCCATCTCCAAGAGCTGACTGGAACAAATGGTCAATTCTTTTGGCAGCCCTGAGTTTTCTCAGGCAGGTACTTTAAGAGGGGCTGGGGTCGGGACTTCCAGCGGTTAAGACTCTGCAATCCCGGGGGGAGCAGGGGGTCCGGGTTCGATCCCTGGTCGGGAAACAAAGAGTCCGCATGCCGCAACTAAAGATCCTGCACACGGCAACTAAGACCCGGCACAGCCAAATAAATAAATAAATATTAAAAAAAGGAAAAAAAAGAGGGGCTAGGGTCATCCTAGGGAAGCGACCTTGAGCCATTGGATACCACATTAGTTCAAGTCGTTATAGGCCAAGATTGGAGCCTAGTTGAGAAGAGGGCTCGGAGGAGTTGGGCTTGAGTTTGGTCAAGGAGACCAATTTTTTGGCTCCTGCCTGAACCCCCAGTCTGCCAGTCTGGATTTCGAACTCACCAGCCCCCATGATTGCATAAGCCAATTCCTCACAATACGTCTTTTGATGTATACATGTCCTGATAGCTCCATCTCTGGGAGAAACTGGCTGATACAGCCAGGCAAGGTGGAAGGGGGCTTGACCCCAGCGAGCTGTGGAGATGATTAATAAGACTAATAGAATATCCCTGGGGTGAGATGGATGGGCAGCTACCAAGGATACCGCATCATTAACAGCCACGATCTGAAAGCACAAGAACAGAGGAAAGGGATGCTGAGTCTCAATCCCTTTGCCCAGTTCCCAGACCCGAGCTGGCCTGAAGAGCTGGTCAGGTGCGAGGAGGGAGGACTCTGGAATGTTCTCTCCTTGACAAATCCTCAGTCCTCTTTGTCACAGCGACCTGTGGTCCTGTACTCAAGTGGCCGTCCACTGCAGAACCTGGATGCCCAGACATTTTGAGGACTCTCAGACACAGGGTCTGAGCTGACACTGATACTCAGAAACCAGTGAGTCACCACCCCACCCGCAGACAGAGGGCTGGGGGGCCAGATAAAGAATAAAGTCCTGGAGAAAGTCTAGCTCATGGTGGACCAGCTCAGCGGTCCCTGAGTATACAACAAGTAGAGCTGATGAGAACAGATATGCTTGGAAGTTGGAGGAACTTCCTCTCACTGTTGAGGCCCGAAGGATAAGAGTGGGGAAGGCCACAAGAAGCCTCTAAATCTGTCCCCACATGCAGCCAAGTCGTAAAACACAAACAAGATCACATCCATAGAGATCCGCCACCATCAAAGGACGCAGGGGAGGGTCCCTGTCACATCTCTGTTTAATTCTCCAATCAAATTCTCCAGTCCGCCTCTGAGGATACCAGATGGGCCCTGGAGAATGACCATGGACTTCCTCAGGTCTGACCAAGTGGGTGCTCTATCCAGCTGCTGTGTAGAGGGGGTGGTCCTGACAGAGCTTATTCCTGAGGCTTCAGCTATGTCGCCTGTGGCCACTGGTTTGGCGGATGCATTCTTTTCTATTCTGATTAGAAAGAAGGACCAGAAACAGTTCACATTCCCACAAGATAGACAGGATACGCATTTACAGTTTTGCCCCAGGGCTAGGATTGCCCGAAAAGCTACAGATGCCCATTCTGTTTGGGGAGGTGATGAAAAAGTTCTGGAACTAAATAGTGATGGTGGTTACACAACAGGGTGAATGTACTAAATGGCAATGAATTTGCACACTTAAAAGTGGTTGAAACGGTAACTTTATGTATATTTTACTGCAATTAAGAAACAAACAGGACTTCCCGGGTGGCACAGTGGTTAAGAACCTGCCTGCTAATGCAGGGGACATGGGTTTGAGCCCTGGTCTGGGAAGATCCCACATGCTGCGGAGCAGCTAAGCCCGTGCGCCACGACTACTGAGCCTGTGGTCTAGAGCCCACGAGCCAGAACTACTGAGCCCACGCGCCTAGAGCCTGTGCTCCGCAACAAGAGATGCCACCGCAGTGAGAAGCCTGCGCACCCCATGAAGAGTAGTCCCCGCTCGCCACAACTAGAGAAAGCCTGTACACAGCAACGAGGACCCAACACAGCCAAAAATAAATAAATAAAATAAATAAATTTATATAAAACAGGCAAACAAACAAAAATATAGGATGCACCGTTGAATTTGAATTCAGATCAACAATGAATAAATTTTTAGGATAAGTATGTACCAAATATTACGTGGAAAATACTTATCCTAAAAATTTATTTGCTGCTCAGCATGAGGAAATGCAAATCAAAGCCACAATGAGGACTTCTCTGGTGGCACAGTGGTTAAGAATCCGCCTGCCAATGCAGGGGACACAGGTTCGATCCCTGGTCTGGGAAGATCCCACATGCCGCGGAGTAGCTAAGCCCGTGTGCCACGACCACTGAGCCCGCGCTCTAGAGCCTGTGAGCCACAACTACTAAGCCCATGCGCCACAACTACTGAAGCCCACGCGCCTAGAACCTGTGCTCTGCAACAAGAGAAGCCACCGCAATAAGACCGCGCACGCAGCAAAGAGTAGACCCAGCTCGCCCCAACTGGAGAAAGCCCGCGCGCAGCAACGAAAACGCAACGCAGCCAAAAACAAACAAACAAATAAATAAATATTTTTCGAGAACCACAATGAGATATCACCTCATCTCCACTAGAATGACTACTATTAAAAACACAAAACAAAACACAAAATAACAAGTGTTAGTGAGGATGTGGAGAAACAGGAACCCTTGTGCACTGTTGGTGGGAATGTAAAATGGTGCACAGTATGACAATTCCTCAAAAAATTGGAAATAGAATTATGATATGAGCCAGCATTTCCACTTCTGCGTACATTCCCCAAAGAATTGAAAGCAGGGACTCAAAGAGGTATTTGTACACCCATAATCATAGCAGCATTGTTCATGACGGCCAAAAGGTAGAAGTAACCCAAGTGGCCATTGACGTGTGGATGGTTAAATAAAATTGGAGTATATCTATACAATGGAATATTATTCAGCCTTAAAAGGAAGAAAATTCTGAGACATTGATGAACCTTGAGGACATTATGCTAAGTGAAAGAAGACAGACACAAAAAGACAAACATTGTATGATCTCACTTATATGAGGTCCCTAGAGTAATCAGAGACAGGAAGTAGAATGGTGGGTGCCAAGGGCTGGGGGAGCGGGAATGGTGAGTTAGTGTTTAATGGGCACAGAATTTCAGTTTGGGAAGAGAACAGAGTTCTCGAGATGGATGGTGGTGACGTTTGCACAGCAATAATGTATTTAACACTACTGAACTATACACTTAAACACGGCTAGAATGGTAAATTTTATGCTGTGTGTATTTTAGCACAATAAAAAATTTTAAAATAAAATTATTTGCTGCTTATGTAAAATTCAAATTTAACTGAATGTCCTTTTTTTTTTTTTTTTTAAAAAAAAAAACGTTTTTTCTGGGTGTGTGTTTGTCTTGATGAATCTGGCATGCCTACACCCAGAGGCATTTTAGCTCTCCCACTTGGGTCTGTGTGGTGGGTTGCTTGGCACACAGGTGTGAACCAATGGCTGCAGTATAGCCTCATGCAGGGGTCGCCCCAAAGGATGGTGGAGGGGTGTTCTCCCCCATGGGCAGAGCTGTGAGAGAGTCCCTGACTAGCCACTCTGTGGGACGGAGAGGTGACCTGAGGTGAGAGTATACACAGATTCCTGGGCCAAGGCCAGGAAGATCAGGACTTCCCTGGTGGCACAGCGGTTAAGAATTCACCTGCCAGTGCAGGGGACATGGGTTCGAGCCCTGGTCCGGGAAAATCCCACATGCCGCGGAGCAACTAAGCCAGTGTGCCACAACTACTGAACCCGTGTGCCACAACACTGAAGCCCGCGCATCTAGAGCCCATGCTCCGCAACAATGAGAAGCCCACGCACTGCAACGAAGAATAGCCCCCTCTCTCCGCAACTAGAGAAAGGCGTGTGCAGCAACAAAGACCCAATGCAGGCATAAATAAATAAATAAATAAATAAATAAATAAATAAATAAACAGACTAATTAATGAATGAATTTTTTTTAAAAAAAAGATCTGGAAGATCAAAGACTCTGGGGTAGAGCCATCAATGGACAATCAGGTGTGGACTGAAACACGAGGATTTCTGTTTTTTGGGGGGTTTTTTGCAGTACGCGGGCCTCTCACTGCTGTGGCCTCTCCCATTGCGGAGCACAGGCTCTGGACACGCAGGCTCAGCGGCCATGGCTCACGGGCCCAGCCACTCCGCGGCGTGTGGGATCTTCCCAGACCGAGGCACGAACCTGTGTCCCCTGCATCGGCAGGCGGACTCTCAACCACTGCGCCACCAGGGAAGCCCTCCTTTACCTCTTGATGGTTAATTTCAAGTGTCAGTCTGGCTGGGCTAAGGGGTCCCTAGAGAGGTGGGAAAACATTATTTCTAGCTGCATCTGTGAGAGCATTTCTAAAGAGCTTAGCATTTGAATCAGAGGACTGAGTAAGGAAGTTTACCCTCACCGGTATGGGTGGGCATCACCCACTCCAGTAAGGACCTGAACAAAGCAAAAACTTGGAGCAAGGGTGAATTTGCTCTCTCTCTGTTAAGCTGGGCTCTCCATCTTCTCCTGCCCCCAGACATCAACACCCTGGTTTTCAAGCTTTGGGACTCAGCTGGAACTTCCACCATCAGCTCCCCTGGTCTCTGGGTTTGATTTTTTTTTTTTTTTTTTTTTTTTTGCGGTACACGGGCCTCTCACTGTTGTGGCCTCTCCCGTTGCGGAGCACAGGCTCTGAACGTGCAGGCTCAGCGGCCATGGCTCACGGGTCCAGCCGCTCTGCGGCATGTGGGATCTTCCCGGACCGGGGCACGAACCCGTGTCCCCTGCATCGGCAGGCGGACTCTCAACCACTGCGCCACCAGGGAAGCCCTGGTCTCTGGGTTTGGACTGACCTACACCACTAGCTTTCCTGGGCTCCAGCTTGCCCATGGAAGATTGTGGGACTTCTTAGTTTCCATAATCACGTAAGCCTCGTGATAAATCTCTTTCTATACATCTATATGTAACCGACTGGTTCTGCTTCTCTGGGGAATCTTGACTCATACATGAAGGATTTGATTTTGCCCCATTTGATGGGTGAGGAAAGCGTGCAGACAGCCTCCTAAATCAGGAAGAGGCTGGGTCAGGATTCAAACCCAGAACCCCCAGCCTTAAACCACCCACAGCGCTGCTGCCCCAGGCCCATCTGAGCATTCCATACCCAGACTCTGCCCAGCCTGGGGTGAGGGCACCCAGCACGCAGAGGTGCTCGGCGAACATGCACTGGGTAGCCGATGCCAGGCAGTCTCCACTCCTTCACTTGGGGATGCTGGGCTGCTGGTGTCCACAAACCCCTCTGATCTCCTGGGCCTCAAGCCTTGATGTGCAGGCCTAGCGGGCCATGCTGGCCTTGTGAATGTCACTGGGCCTTGAATTCACGTCCTGGGGACTTCAGTGTTGCCCAGGTCTGAGTGAGAAGTTGCCAGAGGGGCCCTGAGGAAGTGGCTTCACTCCTCGGAGTCTTGGATAACCCTCTGCAAGTGTAAGCGATAGTTTAGTGGGTAGAATGGTGGTCCCCCAAAGATATGTCTTCTCGGAACCTGTGAACGTAAACTTATTTGGAATAAGGGTCTTTGGAGGTGTCATTAAGTTGAAGAATCTCAAGATGAGATCATCCTGGATTATCTGGGTGGCCCTTAAATCCAATGACAAGTGTCCTTATAAGAGACAGAAGAAGAGGAGGAGGTGATGTAAAGACAGAGACTATAGTGATGTGGCCACAAGCCAAGGACGCCTGGAGCCCCCAGCAGCTGGAATTGACAAGGAAGGATCCTCCCCTAGAGCCCTCAAATGGAGTGTGACTATGCTGACACTTTGATTTAGGATTTCGGGCCTCCAGAACTGCAAGAGAATACATTTCTGTTGTTTTAAACCCCCTAGTTTGTGACACTTTGTTACAGCAGCTGCAGGAACCTCATGCAGTGTCCTCTAACTCACCTGTGATGATTCGGTTTCAGTTGGTCTGGTGGGTTTTATACTGTGCCCATCTTCTGGGCACATCTGGTCAGTGATTTGCAGTCACACATTTGACCCTGCAAGTGGCCCTGCACCCAGGTGTCCATCGACCCCTCAGGGAACTATTTACTTCTCTCTTCTCTTCTTTTTTCCTTCCCTTTCCTTTCCCTTTCCCCCTCCTTCCTTCCTTCCTTTCCTTCTTTCTTTCTTTCTTTCTTCCTTCCTTCCTTCCTTCCTTCTTTCCTTCCTTCCTTCCTTCCTTTCTTTCTTTCTTTCTTTCTTTCTTTCTTCCTTCCTTCCTTCCTTCCTTCCTTTCTCTCTTTTTCTAGCAGTAAAATATATGACAAAAAATTTACCCCTTTAAACTGCCACTTAGTATATTAACTATGTGTGCAGCCATCACCTCTTTCTCGTTCCAGAACATTCTCATCACCTCAAAAGGAAACCCTGTACCCACTAAGCAGTCACTCCCCGTCCCCCTCCCCCAGCCCCTGGCAACCATTAATCTGCTTTCTGTCTATGGATTTGCCTGTTCGGACATTTCGTACAAATGGAATCATATACTGTGTGGCCTTTCGTGTCTGGCTTCTTTCACTTGGCATAACGTTTTCGAGGTTCATCACATTGTAGCGTGTATCAGAACTTCATTCCTTTTTATGGCTGAGTAATATTCCACCGTACGGAGGCACCACCTTCTGTTTATCCATTCATCAGACACTTGGATTGTTTCTACCTCTTGGCGATTGTGACTAGTGCTGTTCTGAACATGTGTGTACAAACACCTCTTTGAGACCCTGCTTTCAACGCTTTTGCACATATACCCAGAAGTGAGATTTCTGGATCACACAGCATTTCAATGTTTAACTTTTTGAGGAACCGCCAAACTTTTCTGCAGCGACTACAGCATATCACGTTTTTACAAGTTGCAGCGCGTAAGGGTTGCGATTCCTCCACATCCTTGAACAACACTTGTTATTTTCCGTTTTGGATTGTGGCCCTCCTAGTGGGTGTGGCGTGGTCCATTTTCCTTCCCATCGTTTTGTCCCCTCCTCACACACTACACCAGTTACTGATTTCTGATGGCTTCTGCGTATCATCCACCTCCCTGCTCTGAAAGGCCACACAGCTATCTGTGATTTGGGGAGAATGACCTGGGTCGGACCCACTGGGAGGTGTTATTTAGTTTCCCAGCCCAACACCTTCTAAAACATCCATGGTGAATTCCACCCCAAATATATCCCAGCGTGCAGCGTCGTATGGGAATAGAAGAGGGTCCCTGGGGGCTGACTTCTTTTCTGGAGGCTTGCCACCCTCAGTGGCAGCCTTGAGTCTCTTTGGGAACCCAAGCTTTGAGGCCAGGCCAAAACCCACCTCTCCCGACACCCCAGCATACCCCCCCAAAAAGCAGCCTGTGGTTGAATTAGAATCAAGGTGGCCACCCACTGTCCCCCCCACCCAAGGCCTGCTGTGACCCATCGTCACCTTCAAAGAGGCTGTTCAGAGAGCAGAGGAAGGCTGTGAAATATACACACATGCCTATTTTTCTTTCCCCACCAGCATCGCCGGGGCTTTGGCCACATATCCATGTCCCACAAGAGGCTCCTTTGAAGAAAGAACGGGGCCGCGAGGGGGGCCCACAGAAACCCACAAGCGCCCACTGTTCCTGGGAAGAGCCCCAAATGGGGTCCACGGTCAGCCTGGGCTGCCCACATCTCAGCAAGGCGTGGCTGGCGAGGGCCACTTCTGTGGGAGCCAGGAGCCCAACAGATGGGGTTTCAAAGAAGCTGGTCCGGGGGAAAGCTAAGATCCTAAATGTCCTTTTTTCCAAAGTCATGGAATTTCCCTGCAGCAGCCATGGCCGCTGCTTACCCTCGAGGGACCTCTCTTGGTACAAGAGAAGAATGCCATTTCCCTGGACTTGGAGGCTGGCGTGGAACTTGAGGAGAGGCTGGACCAGGACGTGGGGCAGAGCTGTGAATTCAGGACTGGCGGGTGAATTCCGGAGTGCGACCCATGCTGGGTTAAGTCACTGAGTGGGACAGGCCTGGGATTGGCTGAGATCTACTTGGGACCCAGCCTGGGCTGTGGTGGAGGCCCGAGGGGACTTTGGTGTGGTTTGAAATAATTTTTTAAAAAATTTTCAATGATGAATTGTGAAAATGTAGACAAAATGAAGAACACTGAGAGCTAGTGCTTGATGGCTGCTGTCCAGATACTGCCCTAAGCCCTTCAACACAGTGTGGGGTGTTGGGGCCACTAGAATCTCATTTTACAGGTGAGGCACAGAGAGGTCAAGACATTTGAGAGAGGTTACACAGCAAGCCGACAGCAGGGCAGGGATATAAATCCAGACCTGCTTTAGTCAACCCAAACCCATCAACACAACCATGTGTTGTATTTTTCTTTTTAATTGAATTTTGTCGTTTTAGACTTCTTTTGTGGAAAAATATACCTAACATGAAATTCGCCATTTTACTGTACAACTGAGTGGCATTAAGTACATTCACGAAGTGTTATGCAACCATCACCATTATTTACTTCCAAAATTTTTCATCTCCCAAAATAGAATCCCAGTGCCAATTAAGCAATAACTCCCATCTCCCCCTCCCCTACCCCCTAGTTAATCTCTAATATCTGCTTTCCGTCTCTGTGGATTTGTTTGTTCTGGACTTTTCATAGAAATAGAATCATGCAACATGTGGCATTTTAGGGTCTGGCTTCTTTTACTCAGCATAATGTTTTCAAGGTTTATCCGTGTTGGGATTTCTCTGGCAGTCCATTGGTTAAGACTCCATGCTTCCACCACAGGGGCCGTGTGTTTGATCCCTGGTCAGGGAACTAAGATCCCACATGCTGTGCAGTGCAGCCAAAAAAAAAAGCTTTATCCGTGTTGTAGCATGAATCAGTGCTTCATTCCTTTTTATGGCTGAGTAATATTCTCTCTCTCTTTTTTTTTTTTTTTGCGGTACGCGGGCCTCTCACTGTTGTGGCCTCTCCCGTTGTGGAGCACAGGCTCTGGACGCGCAGGCTCAGCGGCCATGGCTCAGGGGCCGAGCCGCTCTGCGGCATGTGGGATCTTCCCGGACTAGGGCACAAACCCGCATCCCCTGGCGGACTCTCAACCACTGCGCCACCAGGGAAGCCCTAATATTCTCTTGTTTGAATGGACCACATTTTGTTTATCCACTCACCCACTAATGGATGTTTGGGTTATTTCTGCCTTTTGGGTATTGTAAAAAGGGCTGCTATGAACATACCCATACAAGTATCTGTGAATCCCAACTCTGAGTGCTTTTCTTATGTTTTTTTTTTCTTACAACACACACACACACATTTTTCATATAATACTGTCATTGTCATTGCTTTTTAAAACAGCAGTACTCAGTTATAATTGACATACCAAAACCTGCACATTTTTTTTCTTTTCTTTTCTTTTTTTTTACATCTTTATTGGAGTATAATTGCTTTACAATGGTGTGTTAGTTTCTGCTTATAACAAAGTGAATCAGTTATACATACACATACGTTCCCATATCTCTTCCCTCTTGCGTCTCCCTCCGTCCCACCCTCCCTATCCCACCCCTCTAGCTGGTCACAAAGCACCGAGCTGATCTCCCTGCCTGCACATTTTTAATGTGTACGATTTGATGCATTTGATATATGTCTACACCTGTGAAACTGTCACCACATCAAGATAGTGAACATAACCATCACCCTGAATGTTTCCTCCCACCCCTCCCCTTAAAACCTCTGACCTGTTTTCTGTCAGTGTACATTAGTTTGCACTTTCTAGAATGGCATATAAAAGGAATCGTGCAGTATGTAGCCTTTTGTGTCTGGATTCTTTCACTCAGCATAATGGGCTGGAGGTGCATCCCTGGTGCTGGAGTGTCAACGGTTCACACCTTTTTATTACTGAGAAGTATTCCACTGTGTGTTCATTCATTCCCTTGATTGTGGACATTTGGGTTATTTCCAGTTTGGGACGATTACTAATAAATAAAACTGCTGGGAGCATTCATGTACCAGGTCTTCTATGAACACCTGCTTTCATTTCTCTAGGCTAAATACTGAGGAGGGGAAAGGCTGACTTCTGTTAACTTTTGAAGAAACCGCCAAACTTCCTTTCCAAGTGGCTGCAGCAGTTTGCATTTCCAGCGGCCTGGAAAGGAGTTTCAGTTCCTCCCCATCCTTGTCAACACTTGCTGGTGTCAATCTTCTTCACGTTAGCCATCTGGGGGTGGGGATCGTGGCGCACACTGTGTTCTGAGTTGTGAGATTCCAGGTGGTTTTATATTCTTTCTACTTTTCTGTTTTGTCTGATTTTTTCTTTTCCAGCATCAAGGATGTGTTACTTTTACAGTGAGGGATCCTCCACCCCATACACACAAACATTGTGTTTTTTCCCCTGAATAGGAAAAAAAACCAAGAATTAAATACCAGTTAAACAGCTGCTTAGTTTTGCTCAAAAGCTGTATTAAAGGTACAGGGTTTCCTTTATGAGGTGATGAAAATGTTCTGGGACTAGAGCTGATGTTCACACAGCATTGTGAGTGTAAATGTCACTTTAGAATAACCAAAGTGGCAAATTTTACGTTGTGTGAATTGCATTATAAAATTAGAATAACCTGAGTACCTCAATGAGCTACCACTTTGCATCCAGCTGGTTGGCAAAAATTACCCAGTGAGATGATACCCAGCACGGTGGGAATGGGGCTCCTGGGGGACTCATAGAAAGCTGGGGGGCAGGCGTGTGTGGTGGCCATGCTGTTTCTTCCTCCTCAAGTGGAATATTCACATGCCTTGCAACATGCTCGAGAGAAATTGCTAGATGTGTTAGAGGTGTCCATGCCTGGAATCTGCCTAAATGCTGAATGAAGGCGGTGGAATATTATACAGCCATCAAAAAGTATGCCCAGAGGGATGAGTAACAATATGGCCACAGCTCAGAAATAGAATCACCATGCGAAAAAGAGTAAGTGACCCCAAGATCACAGGCAGCTTGATGCCCTTTTATACAGTTAAAAGCAATCCAAATAAAAATGTATATGTATTTTTAATAATTAATAGAGGTATGAAAAATATAGTACAAGGGTTGGATGGGGGTCTTTGAGATGAGAGTCATCTGGTGGGGGTGTTAGTGTCCTGGGGCTGCTGTAACAAGCTACCACAGACTGGGTGGCTTATAACAACAGGAATTTATTCTCTCATGGTTCTGGAGGCCAGAAGTCCAGGATCAAGGTGTTGGCAGGGCCGTGCTCCCTCTGGAGGCTCTAAGGGAGGATCTTTCTTTGCCTCTTCCAGTTTCTGAGGGCTCCAGGCATTTCTTAGCCTGTCGCTTCAGCACTCCAGCTTCTGCCTCTGTCATCACATAGCCTTCTCTATGTTTCTCCTTTTCTGTCTCTCATAAGGACACTTGTCCTTGGATTTGGGGCTCACTCTAAATCCATGGTGATGTCATCTTGAGATCTTTCGTTTAATTACATCTGCAAGGACCCTTTTTTCCAAATGAGATCACATTCATAGGTTCTAGAGGTTAAACTTTGGACATATCTTTTGGAGGGACACCATTCAGCCTGCTAGCGGGGACAAATATTAATGACTAGTAGGTTTTTATTTTATTTTATTTGTAATTTTTAAAAAACTTTTTTTTTTTGGCTACACTGTGTGGCTTGTGGGATCTTAGTTCCCCGACCAGGAATTGAACCTGGCCCGGGCAGTGAAAGCACAGAGTTCTAACCACTGGACCACCAGGGAATTCCCCATTGGTAGGTTTTTAAAAATGACTACTAACCAAGTAAACGAAAAGTGGCCATGGACCCTCCAGTGATGTGGCTAGACCAAGCGTTATTTTATTTTTCATCCTCTCCATATGACATCCTAAAGAAGTGCTCTGGGTTAGTATGTGCTTTTTTTGAAATTTTATTTTATATTACAGTATAGTTGATTTACAATGTTTTGTTAGTTTCAGGTATACAACAAAGTGATCCATTTATACATATACATATACCCATTATTTTTCAGATTCTTTTCCCAATAGGTTATTACAGAATATTGAGTGGAGTTCCTGGGGTAGTGTTAAGATGCAAATGCCTGGGTGTGCCCAGGATCTTCTCAGGCTAAGTGTCTGGCAGGGGTGGGGAGGTTGGGGGGGGAACCTTGGAGATTGATCTGTGGTGCCTGCATCCATAGGGGGTAGCCCAGGATCCTTTGAAGAGCCTCTTTGTCTCTTCTGCGACAGATTCTCCTGAAAGATTTTTGTGTGTGTGTGTGGTACGCGGCCCTCATTGTTGTGGCCTCTCCCGTTGCGGAGTATAGGCTCCGGACGCACAGGCTCAGTGGCCATGGCTCACGGGCCCAGCCGCTCCGTGGCATGTGGGATCCTCCCAGACCGGGGCACGAACCTGTGTCCCCTGCATCGGCAGGCAGACTCTCAACCACTGCACCACCAGGGAAGCCCTCTCCTGGGTGATTTTTAAAGAGAATCCAGGTGAATCCCCACTGCCCACGACCTCCCATCTTACTTCACCTGCTCTGAGCCTCAGTTTCCACTCCTGAAAAATGGGCAGATCCCACCTACTCTCAGAGTTGCTGGTGTGCTGGTTGTCAAGCGATGCTATCCCTGTATTTGTTTCACACCAGGGTTTCTCAGTCTCAGCACCATAGACATTTTGGATAAGATTTCATTTTTTGTGGAGGGCTGTCCTGAGCGTTGCAGGATGTTTAGCAGCATCCCTGGCCTCTACCCACTAGATGCCAGTATAGAGTTGCCAGATTCAACAGATACAAATGCAGGATACCCAGGTACATTTGAATTTCAGATAAACATAGAAAAATTTTTTAGCCTAAGTTTGTCCCATGACACACACTTATACTAAAAAGGCATTTGACAAGGGTGCCAAGACGATTCAATGGGAAATGAACTGTTGAAATGAACAAAAGAAAATGTTGTCTTTTCAACAAGTGGTGTTGGGACAATTGTATATCTACTATGTATATGTATACATATATATGAATAAAGTTGGACGTCTATCATATATAGGAATAAATATCTGTGACCTTAGAATAAGCAACAGTTACTTAGCTATGATGAAAAAAGCACAAAAGCAACAAAAGGAAAAATAGGTAATTTAGATTTCATCATAATTTAAAATTTTTGTGCCACAAATGATACCATCAAGAAAATGAAAAAGACAACCCACAGAATGGGAGAAAACACGTGCAAATCATATACCTGACAAGGGACTTGTATCCAGTATCCAAAAAGAACTCTTACACATCAATAGTAAAAATATAAATAACAATTTACAAAGGGGACTTGAATAGACATTTCTCCCCCCAAACAACAACCTTGAGAAAGGAGAGCAAACTTTGAAAGCCACACTTCCTGATTTTGAAAATTACTCCAAAGCCATAGTAATCATGACAGCATGGTACTAGCATAAGGATAAACAAATATATCAATAAAATAGAATTGGGAATCCAGAAATAAAGCCTTACATTCATGATCAATTGATTTTTAAGAAGGATGCTTTCTTAGCCTGTTTGGGCTGCTATAACAAAATACCACCGACTGGATGGCTTTAACAGATATTTATTTCTCACAGCTCTGGAGGCTATAAGTCCAAAATCAAGATGCTAGCCAATTCAGTTCCTGGTGAGAGCTCTCTTCCTGGCTTGTAGAGGGCCACCTGCTTGCTGTGCCCTCACCTGGCAGAGAGAGAGAGAGATAAAGAGAGAGAGAGGAAGGGAGGGAGAGATCTGGCGTCTCTTCTTATAAGGGCACTAATCCCCATTATTAAGGCCCTACCCTCATGACCTCATCAAGCCCTAATTACCTCCCAAAGGCCCTGCTTCCTAATATCATCACATTGGCGGTTAGGGTTTCAGTATACGAATTTAGGGGGGGGACACAAACATTCATTTTATAACAGGTACCAAGACCATTCAATGGGGAAGGAATAATCTCTTTGGCAAAAGGTACTAGAACAACTGGATATCCACATACAAAAAAAATGAAGTTGGACCCCTACCTCACACCATACACAAAATTAACTCAAAATGGATCAAAGACCTAAATGTAAGAGCTAAAATCATACTACTCTTAGAAGAAAACATAAGGGTTAATCTCCATGACCTTGGATTAGCAATGGTTTCTTGAAAATGACACCCAAAGCACAAGCAAAAAAAGAAACAAGTAGATCAACGTGCCTTCTTTTTTGAGGAGCCCTTGGCCTCTGTATGCTCAAAGCACTTGAAGATGTTGATGGATCTTGAGTTTGCAGGAGAAACATGCCAGAGGTGACTGAGAATGTAAGATTTTGAAAAAGTGTGACGATCCTATTAGTTATCCCTTCAACCTATAAACATGGGTAATAGGTCTCCTCCATGTTCTCCCCAAGCAGTAATATGGGCTCGTGACTTGGCCACTGAAACATTTACTGAGCACCTACTGTGTGCTAAGTCTTGTGTTCGGCCCTGTGCATACAGCAGTGAATGAAACTGACACAGTTCCTGCCTTCAGAGAACTGATTTCTGCCTCACCTTGGGTTGGGTTCTCTAGAAGCTGAGCCTGAGATGGAGATTCAAGGTTGTGTGAGTTTGGGGGAAACTTGTGAGGGAGTGAAGGATGCAGGACAATTTAGGGAAGGAGCAGGCAAGGAAGTGGGCTCAACTGGTGTCAAGCCTCCACTGATCTAGGGGGGACCCTGGAGCATGACAAGCCCGAGTTGTTCCTACTTTGGTGCAAGGGGTGTGGCCTCTGGTTCCCCATGCCAGTTGGTCCTTGGTGTGGGCTTCCCTAGGGGATGTGTGTTTTGGGGGGGCATAACCTCCCTGGTGAGGCAGTTCGGGTGAGGACAATTCACGATGGGTGGCTGTGAGCTGTTAGCAGACAATATTTACAGCAGCTGGGGTAGGGGTGCGGCAGCCAGTAAAGGAGATCTGCGTGGGAGACCTGCAGCATCCTCTCCAAAAAAATAATGAACATTCGACAAAGAATCACACTGACAATAATTTAATCAAAATTATGATCAATGTGTTACCAAACCAAACTTGGGTCCACTTGCCCACTTGTAGCAAAGCCAATCTACTGACACCAGGTTGTGGGGAAGGAAAGTGCAGCGTTTACTGCAGGGCACCAAGCAAGGAGTACAGGCAGCTAGAGGCTCTCCCTCAAAAAAGGCTCTCCCTGATGGTTTTCAGGGAAAGGTTTTTAAAGACAGTGAGGGAGGGGGGTTGTGGGGTGTGTGATCAGCTCATGGACTTCCTTCTAATCGGCTGGTGGTGAGGTAATTGGGAGTCAACATCATCAATCTTCCGGTTCCAGCTGATCTGGGTGTCTGTGTGCTTGTGGGCAGCATGCACTTAGCTTCTACCTGGTAAGAGTTTCAGTATCTGTAAAATAACTCAAAGGACCTGGCTCAGAATATTATCTGTAGCCCTTGAGAAGGAACTAAAAGTCCCTGACTTTGTTTAATGACTAACCTGAAATTATTTTGTCTTGCTTGACTGTTTCCCTTTCTAGCTGAATTTTCCCACTTCTCTGATTAAATTTATTCTTTGGAACTTGGGAAAGGCCTAGGAGGCTAAAGTTTTTTCTGCAGACAAGAGGCAGGCGGAAGACATGGGAGGTGGGGTCTGTCCTGGGATGGCCCCACAGGGTCCTGTTCAGTTACAAATGCTGGTTGTGAAAAGGGCTCCATCAGAGGAAGGGAAAGGAAAGTCTTGGGGTGACAGGGAAAGGAGGGATAAGGCATGGGTCTGGAATTCTGGCTACCATGTCTCCAGCTTTGCTGGAGAACTAAACTGCAATGGAAGGGCTTGGGGCTCAGCTGCTCCAGACCACATTCTAGGGCTGGCTTCCCTCCTGAGGCACCTCAGCCAGGGTATCACCCAGCCCATGACAGCTGAGGCTGTCCTGCCCTTAGGGGTGTAACAACCCAATCTGAGTTTGGGACAAGTCATTTGTTACCAGTGATGGACACCTAAGTTGTTTGGAATCCTTTGCTTTTACCAACTAACCTGAAATTAAATATCTTGTACGTCTGTATTAGTTATCCATTGCTGTGTAACAAGTTATACCTAAAGTTAGTAGTTTAAAAAGATACACCTTGTTATCTCATAGTTTCCGTAAGTCAGGAATTTGGGAGTGGCTTGCCCTGCTGGATCTGGCTCAGAGTCTCTTAGGAGCTTGTGGTCAAGTTATTGGCTAGAGCTGGAGCCAGAGGAAACTCTCCTGGGGCTGTAGGATTCATTGCCACAGATGGGCGGCAGCAGGTGCTGGCTGATGGTGAGAGGTCTTAGTTCTTCTCCCTGGAGGCTTCTCCACAGCAATGCTTGAGTGTCCTCATGATGCGGTAGCTTGTGTCCCCTTGAGTGAGTGACCAGGAGAGGGCAAGGCAGAAACCTCAGTACCTCCAATATCATGCAGTTTCTTCTGTCACCTTCTGTTTTGCCTTCTATTCATTAGCTGCAAGTCACTAAGTCCAGTTACACTCAAGGGGAGGGCAATCGAAAAAAGTGTCAAAGGATTTGAGGACTTTTTTTTTTTTTTTTTGCGGTACGCGGGCCTCCCACTGTTGTGGCCTCTCCCGTTGTGGAGCACAGGCTCTGGACGCGCAGGCTCAGCGGCCATGGCTCACGGGCCCAGCCGCTCCGTGGCATGTGGGATCTTCCCGGACCGGGGCACGAACCCGTGTCCCCTGCATTGGCAGGCGGACTCTCAACCGCTGCGCCACCGCGGAAGCCCTTGAGGACATATTTTAAACTTCCAAAATGTTGATGAGGAGCGACTTTTAAATTGAGATAAAACCCCATAACATAAAATTCATAATTTTAAAGTAGACAATTCAGGGAATTCCCTCACGGTCCAGTGGTTAGGACTCCATGGTTTCACTGCCAAGGGTTCAGGTTCAATCCCTGGTCAGGGAACTAAGATCCCACGAGCCGAGCGGCGCTGCCAAAGAAAAAAAGAAGTAGACAATTCATTGATTTTTTAGTCTATTCACAATGTTATCACCATTATCTCATTCCAGAACATTTCCATCATTCCCCAAAGAAACCCCATACCTGTTGCAATTCCCCCTCCCCCATATCCTGTCAAGCACCATTCTACTTCCTATATTTATGAATTGCCTACTCTTAGTACCTCATAGGAATGGAATCATACAGTATTTGTCCTTCTTGGCCTGGCTCATTTCAATGTTAATCTCATCTAAAACATACCTAGAGATCTAGAATAACGTTTAACCAAATATCTGGATACCATGGCCTAGTGAAGTTGACACCCAAAATTAACCATCATAAGTCCACCCCTTGTCAACTTGGCAATCATACACATCTCCTTCAACCATACTTAATTTTCAAATAAAGTGTCATGCAGTTACTTATTGTGTTAGGCAAAATTATAACCAGGTCATAATTTTGCCTAACACAATACAACTTTCCTGTATACAATGAAAATGCACTAACCTTTTCTCTAGAGGAGAATGCAAAGTCCTCGGGTGATGTTTACTTTTGTTCTTGATAAACTTTAAGTTAAATACTACAATGTAAAGCTAACAATACTTAAATACTGTACTATAAAGTCAATATGTCTCATGTTCCATGATAAGAGGATAAGAGAAGGAAGAATATATAGATATTACACACACACATACATAACAAAAGAAGAAATACTCATGACAATTTCAGTCCTCACTTGTGTAACTGGTCACATGGTCGTAGCTGGTATTAACTACCTTCTTCTACTACCTGTTCCATATTCCCTTTGCCCTCAGCAAGCACCTGAGTGGTCATCGTCTTCTACCTCATAGGGTGACCCCAAACTTCATTCCTGAAGGGTCTGGGCCATTAGCAGTCCGAACTGAACTGAGTTGTAGTTTTCCATTGACCTTAATCGCAGGACCATGGTAATACTAAGATGTGACTTCAGGGATCTCCTGTGGTCGAGACATGCTTTTCCTTACCTCCATTGTGGAGTAGAAGGCTAATTTCCCCCTTGGACGTCACAATCCATCACCTCAGCCCGCACAGTCACCCCCTTCCTTGCCTGTTGATTCAGAGGCATGAGGAGACCAAAGTGGCCAGGTGGCTGTCTCAACTTCCAGTTCAATGAAATCATTGTTTCTCCTGGTCTAATCATTCCTCCCCTTGAAATGAAGACCTCTAGGCCAGTAGAGCATAAGGTCATGGGGACAGGAAGCAAAAGTTTTGCTAAGGGGTCACTAGTGGTAATAGTGAAAGGTACCACTCCCACATCCACACCTTGATTCCTGGATCCGTGAATCCTGGCTATCAGACTCAGACCACATGCAGCCTCCTGGAGAGGCTTCCTCAGCCCTGCAAGGTACTGCCACCTTGCTGACACTGTAACTGAGTCTTCAAATGGCCATTCTATTGCTCTAGCAAACTAGCTGCTTCAGGATGATGGGGAACATGGTAAGACCAGTGAATTCATCGCCACACTTCATTTGCTGTGCAGTGAGTTTCTTGATCAAAAGAACGCTATGTGGAGCACCATCATGGTGGACAAGGCATTCTGTAAGTCCACAGATGGTAGTTTTGGTAGAAGCATTACATGCAGAGAAGGCAATTCCACATCCAGAGTAAGTATCTATTCCAGTAAACAAAATGCTGCTTCTTGCATGATGGAAGTGGTCCAAAGTGATCAACCTGCCATTGGGTAGCTGGCCAGGGAATGGTGCCATACTGGGGTCTCAGTGTTGGTCTCTGTTGTCGGCAGATTGGGCATTCAGCAGTGGCCATAGCTGGACTGGCCTTAGTGAATGGAAGTCCAGGTGGCTGAGCCCATGCATAACTTCCATTCCTGCCACCATGGTCACTTGTTCATGCATGGTCCATTAGGTGGTGACAGGAGTGGCTGGGAAAAGAAGCTGACTGGTGTTTCCAGAATGGGTCATCCTGTCCATTTGATTATTAAAATACTCCTCTGTTGGGTTCACCCTTTGGTGAGCAACCACATGGGACACAAATATCTTCGCATTCCTCCCCCCGCCATTCAAGGACGTATATCTACATAGTCTTCCCCAGACTTTCTTGTTCCCAGTTTTCCAATCTTGTTCTTTCCAAGTCCCTGACCATCCAAACAAACCATTGGCTGCAGCCTATGATTCGGTGTATAATCATACATTTGGCCATTTCTCCCTCCAAGCAAAATGAAGAGCTAAGTGCACTGGCTGAAATTCTGCCCACTGGGAGGAGTTCCCTTCATGGCTGTCCTTCAGGGCTGTCACAGAGGGGCTGTAGTTTTACAGCTGTCCACTTTTGGTGGTGCCTGCATATTGCGCAGCCCCATCTGTAATCCAGGCCCAAGATATCTCTTCCTCTGTCAACTGATCACAGGAAACTCTGCATAAGGCCATAGGTGCAGGCTGGGAGAGAGAAGGCAGTGTAACCGAAGTGGGGACCATGGGTATTTGGCCCATTTTTTCAGGTAGCTTACTTCTGCCTTCAGGGTCTGTTTGGGCCTGATATATATATTTTTTTAATTAATTAATTGATTAATTTTTGGCTGCGTTCGGTCTTTGTTGCTGCGCACGGGCTTTCTCTAGTTGCGGTGAGCGGGGGGGCTACTCTTCGTTTTGGTGCGCGGGTTTCTCATTGTGGTGGCTTCTCTTGTTGCGGAGCACGGGGTCTAGATGCGTGGGCTTCAGTAGTTGTGGCTTGCAGGCTCAGTAGTTGTGGCGCACGGGCTTAGTTGCTCCACGGCAGGTGGAATCTTCCTGGACCAGGGCTCGAACCCACGTCCCCTGCATTGTCAGCTGAATTCTTAACCACTGGGCCACCAGGGAAGCCCTGGCCTGATCTTATATACATACCCCTTCCATTTGATGATGGGCTGCTGTGCACATCCTGTTTTATGGGTTGATGGATCAGACAGTGCTCAGTTCATGATGGCAGCTCAGATCCCATAGTAACTTGGTGGCCCATGGCGAAGGGTTCAGTCTCTACTAAGGCCCAGTAGCAGGCGTAAAGCTGTTTCCCCAAAGGAAAGTATTTACCTGCAGAGGATGGCAGGGCTTTGCTCCAAAATCCTAAGGGCTTGTGCTGCATTTCACCTACATGGGCTGCCAAAGGCTCCAAAGAGCATCGCTATCTGCCACTGACACCATTTGATCTGCTGGATCTTACAGTCAAAGTGGCAGAACAGTTTGCACAGCAGCCTGGACCTGTTGCAGAGCCCTCTCTTGTTCTGGGTCTCGCTCAAAACCAGCAGTTTTCCAGGTCACTTGGTAAGTGGGCCAGAGTAACACACCCAAATGAGGAATATGTTGCCTCCACAATCCAAAGAGGCCCACTAGGCTTTGTGTCCCTTTCTTGGTGACAGATGGGGCCAGATGCAACTACTTAAGCCACCTCAGAAGGGATACCTCTACACTCCCCACACCTCTGGATCCCTAAAAATTACACTGAGCTAGAAGGCCCCTGAATTTTTGTTGGATTTATTTCCTACTCTCTGACATGCAAATGCCTTATCAGTAAGTCCATAATGTTTGCTACTTCTTGTTCACTAGGTCCAATCAGCCTAATGTCATCATTATAATGGACCAGTGTGACATCTTGTGAAAGGGAAAGGTGATCAAGATTTCTGCGAACTAAATTGTGACATGGGGCTGGAGAGTTGATGTACCCCTGAGGTAGGCCAGTGAAGGTGTATTGCTGGTCTCTTCGGCTGAAAGCAAACTACTTCTGGTCTTGGACAAGGATGGAGAAAAAGGCATTTGCCACCTATATAGCTGCATACCAGGTACCGAGAATGTGTTTATTTGCTCAAGGAATGAAACCACATCTGGTAGGGCAGCTGCAACTGGAGTCAACCACCTGCTTAAGCTTGCGATAACCCACTGTCATTCTCCAAGCTCCATCTGTCCTCAGTACATGCCAAATAGCAGAGTTGAATGGGGATGTGCATTCAATCGCACCTTTCAAGTCCTTGATGTTGGCATAATCTCTGCCATCCCTCCAGGAATGCAGTATTATTTTTGGTTTACCATTTTCTTAGCTAGAGACAGTTCTAGTGGCTTTCTCTTGACCTTTCCCACCATAATAGCCCTCACTCCATAGGTCAGGGAATGAATGTGAGGATTCTGCCAGCTGTTAAGTGTATCTATTCCAATTATGTATTCCAGAACTGGGGAAATACCACAGGATGGGTTCAGGGATCCACTGGACCCATTGTGAAATGGACCAGCTAAAACTCCATTGATAACTTGACTTCCATAAGCCCCTATTCTTTTTTTTTTTTTAAGTTTTAAGGTTTTTTTTAAAATATTTATTTATTTATTTTTTGGCTGCATCGGGTATAAGTTGTGGCAGGCAGGATCTTTTGTTGAGGCACGCTGGGCTTCCCTCTAGTTGTGGCTTGCATGCATGCTCAATAGTTGTGGTGTGCGGGCTTAGTTGCCCTGTAGCACGTGGGATCTTAGTTCCCTGACCAGGGATGGAACCCGTGTCCCCTGCACTGGAAGGTGGATTCTTAACCACTGGACCACCAGGGAAGTCCCCATAAGCCCCTATTCTGATTGATGGATCACAGTGATGTTTCGGGTCTCCCAGAATTAGTGTTGGTTCAGAGCCAGTGTCCAGTAATTCCTGAAAGGCCTAATTATTTCCTTTTCCCCAGTGCACAGTCACCCTGGTAAAGGGCCATAGGTTTCATTGGAGAAGACTGGGAGAAATGTTAACATATAAATTTTTGGTAGTGTGCCAGGGTCCTTCCTCAAGGGCACTCAGCCTCATCTTCCTTAAAGATGTTCTGGGTTTGTGAACTGGATCAAGTCTGAGGATTGACTGAGGGGCCGCGACTCTCTATTTTTGTGATTCAAGTTAGACTTCTGTTCACTTGACCTAGAACTTTTCTGCTTAAACAGATCAAATAAGAACTTAGTAGGCTTCCCATCTATTTCACTTCTAGGAACACCATGATCAGCTAGCCAATGCCATAGGTCTCTGTGAGTCAGACTATCCTGATTGTTTTTTTTTTTTTTTTTCCTCCTGATCGCTGCTTTGACCCTGATGTCCATTATGGTAATGATACCCACCTTGCCTTTGGTGTTTGAGTGCCACCACTTGGCTTGTGCCAATCCGGGATTCAATTACTCTCATTGCATTTAGGTTTCCCAATTCAGTGGCAGCAGTTACTGTTATAAGTTCTGAGCTACAGAGAAGAGAGATCATAGAACTCCTCCAGGATGCTGGGGTTCCCCTCACAAATTCATTTCTCACAATCATGGTGAAAGTTGTATCCTTGGGACCTCCCAGGTTGGGTGAGTAGGTCTTAAATGACAAATCCACTCTACATTTTCATCTCCCTAGGCCTTAGACTCCTTTCCTCAAGAGTAAACCATAGTTACTGTTGAATTGTTTATTTCTCCTTTCAATTTATCACATTTTGCTTCATGTATTTTGGGTCTCTACTGTTAGGTAGAGACCCAAAATACATTATTTCCTCCTGATAGACTGAAACTTTTAACATTATATAATGTTCTTTGTCTCAAGTAACAATTTTTGTCTTAACATCTGAGATTAGTATAGCCAGTCCAGCTCTCTTTTGGTTACTGTTTGCATGGAGTGTCTTTTTCTCTCCATTTACTTTCAATTTTGTCTTTGAATCTAAAGTGAGTCTTTTGTAGACAGCATAGTTGAACCTTGATTAAAAAAAATCAGTTCTGGGCTTCCCTGGTGGCTCAGTGGTTGAGAGTCCGCCTTCCGATGCAGGGGACACAGGTTCGTGCCCCGGTCCGGGAAGATCCCACATGCCGCGGAGCAGCTGGGCCCGTGAGCCATGGTCGCCGAGCCTGCGCATCCGGAGCCTGTGCTCCACAACGGGAGAGGCCACAACAGTGAGAGGCCCACGTACCGCAAAAAAAAAAAAAAAAAAAAAAAATCAGTTCTGACAATCTCTGTCTTTTAAGAGGAGAATTTAATCCATTTACAGTTAGTGTAATTACACATAAAGACTTATTTCTGCCATTTGCTATTTGCTTTCTATACGTCATGTCTTTTTTTTCAATTCCTCCATTACCGACTTCTTTTGTGTTAAATAGATATGTTTTAGTGTATTATCAAATACACTAAAACGTTTTGCAAATGTGAGTGTATGTAGGACATAAGAGGAGATGCTTAGAAATGGAATTGCTAGGTCAAATGCAGGGCAGGGCATGCATTTAAAACTCTGATAAGGGGGACTTCCCTGCTGGCACAGTGGTTAAGAATCCATCTGCCAATGCAGGGGACATGGGTTCGAGCCCTGCTCTGGGAAGATCTCACATGCCACGGAGCAACTAAGCCCATGTGCCACAGCTGCTGAGCCTGAGCTCTAGACCCTGAGAGCCACAACTACTGAGCCAGAGTGCCACAACTACTGAAGCCCATGCACCTAGAGCCTTGCTCTGCAACAAGAGAAGCCACTGCAATGAGAAGCCCGCGCACCGCAACCAAGAGTAGCCCCCACTCGCCACAACAAGAGAAAGCCCGTGCACAGCAACGAAGACCCAACGCAGCCAAAAATAAATAAATAAATAAAACTCTGATAAGTTTTACCACATTGGTCTTAAATGCTTCTACCAATTCAATTGGATATTTTCCATAGAGGGCTTTGCATTTCATTGAAAGAATCTGTTGGCTTGTTGGGATTCTCCCTTAAGCTCTCACCCTGGAGAGGGGGACCTAATTATTCATTTTTTATATTCCCACATTTTAGTGCACAGGAAGCCAAAAAAGATGTGAAGAAGGAAAAAGGAAACTCTTATCATGTTGTGACAGGAATATTGGAAAATGAGGAACAGTGCAGCATCAGGAAATTTTAGTGTAGCCATGCAAACCAGGAGCCCTGTGAGCTGACTTCAAGTATTTAGTCCCAGAATCTTGGGAAGTGGCAGGTTCTCGAAGACACTTTACAAAAAAGGAAACTGAGGCTAGGAGTTAGGAAATTAATGCTCATAAACTAGTAACTGAACTTCTACTGAGCACCTCCTGTGTGTTGGCATTATTCTCCCCATGGGGAAGTCCATGATCACATGGTCAGCTCCTGTCCACATGGAACTTTCCTTTATAAATACTTCTTAAGGGAGTAAATAGTAGCTCATTTATTCCTCATTCCATCTTAATGGCTATTATTTCCCTTTCCCAGATGAGAAAACCCTAGGCTCAGAGAGGTGAAATCACTTGTACAAAGCCACACAGCCAGTAGGTGGTCAGGTCTGGATTTCAACTCAGAGCAAGTACTCCCAGTCGCTTTGTTATATACTGCCTCTAAATAATATTATTGTCCAGAGCAGCAGCAATCACCATTTCCGCGTGCTAGGCTCTGTGGTAAGGACTGTCCCCATTCATTTATTCAACCAATGCACACTGAGCAGCTACTTTGGGCCAGGCGCCCCCTTTTAAAAGATGGGTTAACAGGCCCAGGGAGCTTCTTCGAGAGATGGGGACGCACCGCACCGTCCTGGCCAAGCCTCCCCAGCTGGGTGTTCCACCTATGTAAGGCATTCAGTTGGCGCTCAGTTAACCCAAGACACCGTCACCGCCTCTAACGACACAGACGACCAAGTCCGCAACCAACCTCTGCCCCAGCGCCACAGAGCAGCGGTTGGGGCGGGACCACGTACTGGAGCGTCTGCTGAGACGGCAGTTGGAAGCCCCGCCCCCCACGCGTGCACGTTGCGCGTCCCGTCGGCCCGCTAGGCTCCGGGAGTCCGGGCGCGGTTGGAGGCGTCCTCAAGGGGTGCGCGCGCCTGCGCCGGCGTCGGGCTCGCGCACGCGCACCTGCGCCGGCGTCGGGCTCGCGCACGCGCACGGCGGCGACGGCAGCGGTGGCGGCGGTTCCTGCCGAGGGCTGCGAGGGCGGGCGGCTCCGAAGGAAGCGGCGAAGCTGAGAGGCTCGGCGGCAGCGGCGGCGGTTTGGCGGGCGTGACTCTCGACCCTGCTCGCTCTGCGGCGGGCGTTTTGATCCGTTTCACGGGCGCGGGTGCAGCGGCGGCGGCGGCAGCCCGAGGCCTGCGGCCTAGGCCTCAGCGCGGCGGCGGGCTCGAGTGAGGTGTGGAGCCGGCCTGAGAGCTCTACGCGGCGGCACCATGAGCGTGGAGGCGTACGGGCCCAGCTCGCAGACGCTCACCTTCCTGGACACTGAGGAGGCCGAGCTGCTCGGCGCCGACACCCAGGGCTCCGAGTTCGAGTTTACCGACTTCACTCTCCCCAGCCAGACGCAGACGCCCCCCGGCGGCCCCGGAGGTGGCGGCGCTGGGGCCCCGGTCTGCGCGGGCCCGGGAGCGGCGGCCGGACAGCTCGACGCACAGGTGAGCGGCACATGGCGACGCCGGAAGCCAGGGCCGGGCCTCGGCGGTCGGGGACCTGCCCCGGTTTCCCCTCCAGCCGGTCCCGGGCTGATCTGCTCGGGTCCCACAGCCCGGCCGGGTCCGGAGTAACCTGGCCGGGCATCTCCCGCTCAGGACGTGCCCGGAGTAACCTGCCCCAGTTTCCGCTCTCCAGCCGGACCCGGGTAGATCTCCTTCAAGTTCCGCTCTGGTTGCGTCCGAGTGATCTCAGGACCTAGCTCAGGCTGGGTCTTAGGTGATCTGTCCCAAGTCCTCTTCCGGGCCTGTCCGAGGTGAGCGGCCCTAGGTCCGTCTCTGGCCAGGTTGGGGGCGACTTGTCCCCGAGTTCTCCTCCAGCTGGGTCAGTGCCCTGCTCAAACCAGCTCCGGAGTGATCTGCTCCGGTTCCCCCCTCTGGCTGATGTGACCGCCCTGCCTCACTCCCTTACCTGTGGTCGCAGCCATCGGGGCGCCCCCGCCCCCATTCATGCCCACTGTGCGGCGGGTTCACATTTCACCGGGCCCTGGGATGCTGGCGAGAGGAGGGTCGAGGCTTCCCCAGCAGACACGGAATTTTTGCATCCAATCGAGAACCCCACACTCTCTGGCTTTTAAGATTATTCATGAAGCAGTTTGCGTTTTGTTTTTCCTTCTTGCATTGCCTGTTGCTGAAATCGACCTGTTACGTAACTCCACAGCCCTGCCTTGGAAAAGTTGGTTTTGAGTTTGTTCCTCCAATGGGGCAGTGGTAGTGGGTTTCATATAAATGGTTCTGCCACGTCAGAAAGTTTTGTTCTTAATAATGTGAACATTTAGCGAAGGCTGCTCAGTTATTTTAAATTTGGGTTTGTGTTACGAGAGTGTGTTGGGCATACACTTCCTGGACCTGGGTCCTTGCCCCGGGGTGCGAGAAGGGACTGGCAGTGGTCTTGGGCTGGGCTCCCCAGGAATGTAGCCATCTTCCTGTGGATCTCAGATTCCATTCCTGTGCCTGGCACCTCCCTCAGGTTTATTTTCCTGAATTCTCAGCCAGGGAGGAGCTATAGGGTTCACCTTGTCATAGGTGTCCCTTAGCAAGAGGATCCACTGCCAGGGTGCGGGGAGCTAACCCATCCTCAGCCAGAGTGAGCTCAAACCTTGTCCTGGAGGAGGGGGCTTACATTCTAGTTGGATGAGTCATTCCCGTGGGTAGACCACCCACCTGGACTTCCTTTTAGCCCCTAATAGAAGCAGAAAACATTTGACTCATGCTAACCCCAGATTCCTTAAAAATAGAAGCTTGATGGGTGGGGCATCAGGGAGAACAGGTGTGCACCATATGTATGTTTTTTCGGTTTTGTTTACATATGGTGGGGGAAGGTAGGAGAGAGGGGAGAGTTTGCATGGAGAAATGAATGAGCCACTGGAGGCTCATGATAATGCCTGTAGTTTCATACTCTGTAGACCTGTTTCCACAGCTGTAAAATGGGGATAACAGCTATATTTTTGTTACTTTTAAACATACGTGAAATCTGGATTCATGTATAGATGGATAGACCAGATAGTGCTGTCTGTAATTTGTGTCCAGCATGTCCGGAAGGCTGAGGATAAAGATCTCTTGGTTGAGCAGTGTGCCATGACCCGTGGCAGCTCAGGGTTGTGAGAGGTAATCGTTTTATTGGAAATCCTGTTTAAACTGTAGCCTATAAAACAGCAAGCCTGGAGCAGCTCTGAGTTCTAGTTGGGTTCTTTTTTTTTTTTTTTTAATTAATAAATAAATATATTTATACTTATTTATTTTTGGCTGCATTGGGTCTTCGTTGCTGTGTGCTGGCTTTCTCTAGTTGTGGTGAGCGGGGGCTACTCATTGCGTTGGCTTCTCTTGTATCGGAGCACAGGCTCTAGGCACGTGGGCTCAGTAGTTGTGGCTCACGGGCTCTAGAGCGCAGGCTCAGTAGTTGTGGCGCATGGGCTTAGTTGCTCCGCGGCATGTGGGATCTTCCCGGACCAGGGCTCAAACCCATGTCCCCTGCATTGGCAGGTGGATTCTTAACCACTGCGCCACCAGGGAAGTCCCTGGGCTTCTATTCGGAGTGCCTTTTGATTTTATCTTATTGGATGAGTGGCTGTGGATTGTCAAGTGCTGGGCAACCACTTTTGTTTCACAGCTTTACCGAGGTAGAATTCACATACCATACACTTCACCCATTCAGAGTGTGCAATTGAGTGACTTCAGTACATTCAGAGTTGTGCAGCCACCACCACAGTCCATTTTAGGACATTTTCATCACCATAAAAAGAAGCCTTGCACCCCTTAGCCTGTCAGTCCTCCCTTCTCTTACCCCAGGCAGCCACTAATCTTTCTATCTCTGGATTTGCGTACTCTGGACATTTCATATAAATAGACATATAGTATGTGTTCTTTTGTTCTTTTACTGAGCATGTTTTCAAGGTTCGTCTATGTTGTGGCATGTTATCTGCTCCATTCCTTATTATGACTGAATGATATTCCACAGCACAGACAGACCACATTTTGTTTATCCACTTACCTGTCGGTGGACATTTGAGTTGTTTTTGTTTTTAGCTGTTATGGAAAATGCTGCTGTGAACGTCTGTGTAGAGGTTTCTGTGTGGACGTAAGCCTTCAGTGAAATTGGTGGGTGGTATGGTAACAACTGCCTGTTGCTTTTTCGGGTGCCGCCAGACTGTTTTCCGGTGTGTAGCCACTTTTGATATCAGTCTTGACTGCCAGTTTTGCACAGTTGGTTTTATCTGAAAGTTTGTTGAGGTAACACATGTGTGTCTTGGCCAGGGTGGGAGAATGGCAGGCAGAGGTGACTCCTGCTGAGCTCTGAGTTGGTTCCAATAACACTTGTTTTCTTGTTTATGATTTGAAACTGATATTTATCAAAGCCCTGACAGGTGTCCTTAAGATAAAGGGACAGTTTTCTTTTGGGTATTTGACCCTTTCCTGGCCCCTTCCCCTGCCCCTCAAAGGGCAGGGAAAGGTAATTTTGGAAGTCCTTTGCATAATAGCTGGTGTTACAGACCTTCTGCTCTGCCTAGTTGGAATATTTCCCCTTGACTGTTGCTACTATCGTGTTTCCTCCAAACATTGGAATTATGGTGAAAATCTTAAGAGTTGGGAACACTGCCAAACAAAAAAAAGGAAATGAACCATTGATACAGCCAGCAACATGGATGCATCTTAAAATAATTACAGTGAGTGAAAGATGCACTTAAAAAAGAGTATATACTCTTTGATTCTGTTCATATAAAACTCTAGAAAGTGCTAGGTAACCTACAGTGACAGAAGGCAGATCAGTGGTTGTGGGGAGGGGAGGAAAGGAGAGAGGGATGGCAAAGGCACGAGGAGACTGAGGGTGATGGATGTGTTTGTTACCTTTATTGATGGATTCACCGGTGTTTATGTACATTGATGTGTGTCAATTTATAAAATTATAAAGAGCTGCTACCTACTTTTCAAAACCTGCTGCCTTCAGAAGTCAGGGAAGGCTGTTCCAGCATATCCTTGATATTCCAGGTAAACAGATCATCTTCTGCTTCCTGGCCCTCAGCTTATGATGAGGAGTGAGTTTCATATAGTTCCGGGGTTCCTAAAAGTGGTGAGTTTAAAATTTGAGTCGGCCTTTTTTTGTTCCGTGAACACTCAGTACAGCTGTGACATAAGTACGCCTTGAGAAAATTGGAGATGAGATGCTGCTAACCTCGCAGGAGCTCTGGCATGTGTTCTACCTGTACTTTCCTCTTATTGGATTTCTGGCGTTTGGTTCCAAACCCCCGAAAGGGAGGGCTTACGTGTCAGTTACTGCTTAATAAGCGAAATAACTCCTAACTCTATTTACCCAATTAGTTTTGTTACCCAGATTCAGCATGATTGGGGGGAAAAGGTAACACCAATACAATACCAATATTAACAGCAGAACAAAGTTCTCTATCAATCTAGCTCCCACAACCAAAAAAGAGAGGCATCTTTCTAATAGCTTTACTGGGCTTCCCTGGTGGTGCAGTGGTTTAGAATCCACCTGCCAATGCAGGGGACACGGGTTCGAGCCCTGGTCCGGGATGATCCCACATAACGCAGAGCAACTAAGCCCGTGTGCCACAACTACTGAGCCTGTGCTCTAGAGCCCGCGAGCCGCAACTACTGAGCCCGCGTGCCTAGAGCCCGTGCTCCGCAACAAGAGAAGCCACTACAATGAGAAGCCTGTGCACCGCAATGAAGAGTAGCCCCCAGTCGCCGCAGGTAGAGAAAGCCCGTGCAGAGCAATGAAGACCCAGCGCAGCCAAAAAAAAAAGTAATAATAAAATAAATAAATGATAGCTTTACTGAGGTATGGTCATATACCAGAGTCCTCTTGTTTGTTTTTTATAATTTTTACAATTTCACACACCTTGATCTGGGTCATAGATATAAGCAGGTAAGACATTTTTTTTTTTTTTTTTTTTTTTTTGGGTTCAAGCAGCTTGCAGGATCTTAGTTCCCCGACCAGGGACTGAACCCTGGCCCCTGGCATTGGAAGCATTGAGTCCTAACCACTAGACCGCCAGGCAGTTCCCGAGGCCTCTTGTTTTTAAGTGTTCAATTCAGTGTTTTGTGTTTTTTTTGTTCATTTTTTTTAAAGTAAATTTACTGGGCTGTGTAGCCATCCCAACAGTCACTCACTGTCCTGAGTTCTCTTTCATGCCACCTTTCCTTTACTCTTCTATTTTTGCTCCTTCTAATCTTGGTAGTTTCTTGTTAAAGCTCTAAGGTAGGGAGATCGGGTGACCCCGCGCTTCCCATTCCAGGTCACACGCTGGGGAGATATGGTGCATCGTGTGCTAGGTAGGTTCTGTGCTGGGGTTCAGAGGTAGGAGCTGAGGCCTGGCCACACTGCTCATGTGGTGAGCCTGGGAGCCCTCATGTGTCTGTTCACGTTTTGTTTTGTTCCCTCTGCACAGACTCTCAGGCTGACCTCCTCAGCCTGGTTCTCAATGCCCGTCCTCTCAGTACTTCTGTTTCACTGTCTTGCTGTGCTTGGGGAGGGCTGACTCCCACTGGGAGTCAAAGTGAGTCCTTTGCCAACTGCAGCTGCTTTGTTAGAAATGGCAGGTGCTGCCCAGTCTGCAGTTGGGGACAGTGGGGGCCCAGAGGAGGGAAAGGGAAAAAAGCCTTTGTGAGTGGTGGTCCTTGAGTTGTTCAGGAAGTGCACCCTGAACCACTTGGGCACAGGGCTTGGCATGGAGGGAAAAGGGCTGTTGTCCACGACGAGGGGCTCGGGCTGGATCCTGGAGCCTTGTGTTGCTGCTGAGGGGTGCCGTGACCTCCCTTGAGAGGAAGGGCCCTTAGGTGGCAGGGAGACCTGGCAGAGTTTGGCTGAGGCTAGAAGGGGAGCTCAGGCAGAGAGCGCTGGGGTCAGATGTGTGCCCTCAGGTGCGCACATGTGTGAACCACCACAGTACCAGGTGGCCACAGTGGCCACTCCTCCTCAGGCACATGCTCGTCACTGCGCCGAGCACCCCGTTGTCCCCGAGTCCTCATAACTCCTCCAGAGCAGGCGTGAGTTCTTGTCTGATGGTTTTCATCAGGGCCCGGGATCCCCCTGGGCTGAGGCAGGGCTCCCCTTGGATGGGAGGTGTGAGTAGGGGGTCAGCAGACCTTTGGAGGTGCTGCCCTGAGAGCTGGGTGAGAGGCCTCGCAGGAGGGAGAGGCCCCACCAGAGCGCTGTGCGCAGGGGCTGGAGGGGCAGATTGTGGGCAGTGGCTCTCAACTGAGGGGCAGTTGTGGTGGTTAGCGTGGTAGGGGTGGTCTTTTGGTGGTATAGGACAGTCCAGCTCACAGAGAAGGGCCAAGATGACCATTGTGTTCAGTGGAACCCAGAGCAGAATGTGGCCTGGGAGGTGCAGAGCGGGCAGTGAGTCGGGCCGGGTCTTTAGTGCTCCCTTTTCCAAGTCTTATGGGGCCCCAGTCTTGAGGGGCTTTGAACTCTTCTTGCCGGAAGAGCT